>NW_023458556.1:99818007-99819525 GCF_013731165.1 Rhagoletis pomonella | reverse complement strand
ATCGGAGCTCCATTTCCATCGGAAACTCGGCCTTTTCGACCACCCACGAGATTTCAAGATACGGAGAAACCCAAAAAGTATAGCGCGGATTGGAAACTCGGCCTTTCCAACCGTCTACACAACCTCCAGCCTGTGGCATACTTTTACATTGATATAAAATAATAATATAATGTTATTTAAAAATTTTCTGTGGAGCATAATTTAATCATCTTTAATTTTTAAATTTTAAATCTTAATCTAATTCTAAGAATGTTAAACCTTTGTTATAAGTCTTGCAGACTGCAAACAAAAAATACATAAAAATAAATAAAATTAAATTAAATTTTTAAAATAAAGTCTGTCCCTTTGAATTGTGCAAATAACTAAACCGTACCCTTTTTCCGAAATATTTTGGTGAGTCATAAAATAGATGGAAAAAAAGATTTTTTTTTGTTTGGGGATTGATGCAGTCTTAATGAACATACATACACCATTTCAAGCATCGATTTCAATTATCTCATGCACAGCAGTCAACCAAGAAGAAATTTTGTTGCTATACAACTTCTTGGTAAATTTTTCAATATCCAAAGCTTTCTCTCTATACATTAAGGATTTTCCTTTAGCATACAGTTCTTGTTTCCTAATGCCTTTGATTACTCCTCGATTGTTTTAAATTGACCCTTATACAAATTTATCAGATATTAATTGCACTTTATGATTTTTTTCACGCACTTTAAAATAAGTTTAGCTATATTAAGAAACACAAAGCGAAAGCCAATTTATTGCTATCGCGTTTATAGAAATATGCAGCCATATATAAGCGATTAAAAGAAACTTAAAACGAAAAACCCCAACATAGCCTTCGTCGGCCATCGTTGAAGCAAAGTACAGAATTTTTTCTTCGTTTTCTCCCAATTCTCGTTTTTCACCGTCTAGGTACCAGCAAGTGAAAAAAATTGACTTGTTTATCGCTATAACTACATCATAGTGTTTTGCAAACATTAGCCGGAATGTTAATAAACAAGATTTATTATCTTGTTTGCACTTTTTTACCGTTTACACAAATTTTCCACACTACTTGCACAGGGACGTACGCACCACATCAAAGACCTCCATTTTGTTTTCGGGATTCATTCTTTTTCCGAAGACGACGGAATTGACAGCGGCATGGTGCGATTCGCGCATCAGCGTTGCCATTGCAACCAAAAAATGTACTTTTACTCCAAGGCCACGTGTGCAAGTTGAGCACAAAAATTGATAATACGTATCAAGAAATGATTCCATAATAGATAATTATTTACAGCCGCCGTTTGACACTCCGAACAAAAGGTTGCATTTACGTAGCACGGAGAAAAGGGAGAATGAAATCTCTTCGTGCGAAATTGGTAGTAGAAATTTACGCAAAGTGGGCAATTAGTGACATTCCCTTTGTAAATTACCATGTATTTAAACGAAATATTTAACGAAGAATTTAGATATCTACGTGGATCATATAATTTATATGCTATTGAGCGGTATAAAAACTGAAAAAGGGCTCAA
>NW_023458556.1:99812154-99817907 GCF_013731165.1 Rhagoletis pomonella | reverse complement strand
ATAATTTATATGCTATTGAGCGGTATAAAAACTGAAAAAGGGCTCAAAATTAAAATAAAAAATTATTTAAATTTTATATAATTATCGAATTTGAAACAATATATGTTTTCATCAATTAAACGTGCTTTATGTGCATATAAACATAAAAGTAGGGCACAAAAACATATGGTTCTAGTTCATACGTAAGCTACACTTTTTCAAGTAATTTTGCAAAAAATAATAACAAGTTGTTGTGTAGAGTAGGCGTCTAGATAATTATAAAGACAATACATTTTTGAGCAACCGCCGTTAGTGTCGTTTGGCGTGAATTTCTTATTATTAAGAAAAGATACAAACACAAACCAGTTTGTCTTAATTCTGCGATATTTTGCGATTTTGTCTTGCCTCTTTTTCTTAAATTAACCAAGACGAGACCGAATTGTCCAATTTACTGTCCAATTCACTGTCTTTGATTCTTCGAAAAATACAAGACAGTAACGAAGATAAGAAAAGTGTGAACGTATTAGAGGGAAAATGTGAATGTATTCGTATTGTCTTGGCGAAATTGTCTCATGTAAACGCCCGGTAAAAGTGTGTTTGCATTGTTCAACTTTGCGTTCAACTCAGCGCAGGGTTGCACCAAAAAAAGTTGAATGGCTAAAATATCAAAATATGAAAACATATCAAAATATTCGCCATAAAAAGGTGTTTGCACTGTTCAACTTTGCATTCAACTTTTGGTTGAACGGCCTTTCAACTAATCGCTTTCAACAAAGTTGGTAGCCAGCCAAAATTACCTTTTTTTTCGTGCAACCCTGTGTTGAGTTGAACGCAAATGTTGAACGTAAAGTTGAACAATGCAAACACTGCTTTAGGGAGTGGTGCGAAAGAGACAACTGTCAGTTTATCGAACATTAGGTTCTTTCCCTAACAATCCGGACCGGGTCCGGTAATTAGAGAATAAGCTAAAATTTTGCTCTCAAAATTGGAACATATTCCAGGAGTACGGGAACACAAATAACTACATTTCGTGCCCAGAATTTGAGAAATAGTTGATTCGCGTTGTTTTTGTTTTTGTCACTTAAATGCAAACTCTTGGAAATCTAATTTTTGTTTCACAAATTTGGTTTTAAGTATATAAAAATTGAAAATACATTCACTATTCCTTAAAAGCCCAAGTAAATGCAGGCAACATGTAAACACAAAACAGCTGATATGCACTTTAACACTTTATCCATTTTTACCCGGAGAAAAAGTCCGGCTGCTTCGGGCAAGAAGAAGAAGGCACTTACGATCCAATGCGTTCCAATTTTCGCTCTCTATTACCCACTTTGTTGAGTACGGGAATGATTTCTGGGCTATTTTGGGCACCCGCGGGATCCCGCGTTGCGTACGGGAAAGAACCTTTATTGAACAGTTTATTGAATCATGGCAAGGCACATTAAACAGGTAGTATTAGTAGATCAGCTGATTTGATATTTTTTTTCAAAGAACCTTTATTGAACAGTTTATTGAATCATGGCAAGGCACATTAAACAGGTAGTATTAGTAGATCAGCTGATTTGATATTTTCTTTCAAATTATTTGTTCTCGAAAATGTCAAATATTTTTAAGTAATTCTCACAAAAACTCTGAATTGTTAAAATCTACATATTTGCATGTGAAACCTCTTTCGATACAAAATCAGTGATTGAATAGCAGCTTTTGGAACGTTCGCCAAACTCAGCTTAACAACTGCTGATTACTAGGCCTTGCAAAGGATGGACCAATGCTTCGAGAAGCAAACAAATTTACTTAGAAAAAAAGTTGCAACAATTTTTATTTTTTCCAATTTCAATTTAAATTTTTTTTTGTATTTCACATGACAGGCTTTGATTTAGAAGAAAGAAAAAAACAGAAAAGTTTTTCACACTTTCGATACTAGAAGCAACAACAGAATACACGCAAATTTTGTTTTTGCTCTAATGCTACTACCTGTTGAATATGCCTTGAATCATGGTATCAAAGCACATAAAATGGTTGGCAGCAGCAGAGTGGTTACGTGATCTTATATATTTGGTTCATGGGATATTGTCGCTTACTAGGTAATAATGCCACCTGTTTCATATGCCTTGATACCATGATCCAATTAGACGGATCTGCTGCCGGATTGCAACTTTCGCTATCGCTAAAGTTAAAATTTTATTCGAAATTTTGGCGATCTCCAAAAATTGTGATTCTGTCATCCCTGTCGCTAAAAATTGCCTAGCCTAAATTTAAGTACTTTATCCGCAATTGGTGCTGTGCAGCAACAGTAACTGTCAAAATTGGTTGTTATTTCAATGGCGATGAATTATGAAAATACATACTATTCCGAAGGACCCCAGACAATGGCCAAAATAAAACGCTTCTCTTTTTATTCTCTCTTCTCTCGCTTCTCTCTGTGAATTATAACTTGTGATGTGTTTTATTTTCCTATAGAAAAAGTATTTAAATATAAGTGCAAAAGCTTTTTCGCGTCTTACACTTTCGTGTGTTCTTGTACTCGTTCCTTCCAGAAATGAACGATTTAACTTTTCTTTAATAATAATAATAATAATAGATTGGCGCTTACACATATGTTAGTGTTTGGCCGAGCTTCTCCTCCGATTTGTGGCGTGCGCCTTGATGTTGTCACACAAAGCGGAGGGGCCTACTGTTTTACGCTGACTCCGAACAGCGATTGTATTTTTATGAGAAGCTGTTTTTCATGGCAGAAATACACTCGGAGGTTTGCTATTGCCTGCCGAGGGACGACCGCTGTTAAGAAAAAACCTTTTTTCTATATTTTTTTTGCGATGTTGCTTTAACCAGGGTTTGAACCCAGGTGCTGCGGAGTGACAGCGCGCACTGCATACCACTACACCACGCTGGAACGTTCCCCCAGATGTTTTTACTTCTGCCACATGAACTTGTCCATCCTGACCAAGCCCAACACACCCCTTGGACCGATGGAGACGGACGTTGCAAACTAGCACAAGGTTTTCGATAGACAAGGGTTTCACAGGCTTCCACCACTTGGTCCTACGACACAAGTCTGGGAGATACTCCACCAGCCACTTCTTCCAGAATCGGTAGTGGATTTGTTGCATCTTTCGCCCCTGCGTCCTAGTAACCCGGAAGGACTCTTCTTATGGGTGAGGAGTTTGCATGGAATTCGCTGTACCTAAGGGGAAATGGTTAGGGGTTAGTGGTTCTTCATTGGGAGTATCGAGAGGAATATGCGTTAGGGGCTTCGAGTTCACTACATTCTCGGCTTCGCACATCGCGCTATACAAGGTTTGTTCTGGCAACCTTTCGTTTGTAAGCGCATGTTGCATTGCGCGTTTCACGCTAAGCACCAGCCGTTCCCAACATCCGCCGACGTGGGGGTTAAGCGGGCAGTTAAAAACCCATTCGATACCCTGGTGCGACAGCGCGTCCGCAATTTTCCCATCATACAACTTACATCGTACAACTTTTGATGCACAACAAACAGGTATCGGTGGTCAAGACCTTGGCGATTTCCTGGTGCACCGTGCGCGTCGTCAAACAATGGCCTAATAAAGGGCGTGAGGTGATCGGAGGGTAATTGGCCCATTTGCGGCACGTCTGGCTTTGCGCGTTCTTTCTGGCATCGGAAACATCTTTTAGCCGCTATTCGTAATTCTTTTCTTATGTGGGGTATCCAATATTTACGACGTAACTCGGCAACGATGGTGTTTTCGTTTTAGTGTTTCCAAGTTCTATGGTAAACTCAACGATAAGGTTCGTAATGTGGTTCCGTCAGTGTGCCCACTAACGTGTTCTCTACCATATTGGATCTGTTGTGTATGAATCTGCGCATGTAGGCGATCACCCTTACCTACCGTAAGAACGATTAAACCTTGGGCAAGACGTCCTCATCACCATGTTTCACCGTGGTGCTTTCAGCAGCCTTGACCCTCGGCCAGAATCATTCGTCTTTCTTCAGGAAGTCCGGGCCACTGAGCCAGGATGACTGTCGGGTGGTGCTTTGGAGCCGCATACCAAAGTTAGCAGGATTTAGGGATCCAGGTGTCCACCTCCACTCGTTCGGTGTGGTTCCATCGGGGATTTCATTCACCCGATGGGTAACGTATGGTTTATATCTTCTATGGTCTGAGGTTATCCACGAGTGAACTGTTTTCGAGTCTGTCCACATAATCACGCGTTATGGTTCCATGTCGTGGTAACTAAATACAATTTGCCGGAGCCGAGAAACTAATACTGCTGCTTGTAACTCGAGTCTAGGAATAGTCGTAAATTTGAGGGGAGCACATTTTGTCTTTCCGATCACCAGTGCAACTTCTACGTTGCCATCGTTTTCGATTCGCTAGTACACCACGGCTACAAATGCTGCTTCGCGTGCGTCGGCGAAATTGTGGAACTCGACAACACCCTTCGAAAAGGAGGCACTGTAGCAGCGTGGGACCTTTATATCCTCTACTCGAGTCAGCGTACTTAGCCATGTCCTCCACAACCTTTGCGCTTCTTCCGAGATTTCATCGGTCCATCCTAATTCGGATCGCCAAACCATTTGCAACAATAATTTTTCCTTGAGCACGTGCTCCGCTTCAATTCCAAATGAATCGAAGACTGGCATTGTAACGCTGAGTAGTTCGTGTTTTGTTGGAAACGCTTCATGCTCGTCGTGCTCCGTATCCCACTGCATTCCTAAAACCTTGGGATGGCCCGAATCTGGTTTATCAAAATCTTTCAGAACTCCGGAGTGATGCCCCCTGTTCAGGGCCTCGTTCACTTCTCGCGAGTTGGACACGAGCCTTTTCAGGTTAAACCCGCCATTTTTGTGAATCATCTTTACTTGCTGAGATATTCGCACAGCTTCTTCTGCGTCGTCAAAGCAGTGAACGAAATCGTCCACGTAGTGGTTGTGTAATATCGCATCTACTGGCTCAGGAAATTGCTGGGTAAACCGAAGTGCGTTTGTATTCTTTACATACTGCGCTGCGCAGGGCGAACACGTTGCTCCAAACGTCATCACCAGGATTTTTAGGACCTAAAAACCTATAAAAAAGGCAAAATAAAATATCGAAATAGGCTGGAAAAGGCAAAATAAAATATCGAAAAAGGCAGGAAAAGGCACTAGGTATTGCAAAAAAGGCAAAACAAAATAGCGTAAAAGGCAGGAAAAGGCACTAGGTATTGCAAAAAAAGCAAAATAAGGCACTAAAAAAGACAGAAAATACGAAGAACAATCAAAAAATACATTTATTTTAGAAATGATTATATTACAAGTAAAAAGAAAAAAACTATGAACTAGTTTCATTATATGAAAAATTTTTACTTTGAACCTTTGACTACTTATCCTTTCGAGTTTCTAACTCATAAAACTTTAATCTGTATAGTTGTAGTAACATTGAACCACAAGATGCATTTTGAAGTTTTCTGGCAGCATTTTCATTCGATTTTCGCGAAGAAAAGCCTTGAATGTACTAAATGTGCACTCGACGGAAGTTGATACAAGTGGAGCCCAATTTAAATGTGTACCGTTTGAAACGTTCATATTATCAGGACTAAGGGCGTTTTCCTCGCCCTTACAAGGTAGAAAAGGCAAAAAAACGCAAACATCTTAAAAAAGGCAAAAAAAAGGAAAATATCTTACAAAAGGCAAAAAAGGCAACATCAAATGTGTATATATGGAATCAGGGAAAGCTAAATCGTGGTCATTCTTAATCGAATATACTCTATCTCTTTAGCAGAAAAAAAGGCAATTTCCATAAAATCCGTTCCCTGGT
>NW_023458556.1:99795406-99812054 GCF_013731165.1 Rhagoletis pomonella | reverse complement strand
AAGATCGCTTGTGGAAACGGTGGACCACGGAATATTTGCCTCAACTCCTTTGTCGCTGCAAGTGGAGGGAGAAAGCGATCCCGCTGCAAATCAACGACTTAGTGCTAATATGTGAGCCATCCCAACCACGCACTCACTGGCAGAAGGGTCGTGTTACGAAGGTCTTCCCCGCAAAAGACGGCCAAGTTCGCGTAGCAGAAGTGAAGACAAGCAGCGGATTTTTACGTCGTCCTGCCACACGCCTAGCTCGGCTAATCGTAGAAGGTGAATCTCGGGAAGATTCACGGGGGGAGGAGTGTTGGGAACCCTGTCACTAAACCGGTTCACAATAGCCAACCTTGACAGCTAAGCGGCCATCATTGATTTTTTGACATATGTAGATACTTACAAAAATTTGGTCCTTTTTGATTCAGCGCGTTAAGGAAAGCAGACGTACCAGCAAAATACAATTTTAAAACCAACGAAACAACTACCCAACAATTTTCAAGCGAACTTGTATCAGCAAACGATTTCTTATATATCAATAAATCTTATACAATTAAAACCAGTGAATTGCCTTTTCATCCAATAGTTACAGATACAAAATCAATGTTTGAATAGCAGCTTTTGGAACGTTCGCCAAACTCAGCTTAACAACTGCTGATTACTAGGCCTTGCAAAGGATGGACCAATGCTTCGAGAAGCAAACAAATTTACTTAGAAAAAAAGTTGAAACGATTTCTATTTTTTCCAATTTCAATTAACATTTTTTTTGTATTTCACATGACAGGCTTTGATTTAGAAGAAAAAAAAACAGAAAAGTTTTTGACACTTTCGATACTAGAAGCAACAACAGAATACACGCAAATTTTGTTTTTGCTCTAATGCTACTACCTGTTTAATATGCCTTGAATCATGGTATCAAGGCACATAAAATGGTTGGCAGCAGCAGAGTGGTTACGTGATCTTATATATTGGGTTCATGGGATATTGTCGCTTACTAGGTAGTAATGCCACCTGTTTCATATGCCTTGATACCATGATCCAATTAGACGGATCTGCTGCCGGATTGCAACTTTCGCTATCGCTAAAGTTAAAATTTTATTCGAAATTTTGGCGATCTCCAAAATTTGGGATTCTGTCATCCCTGTCGCTAAAAATTGCCTAGCCTAAATTTAAGTACTTTATCCGCAATTGGTGCTGTGCAGCAACAGTAACTGTCAAAATTGCTTTTTATTTCAATGGCGATGAATTATGAAAATACGTACTATTCCGAAGGACCCCAGACAATGGCCAAAATAAAACGATTCTCTCTGTGAATTATAACTTGTGATGTGTTTTATTTTCCTATAGAAAAAATATTTAAATATAAGTGCAAAAGCTTTTTCGCGTCTTACACTTTCGTGTATTCTTGTACTCGTTCCTTCCAGAAATGAACGATTTAACTTTTCTTTAATAATAATAATAATAATAGATTGGCGCTTACACATATGTTAGTGTTTGGCCGAGCTTCTCCTCCGATTTGTGGCGTGCGCCTTGATGTTGTCACACAAAGCGGAGGGACCTACAGTTTTACGCTGACTCCGAACGGCGATTGTGTTTTTATGAGAAGCTGTTTTTCATGGCAGAAATACACTCGGAGGATTGCTATTGCCTGCCGAGGGACGACCGCTGTTAAGAAAAAACCTTTATTCTATATATTTTTTACGATGTTGCTTTAACCATGGTTTGAACCCAGGTGCTGCGGAGTGAAAGCGCGCACTGCGTACCGCTACACCACGCTGGAACATTCCCCCAGATGTTTTTACTTCTGCCACACGAACTTGTCCATCCTGACCAAGCCCAACACACCCCTTGGACCGATGGAGACGGACGTTGCAAACTAGCACAAGGTTTTCGATAGACAAGGGTTTCACAGGCTTCCACCACTTGGTCCTAGGACACAAGTCTGGGAGATACTCCACCAGCCACTTCTCCCAGAATCGGTAGTGGATTTGTTGCATCTTTCGCCCCTGCGTCCTAGTAACCCGGAAGGACTCTTCTTACGGGTGAGGAGTTTGCATGGAATTCGCTGTACCTAAGGGGAAATGGTTAGGGGTTAGTGGTTCTTCATTGGGAGTATTGAAGGGAATATGCGTTAGGGGCTTCGAGTTCACTACATTCTCGGCTTCGCACATCACGCTATACAAGGTTTGTTCTGGCAACCGTTCGTTTGTAAGCGCATGTTGCATTGCGCGTTTCACGCTAAGCACCAGCCGTTCCCAACATCCACCGACGTGGGGGTTAAAAACCCATTCGATACCCTGGTGCGACAGCGCGTCCGCAATTTTCCCATCATACAACTTACAACATACAACTTTTGATGCACAACAAATAGGTATCGGTGGTCAAGACCTTGGCGATTTCCTGGTGCACAGTGCGCGTCGTCAAACAATGGCCTAATAAAGGGCGTGAGGTGATCGGAGGGTAATTGGCCCATTTGCGGCACGTCTGGCTTTGGGCGTTCTTTCTGGCATCGGAAACATCTTTTAGCCGCTATTCGTACTTCTTTTCTTATGTGGGGTATCCAATATTTACGACGTAACTCGGCAACGATGGTGTTTTCGTTTTGGTGTTTCCAAGCTCTATGGTAAACTCAACGATAATGGTTCCGTCAGTGTGCCCACTAACGTGTTCTCTACCATATTGGATCTGTTGTGTATGAATCTGCGCATGTAGGCGATCACCCTTACCTACCGTAAGAACGATGAAACCCTGGGCAAGACGTCCCCATCACCATGTATTGAGCTCGAAGTTTCTCCGTGGTGCTTTCAGCAGCCTTGACCCTCGGCCAAAATCATTCGTCTTTCTTCAGGAAGTCGGGTGGTGCTTTGGAGCCGCATACCAAAGTTAGCAGGATTTAGGGATCCAGGTGTCCACCTCCACTCGTTCGGTGTGGTTCCATCGGGGATTTCATTCACCCGATGGGTAACGTATGGTTTATATCTTCTATGTTCTGAGGTTATCCAAGAGTGAACTGTTTTCGAGTCTGTCCACATAATCACGCGTTATGGTTCCATGTCGTGGTAACTAAATACAATTTGCCAGAGCCGAGAAACTAATACTGCTGCTTGTAACTCGAGTCTAGGAATAGTCGTAAATTTGAGGGGAGCACATTTTGTCTTTCCGATCACCAGTGCAACTTCTACGTTGCCATCGTTTTCGATTCGCTAGTACACCACGGCTACAAATGCTGCTTCGCTTGCGTCGGCGAAAATGTGGAACTCGACAACACCCTTCGAAAAGGAGGCACTGTAGCAGCGTGGGACCTTTATATCCTCTACTCGAGTCAGCGTACTTAGCCATGTCCTCCACAACCTTTGCGCTTCTTCCGAGATTTCCTCGTCCCATCCTAATTCGGATCGCCAAACCATTTGCAACAATAATTTTTCCTTGAGTACGTGCTCCGCTTCAATTCCAAATGAATCGAAGACTGGCATTGTAACGCTGAGTAGTTCGTGTTTTTTTGGGACACGCTTCATGCTCGTCGTGCTCCCACTGCATTCCTAAAACCTTGGGATGGCCCGAATCTGGTTTATCAAAATCTTTCAGAACTCCGGAGTGATGCCCCCTGTTCAGGGCCTCGTTCACTTCTCGCGAGTTGGACACGAACCTTTTCAGGTTAAACCCGCCATTTTTCTGAATCATCTTTACTTGCTGAGATATTCGCACAGATTCTTCGGCGTCGTCAAAGCAGTGCACGAAATCGTCCACGTAGTGGTTGTGTAATATCGCGTCTACTGGCTCAGGAAATTGCTGGGTAAACCGAAGTGCGTTTGCATTCTTTACATACTGCGCTGCGCAGGGCGAACACGTTGCTCCAAACGTCATCACCATGGAACGGATTTTTAGGACCTAAAAACCTATAAAAAAAGGCAAAATAAAATAACGAAATAGGCTGGAAAAGGCAAAATAAAATAGCGAAAAAGGCAGGAAAAGGCACTAGGTATTGCAAAAAAAGCAAAACAAAATAGCGTAAAAGGCAGGAAAAGGCACTAGGTATTGCAAAAAAAGCAAAATAAGACACTAAAAAAGACAGAAAATACGAAGAACAATGAAAAAATACATTTATTTTATAAATGATTATATTACAAGTAAAAAGAGAAAAACTATGAACTAGTTTCATTATATGAAAAATTTGTACTTTAAATCTTTGACTATTTATTCTTTCGAGTTTCTAACTCATAAAACTTTAATCTGTATAGTTGTAGTAACATTGAACCACAAGATGCATTTTGAAGTTTTCTGGCTACATTTTCATTCGATTTTCGCGAAGAAAAGCCTTGAATGTACTAAATGTGCACTCGACGGAAGTTGATACAAGTGGAGCCCAATTTAAATATGGAACGTTTGAAACGTTCATATTATCAGGACTAAGGGCGTTTTCCTCGCCCTTACAAGGTAGAAAAGGCAAAAAAAACGCAAACATCTTAAAAAAGGCAAAAAAAAGGTAAATATCTTACAAAAGGCAAAAACAAATGTGTATATATGGAATCAGGGAAAGCTAAATCGTGGACATTCTTAATCGAATATACTCTATCTCTTTAGCAGAAAAAAAGGCAATTTCCATAAAATCCGTTCCCTGGTCATCACTCTCATGCAGTACTCTGATCTATTATTTTTTATTGCCCAAATAATATACATAAGAACGATTATAAGAAATGTAAACATAACAAAACTGTCAAAGCTAAACTTCAAAATGGGGGGGATTGCCAGATGAATGTACGTAACCAATAGTTATTCAAGACGGAACCATCATATCGGTATAGACACGAATTGACATGGCCACTATGAAAACGCCCACACTGAGATACGATAAAAGAATCGGTGGTCACATACCACGAGACTAGAGAAATATATTTTCTTTTTTGGAATTGGACACGAAGCGAACCACACTCATCAGCCCTCACAAGAACGGAATTACAACCAAGTAATTAAAGTGGATTAAAAGCTGGCGACATTCGGGGAGTCGATATTCACACCTCAGTGGTAATTAATAGAGGCAAAAGGTGCCGTCACATTCCTTCCGGCAAATCCCCAGCCATGTTGTTGCGTAGAATAAAGAAAAAAAATTAAAATCTTTTACTCGTTTTTCTCATTTTGTTGATCACAAAATTGTACGTCGGTGAACCAAACATATTCGAGTTTAATAGATTTTTGATACATTTTTTCTTATCGAAATTTCGCTATTATAAATCATCATTGAGATTGAATCAAATAATTATCTTTTGAATTCGTAATCACTGTAAATCAATATCGTCCTCAGTCTTCACACGGCATGATTTAATTTATTTTTATTGGAGCTCGTTTTCAATCAAAATTTTTGTGGCTATTTTGATTATTTATTTCCGCGGGGGTGAATGGTGATCGATCTGCGATGCGAACACCAATGATCAGCAGTCATAACCATTCTCGTTCAGTTCAGTTCGCCAATTCTGAAAAGCAAGTTAATTGAATTTTTTAATGAAGTAACACACACATCGACGGTCAAGATTTTTGAACCGATAATAATAAGTAATCTCGTTTAACATTCTCAAACTGGTTGAATATTCTCAGTCTGATTTGGTCTTCCGGTAAATTCGGGGGTGGATAGTCTTGATCTTTGTTGCGTACCTTGTTGGCGACAGAAGGGACCGAAGGAGATACAGGTAATACTCCCAAGTATTCAAGGCGGGAGCAAACAACTTGGTCCATAAAAAGATTCGAGCTTGTGCGTTAAACGCCATTCTCAGCCCACGTTCGGTATAATATTAAACATAATTTTGGATCGAAAATCACATGAGATACACAACCAATTGAGCGTGAATTTTTTGTTAAACTAATTAGATTTAAAGCAATATTCAAATAGTGATCGATTTATGCGGCATTATTTTTGAAAGTGGATATTCAAAACGACATACTCATAGAATAAAATAATAATAATAAATAACAAACTGAAGTAAATACTGTACTGATTTTAAATCGAGTACCATCATCTTATAACATAGACTTTAATGGTACGGACTTTACGTCTACAGTTGGCAGAATTTTTTAATAATCGGAATTAACAACTTGGTATTTGAATCTTTGAACATGGAATTGTTTCCCATTCTCGATGCAACTTACTTGACAGACGAACAGCGACAGATCGAAGGGGAGATATATAACCTATATCTAGCGCCGGTTCAATGGACCTACACCGAAATAGCCGCCCTCAATGGTAAAATATCTGCTTACGTTGGCCAACCATGGTTGATAAAATCCCATGCCATACACCAAATGAATGAGTTGGAAATATGTGAGAGAGCATATCGGGAACTGAAGGCGAATGAGGTGTTAACACCTCAGGGTCGCATTCATCAAATGATACATTATTGTTATCGAACCGCTAGGTTGAAGTTAAAACCCGAGTCGGCGTCACGCCAGGCAGATCTGATCGGAAAATTTCAGTCGAAGATTCGTGAGCTTCGGATGTCTTCACCGAATACGGGAATTCCCGACGTGCGATCCCCAATTAAGTTTGAACTCGATCGTCCATGGTTTTGAGAATGAACGGGGAACGATGAGTTCAACTCAAAATACTGTTCCATCACAAGATTTACCCTTAACCATACCAGATTCGATTCCAAACCAGAATATACCGACTTCGGTTAAGGCAACTGAACCACGGTATACCCTGACCACCAGTACGGTTAATTCAAATGCTCAACCAGCCGTCTCAATTCAGTGTCAGGTGGAACGGAACCAACACACTCATTACACCAGCTGTCTGTAATGGTGTCGAAGTTGCTGAGAGCCCAGACACAGATGCAACAGCAAATGATCCGTGATCGGATTCAATTGCAGACACAAATTCCTGACGTTCGTGATATGAACCAAACCATGCCAACGACCTGGAATCATACCTGGATCCCAACCTCGGTGGATCCTCCGCATGGTTCTTTGGGTGGTCCTTCAACCTTACAAACTCAAACGATCTATACCTACCGTGGTCTTAGAACGTCACATATCCAAGAACCAATTAATCAACCATCTCATTTATATCCGAATTATTCGCTATCCGGTCCAACAATCACGACCAAATCAAGCCACTATATTCGACGAGTCTGCACAAGCGGATGCAATGGATAGGAAATTCAGAGGCTTACCATCATGGATGGGACGTCCTCAATTCGATGGCGTTCATGTGAACGAAAAATTTCTATCGGTTGAAGATTATTTGGCTATTATTGGCTCATTTCGATATAAGATTGGAGTACCCGACCATGAATTGGTTACGCGTTTGATGCCCACACTCACGGGGGCCGCTCGACAATGGTACTACACCGAACTGAGAAATTTCAGAGATTATCAAGATTTTTGCCCGAAACTTCGTGCTCGTTTCCTCAACAAACATACTCGGGCCCAAGGAATAATGTCATATGCACAGATTAAATTCGACCCATGTTCGCGAACACTGCTGAAACATACCGATGACTTGACATTCCAATTGCAGGGTAATTCCTGTGGTCTGAATGAACGGGACCACCTCGATATCATCATTGGTACCTTATCCGATCATCTGCGTGAACTCGTCCCCACTCGACAAGTCCACACGTTGGAGCAATTGCGTGAGTTCGCTCAGCGAATCGCACCACATTCGTTCATTGTTGCCACACCCCGTCCTGAAAGAACCCGTTCGGATAGACAGCGATCAGTACCACGGGAAATTTCGGCAATACATGATTCTCCGGATGAGTCTTCACATTCGGAATATACCGCGTCGTTTCCTGGATCCGACACCGATGATAGGGAATGTGCATACGTGAACAAGCAAAAGAAACCAATTAAAGCATCTCAGAAACGTAGGTATTCGAAACCAGTCGAGGATTATAAAAATGACAAAAAACCAAAGGAGAATGTTACGAAGGTAGGAGCTATCGTCGACCCATTTTTCGTTGTTGAGGGTGACGAAAATGTACGATGTGCCAAATGTCTCGTGTGGGGCCATCACTTCAAAAAGTGTCAAATTCAACCGAATCGGGTGATCTGCTACAAATGTACACGACCAGGGGTAACGTCCGATCAATACTCGAGTTAAAAAAACTCATAAGGGAGTCGATAGTGGTCCATCGTACTCAGAGTCCACAACTTTATCTAAATCCACTATCTCTAACAATCCGCACTCTACCGAAGTCCCTCTACAAATCGCCAAATCTTCAGTCCCGAATTCCAATAATAATTCTACTCTGATTCTTAATGAATCTAATCAAATTCAAAGGAATGGTAAAGAACCATCAACTAAATGTTCTGAACGAACACTACCAATTAACAAACCTACTACAGCTCCAGTCCCTACTAACCAGCAAGACGCAGTCAATCAAGTTAACCAACCACGACTCCGCGATGTTTTCTTTATCTCAGAGAAATGTTTGACATATAAGATTCCGAACGATTGTCGCGATTATCTCACGGTTATGGTTAACAACCCTTCTCATACGGTTTTACTCGATGGTGGAGCCGAAGTCACAGTCATTTCACATACATTTTATGAGAAGTACAGATGGGGGCAGTTACAACCTACCAAAACCTCCATTGGTCTTGCCGATAATTCGATTTCATTTAAGGCCATTGGTAAAGTGGATGTATTATATACGGTCGGTAGTCTTACCCGACTGGTGCCAACTCTTGTCGTACCTATCTCACTGAAACACCCAATTATGGGACGGACATTCCTTGAGGCCTTCTTTTTCGAACTGGTGCAGAACCAAGAGAAAGTTCAACGATTTTTAAAACATACAGTCAAAGGTGATACTGAAGAAGTTGCATCTGCTAAAGTCGACATGGTTACGGCGGATAAATTTATTAATTTTTGTAACCAGCCACCAGGGAGTGGGAAAGAACAAGCTCAGGTATCTTCTATGAGTAATGATCTGGAACCAATTGACGCTTCCACACTCGGTTTAGAGGTTGAACTAGATACCCCAAAAATAACGAGCGTCAGCCTTCCACATAATCTCACCCCAGACCAAAGACAAATGTTGAACGCCGTTCTCAGACTTTTTAATCCAACTCCTGAGTCTGGTCCTATAAACGTCACTAATCAGATCGAACACGTAATTGATATGGGTGATGCAAAACCCGTCATGAAACGCCAGTATACAGTATCGCCATATGTAGCTGAACAAGTTCAAGCCGAATTGGATAAAATGCGTAGTCGTGACATGATTATGACCATCGAAGAAAGCCCTTGGCGGTCACCAATTCTGGCTGTAAAGAAGAAAGACGGAACGTGTCGCGTGTGCTTGGACGCGAGAGAATTTCAGCACGACTAAAGTTCGCTAAATACCTAACCAGTATTGATCTGTCTCAAGCTTTCTTTCAAATTCCTTTGGCAAAATCGAGTCAACTGAAAACCGCTTCTGCATGACGTCGCATGACGATGGGGTTAAGAAATTCACCCGCCACATTAGCCATTCTCATTGATAAAATTTTCCGTGATTTGGTTCCACATGCATTCGCATATGTCGATGATTTCATAATTTGCACTTCGACGTTTGAAGAACACGTTAAGATATTGGCTATTGTTGCAAAGCGTCTGTCAGGGCCGGCTTAACCATCTCAACATCCCAATCGAATTTTTGTTGTAAACGATTGGAATTCCTGGGCTACGTTTTGTCTCAAGAGGGTTTATCTGCGAATCCATCTCGTATTCGAGCGATTGTTGAATTTGCACGACCCAAAACGGCAAAAGAAGTCAGACGGTTCGTTGGTGCAGCAGGCTGGTACCGTAAATTTATTCCAAATTTTTCGGAGACCACAGCTCCCCTTTGTGAATTGTATAAAGGAAACCGAAAAGGACCCATTGAATGGAATACCGCGCTGAACAAGCCTTCCTCAAACTCAAAGAGTGTTTAACTACCACTCCCGTTCTGACTATGGCCGATTATTTAAAACCATTCAAAGTTTATACCGATGCCTCGCTTATCGCAGCAGGAGCTGTCCAGTACAAGAACATGATAGGAATGAACGTGTGGTTCAGTATTTTTCTAAGAAATTCTCGAAAGCCGAACAAAATTACACAGCATCTGAACGGGAATGCCTAGCCGTTCTCTTAGCGGTCGAAAAGTTCCGTCCATATTTTGAGGGTCGTGAATTGGTTGTGGTAACGGACCATGCAGCTTTGCGCTGGCTACAAACTCTCAAAGACCCAACTGGCCGTTTATGTCGTTGGGCGATCCGATTATCACCATACGATCTCAAAATTATTCATAAACCAGGAAAACATTTGGAACTTCCTGACGCCTTATCTCGTTCTTTTGGTCTTCTCAACATCGTTCGTAGAAATCCAATTGACCATCCGAGTAATTTTCACATTAATCGTATCCCAATCACATCCGTGATCAACATTGACCCAAACACGTGCGATAAACGGTACAACGAAATGCATGCCATGGCCTCAAAACAACCATTAGATAGATATAAAATCGAGAACAACCTTCTATATCATCGATTGAAATTTTCCAATCAAAGTGCGGAAATACTGTGGACACTTTGTGTACCATCTTCTGACAGAGCAAAAGTCCTCGATGAAAATCATAACCAACATTCGCATTAGGGTGTTTGGAAAACTTATAGACGTATCTCACAACGCTATTACTGGCCAAACATGTATGAGTCCGTTTACGAGTACGTTCGGCAATGTGAGCTATGCCACCGCATTAAACCAAGTAATTGGGGTGTTCACAGTTCGTTCCAAATTGTGTCTGAAAATGTAGACGTCTACATTTTGAGACATCTTTAGCATCAAACTGTGAGCACCCCTTTCTAGCAGTCGTCGCAAAATCGTCTCAAAACTGGTGTTGCCAGACATTTCTTCTTTGCGTGCTTTTTTATATGTCGCCTTTCGATTTTGTTTCTGAAAAATTTTAATTATTTAACTTAATTACCAATTCCTAATATTTGTTATTTCTTTGCATCGATTTGTTTCTTTTCATCAGAAATTGCGCTCAAATTAAATGCAAATACAGAAAACGTGCCCAATAAATAAAAAAAATGCGATTAGTATTGCCATAATGCAACCCTGCTGCGAGGTTGCAAAATGTAGACGCGTAAAAAACATATCTTTGAGTGTGACAAATTGTAGACGGCGTCGTTTTCCAATTTTGTATGGGAAACAACAACACCACAGATTTTACGGTTAGAAAACGTCTTAAAATGTAGACGTCTACATTTTGAGACACTATTTGGAACGAACTGTGAACACCCCAAATGATAGCACCAAAACACCTCACGGCGAATATAGAGAACCAAAATGAGCGGGTAGGCAATTATCGATTGACTTCGTCGGTAAGCTGCCCATGTCTAAAAATCGTAACCAATGGATCTTCGTAGCCATCGACTGTTACTCGCGATATGTCTCGGCGCAGCCCATGAAAAATGTAAACGCCATATCCGTAGTCAATTATCTTCGACATATATTCACGGTGAATGGCTGCCCCGAACTCATTATATCAGATAATGGTACTGAATTCATCAGTCAAACATTCGCAAAGCTTTGCGCCGATTATAAAATCAAACACATGAAAACGCCTTTGTACCATCCAAAAGCCAATCAGGTCGAGGCGACAAACAAAAGCATTAAACTTGGATTACGTGCTCACATGGCTGACCTTCTTGAACATTCCCCCTGGGAAAACCATCTGTCTCGTGTCATTCACGATATTAACACTTCAGTGCATTCAGCCACGGGCTACACGCCATATTTCCTGCACACTGGTCGTGAATATGTGAAAGATGGAAACGAATATAAATTATTATTGGATGTAAATCCGTACCATACACAGGATGTGGAACAGCGTAAAGTTCTGGCTGATGAAATTCGAGACAGACAGTTCGTACAATATTAACAAACCGCACAACGGGCATTTACCAGCAAAAGAGAACGCCATTTCAAGATAGGCTCGGAAGAGTACATTCCTAATCCTAAACAGTCCGTGCCCGGAGAGGTCTATGCACAAAAACTAGCCCCACCAAAAATTAGAGCCTATGTTTCACGGAAACTTGGTTCGAATTCATATGAACTGATCGATGCTAAACACCGAGAGCTTGGCAATTATTCCGCCGATTTAATCACAACACGTTAACTCATTCATTACATTCGCCTTCTCAAGAATTTCGATGAATATATGGTGGGCCTCCATACTACATTGATTCTGCCTTATTACAGGGTACCCGGCTGGAATAAATTAATTAAGTTTAGTTTTGTTATATCCATAGTTTTGTTATATTATATCCTCAGTACATTGCTAGTAAATCGATCAAAGCAAACAAGAAAAGATTCATAACCAAATCATTTACCAATGCCTTTCATCTACCTAAATACGAAAGACGGAACATTTGTACATACATATGCGCTTTAAGCCGAACTGAACGAGTCAGGATGGGGTTGATGAAGATCACGTAGAACGATTTCGATGTAAGGCCTAACGTCGATCAAACCACAGCCCGTGAATCGCATTCGAACCACCATTCTCATATCCCTACTAAACGCTCCACATTTTTTTTGTTAGCGTGTCGCTGAAGATGAGAGGGGGATAATGATCTATTATTTTTCATTGCCCAAATAATAGACATAAGAACGATTATAAGAAATGTAAACATAACAAAACTGTCAAAGCTAAACTTCAAAATGGGGGGGGATTGCCAGATGAATGTACGTAACCAATAGTTATTTAAGACTGAACCATCATATCGGTATAGACACGAATTGACATGGCCACTATGAAAACGCCCACACTGAGATACGATAAAAGAATCGGTGGTCACATACCACGAGACTAGAAAAATATATTTTCTTTTTTGGAATTGGACACGGAGCGAACCACACTCATCAGCCCTCACAAGAACGGAATTACAACCAAGTAATTAAAGTGGAGCTTGTATTAAAAGCTGGCGACATTCGGGGAGTCGATATTCACCCCTCAGTGGTAATTAATAGCGGCAAAAGGTGCCGTCACATTCCTTCCGGCAAATCCCCAGCCATGTTGTTGCGCAGAATAAAGAAGTTGTGAGCATCAAATCTGGACTATTCAATTGACAGCAATTTAGTCACCATAAGCCGGTAATACAAATTCATTACACGTATGTCAGCCACTTTCTTGCCACCATCCATTGGAAACGAGCTATCCATCAACCGTAAATAAAGATTCCTGTTTGGACCGACAAACCAAGGTCAAGCAACTCAACTCTCCAATGTCATCTTCAGGGGATTCCCTCCACAAAAACTACGCTGGTTGGTCTTCTTCTCGAATAGCGACCTGGTGAAACATCTCCTCGATGTCAGTAGTGACGGCTATTGGACGTTGTCGACATTTCAAGGGTACCTCAAGCATTGGCTTTCCTAAATCCGAGCCACTTAGTAAGTAAAAGTTCAGGGATCTTCCCTAAACCTGCGCTGCTGCATCGAACACGAGGCGGAACTTCCCATTCTTGTTCGGATTAATTACACCGAAGTGTGGGAGATACCAAGTTCTTGGGTGGTTTGCCGAGGCCTAATCTTTACTTAATTTCCTTGAGTATCCTCTTGCGTCGTAGTGCCTCATCATGTTGACGTACTCGCACCTCAACTGTTTGTTATGTCTGAATTTTCTTTCGAGGGCTAGGAGCCTCCTCTCCGCCATGCCGATAGTATGTTCCAATATGCTATCGTCACTTCTCCATAACAACCCGGTTTCTTAGTGATCGCCGACTTGCACTGTGTTTTTTTTCTAATATGCTTCGAGCACTTAATTCTTCCTGCGATTCTACATATTTAGCGCTAGATGAAAACCCCAAATCGTCGCTCACAGTGAAGCTCCTGACCAGATCGTCCGCAGCTTCATCTTCGATCGTCGAGTTCGCGACGTTTTCCCTCACCAGATATACTAGTCCCTTCCTTTCATTCTTTCTATTACTTGAGCCGTAGATAACCCAGCCAAGCTGGGTCAATACTGCAACCGGACCCCATTGGCCATCATTAGCAATGCGCTTCGCGATACGTAGATGAGCGTTGTCTAGTCCTATCAGTAGATCTGGAGTGACATCCGTATAGCCCGCTACCGGCAGTTTCTTCAAATGCCGTTGACGTACGTGTATTTCGTTGATATTTAGCTTCTGTTTCGGTAGCTGCAGATTCCTTACTGTCCTAAAATGGCGAAGAGGAATCCTTTTACACCCTTGGCCCATGGCAGCTATCTCCATGTTTACAGCCATCGAAGATTCCGTTGCTATATTATTACCGAACCACCGTAAGGTTAATTGTTGCTTCGGTCCCGTGATACCAAGCTTAGTTGCTAGACTCTCATTCATCAAACTTAGCGATGACCGTTCGTCCAGGAGTGCGTAACTGTTTACGATCTTACCATTCGCAAACAGTTTGACTTGAAGTATTTTATACAATAGATGTTGACCCCCTACCTCGGCATTGGTAAGAATACGCGGCCTGTTTTGGGTCGGCTGGTAGCTTTCTCCTCTTTGGAACCAAGGCTCGTGTAGAAGTGCGTGCCATTTTTTTACACACCTGATGTCCGCGCAATCGTGTTTGCGCCTGCATGTGGTGCCTCGGTAATTATCTAGTTGGGCTTTCAACCCCCAAAGTTTTTTGTTAATAACTTTTGATCAGGTGAAAAAAGGTAATTTCCGCTTTCGGATTCTTTTTATTGGGGTCCAGACGCGTCTAATGGTACCCCCTTTCCAAATTTTAACCAATTTTGGGGGTGGAAAGCCCCCCTAGATAATTACCGAAAGCCCTTTTCACGTACGAAGCACCACCCTGCTTATAGAGAAGGCCTATGAACTCGCTCCACCGCTCGAGGTCATGGCAACCGAAACACATCTTGCAATCGCCCTTTTGTAAATCTCTCGTCTCTGATGTGATGTTTTTCCGCTTTCGGTTCCGACTGCTGCTCCATGTCACCCATGTTGGTACAGACCGCACTGATTACTCGTGCCTCTTCTTGCAGCCACTCGCTAAGATGACAAACCGTTGGTCGTGGCTGTATGCTCGAGGAATACCGTGCCCATGCCAAATTTCGCTGTACGGGTAGCTTGGATACGAGCACCTCTATTAAGATAGGATTCCTTAGGTGGTTGTCACAGTCAGTGGCGCTTAGAAATGAAGCTAAGTTTTGTACTTTTGTCGCAAATGTAATAATTAGATCGATTCTATTTTCCGGTCTGCCAAATCGTTCTTTAAGTATGTCTAGAACCCGAATAACGTTCGCGCTGTGTATGAGAAGACATTCGACTGTCTCCCGCGCTTTACCCTTAATGCCTCTGCAACCTTAACATATTCTGCGGCTCAGTGTAGCGGTACTCTTCCGTCATAGCAGTAAACGCTCCCTTAAACATATGCCAGTCTTCCGGTCGACCATCGAACTCGGGAAGGTCGTATAACCTGATCACAGATTGTGTCGGCACATTTGATAAGGCACGATTCAGCTCACTGACCGCAGCTACCAATGTATTGCCTACCGCTTTATCGCGGTACGCAATACGTTTTGCTATTGTTGTGCCAATGCTGTTTTAAGGTTTTGGATTTCCTGCATCATTGCAGCTAATTGCGCAGTTACACTAGCGGCTGCACAATGTTCTCGAACGGTAACGTCGAGTTCATTTTCGCTACCCGCCGTTTTGGATGTGGCTCTCGTTTTTGGCTTTAATTAATAGAATTATTCCTTACCTATCACTCCCGATTGACCTAACTAAACCCCTAAACCTGAAGAATACGATTACCGGCACTCCAATGGCTACTCCTGGTTGTAACTTGCTTGTAGGGCTCCGCTGTACTGCGCCACACTTTTGTGGTAGTAAATTGCCAGAAAGTGAAAATAAAAGATATTCCGAAGGAACCCAGACAAGGGCCAAAATAAAACGCTGCTTTCTGTGAACTATAACTTGTGATGTGTTTTATTACAACGCTTTTATCAACTTTTTTCCTATAGAAAGAGTATGTTTACTTATAAGTGCTAAAGATATTTCGCGGCTTACACTTTCATGTGTTCTTGTACTCGGCGCTTTCGTATAAAAATCGATAATTCGATAAATAATGAAAATTTTTATTAAAATCAATACTTCGCCTGCGTCGCTTGTGTTACTTTTCTCATCATCTGGTAGCACCAATATATGTGTTTATTTCCACCACTTCCATGTAATTAATGAAATTTATATGGTGAAATGTGCAGCTTTAAAAGTTAATAACTTTTTAAATAAAAGCCTCCGCGCTCTGGAGTTTTCACTTTTAGAATCGCAAAAAGCTCCTCTATAGGGCCCCATTTTTAATTTAGACAGAATTTAAGGAAAATTTTCCCCAGACTTTTAAGTAAATGTGTCACTAAGCAACAACAGCATTAGTATTATAATAATATCGGAGGAGAATTATGTCAAAATGAAATGTTTTATGAAAACAGTAGTGCCATTCATAAAACGTCGCAAAGGGGCATTTTTGGCGAAATAGCCAAACAACAAAGTTATATGAACGACCTATCGCAACGCCGGAATACAAATGTCAAATTTTTTAAAAATTCCGCGCGTAAGTGAAAGAGAAAAGTTATTACAATAAGGGACTTTCCTTAAACTCGCAAACGTCGTAAAGCTCGTAAATTTACGAGCCTTGTAAAAGAACTGACAAAAT
>NW_023458556.1:99791859-99795306 GCF_013731165.1 Rhagoletis pomonella | reverse complement strand
ATACATTTTTGTATAAAAATTTCGGCACCTCGGCAACACTGCACTGTTTGAGGTCGTTTGCGCAACAAATTCGCCTCGTAAATTTACGAGGGGCTCGTAAATAGAGCTCCATACAAATTTTGTCAGTTCTTTTACAAGGTTCGTAAATTTACGAGGTTTGCGAGTTTAAGGAAAGACCCCTATTGTAATAACTTTTCTTTTTCACTTACGCGCGGAATTTTTAAAAAATTTTACATTTGTATTCCGGCGTTGCGATAGGTCGTTCATATAACTTTGTTGTTTGGCTATTTCGCCAAAAATGCCACTTTGCGACGTTTTATGAATGGCACTACTGTTTTCATAAAACATTTCATTTTCACTTAATTCTCCTCCGATATTATTATAATACTAATGCTGATGTTGCTTAGTGACACATTTACTTAAAAGTCTTGGGAAAATTTTCCTTAAATTCGGTCTAAATTAAAAATGGGGCCCTATAGAGGAGTTTTTTGCGATTCTAAAAGTGAAAACTCCAGAGCGCGGAGGCTTTTATTTAAAAAGTTATTAACTTTTTAACACAAGCGACGCAGGCGAAGTATTGATTTTAATAAAAATTTTCATTATTTATCGAATTATCGATTTTTATACGAAAGCGCCGAGTACAAGAACACATGAAAGTGTAAGCCGCGAAATATCTTTAGCACTTATAAGTAAACATACTCTTTCTATAGGAAAAAAGTTGATAAAAGCGTTGTAATAAAACACATCACAAGTTATAGTTCACAGAAAGCAGCGTTTTATTTTGCCCCTTGTCTGGGTTCCTTCGGAATATCTTTTATTTTCACTTTCTGGCAGTTTACTACCACAAAAGTGTGGCGCAGTACAGCGGAGCCCTACAAGCAAGTTACAACCAGGAGTAGCCATTGGAGTGCCGGTAATCGTATTCTTCAGGTTTAGGGGTATAGTTAGGTCAATCGGGAGTGTTAGGTAAGGAATAATTCTATTAATTAAAGCCAAAAACGAGAGCCACATCCAAAATGGCGGGTAGCGAAAATGAACTCGACGTTACCGTTCGAGAACATTCTGCAGCCGCTAGTGTAACTGCGCAATTAGCTGCAATGATGCAGGAAATCCAAAACCTTAAAACAGCATTGGCACAACAATAGCAAAACGTAGCAGCATCAGCGACAACAAACAGCGAAGGCGATAAAGCGGTAGGCAATACATTGGTAGCTGCGGTCAGTGAGCACAACCTGTGATCAGGTTATACGACCTTCCCGAGTTCGATGGTCGACCGGAAGACTGGCATATGTTTAAGGGAGCGTTTACTGCTATGACGGAAAAGTACCGCTACACTGAGCCGCAGAATATGTTAAGGTTGCAGAGGCATTAAGGGTAAAGCGCGGGAGACAGTCGAATGTCTTCTCATACACAGCGCAAACGTTATTCGGGTTCTAGACACACTTAAAGAACGATTTGGCAGACCGGAAAATAGAATCGATCTAATTATTACATTTGCGACAAAAGTACAAAACTTAGCTTCATTTCTAAGCGCCGCTAACTGTGACAACCACCTCAGGAATCCTATCTTAATGGAGGTGCTCGTATCCAAGCTACCCGTACAGCGAAATTTGGCATGGGCACGGTATTCCTCGAGCATACATATCACGGGACCGAAGCAACAATTAACCTTACAGTTGTTCGGTAATAATATAGCAACGGAATCTTCGATGGCGGTAAACATGGAGATAGCTGGCATGGGCCAAGGGTGTAAAAGGATTCCTCTTCGCCATTTTAGGTCAGTAAGGAATCTGCAGCTACCGAAACAGAAGGTAAATATCATCGAAATACACGTACGTCAACGGCATTTGAAGAAACTGCCGGTAGTGGGCTATACGGATGTCACTCCAGATCTACTGATAGGACTAGACAACGCTCATCTAGGTATCGCGAAGCGCATTGCTAATGATGGCCAACGGGGTCCGGTTGCAGTATTGACCCAGCTTGGCTGGGTTATCTACGGCTCAAGTAATAGAAAGAATGAAAGGAAGGGACTAGTATATCTGGTGAGGGAAAACGTCGCGAACTCGACGATCGAAGATGAAGCTGCGGACGATCTGGTCAGGAACTTCACTGTGAGCGACGATTTGGGGTTTTCATCTAGCGCTAAATATGTAGAATCGCAGGAAGAATTAAGTGCTCGACGCATATTAGAAAAAAAAACACAGTGCAAGACGGCGATCACTAAGAAACCGGGTTGTTATGGAGAAGTCAGGATAGCATATTGGAACATACTATCGGCATGGCGGAGAGGAGGCTCCTAGCCCTCGAAAGAAAATTCAGACATAACAAACAGTTGAGGTGCGAGTACGTCAGCATGATGAGGCACTACGACGCAAGAGGATACTCAAGGAAATCAAGTAAAGATGAGGCCTCGGCAAACCACCCAAGAAGTTGGTATCTCCCACACTTCGGTGTCCTTAATCCGAACAAGAATGGGAAGTTCCGCCTCGTGTTCGATGCAGCAGCGCAGGTTTAGGGAAGATCCCTGAACTTTTACTTACTAAGTGGCCCGGATTTAGGAAAGCCAATGCTTGAGGTACTCTTGAAATGTCGACAACGTCCAATAGCCGTCACTACTGACACCGAGGAGATGTTTCACCTGGTCGCTATTCGAGAAGAAGACCAACCAGCGCAGTTTTTGTGGAGGGAATCCCCTGAAGATAACATTGGAGAGTTGAGTTGCTTGACCTTGGTTTGTCGGTCCAAAGAGGAATCTTTATTTACGGTTGGTGGATAGCTCGTTTCCAATGGATGGTGGCAAGAAAGTGGCTGACTTACGTGTAATGAATTTGTATTACCGGCTTATGGTGACTCAATTGCTGTCAAATGAATAGTCCAGATTTGATGCTCACAACTTCTTTATTCTGCGCAACAACATGGCTGGGGATTTGCCGGAAGGAATGTGACGGCACCTTTTGCCTCTATTAATTACCACTGAGGGGTGAATATCGACTCCCCGAATGCCGCCAGCTTTTAATCCACTTTAATTACTTGGTTGTAATTCCGTTCTTGTGAGGGCTGATGAGTGTGGTTCGCTCCGTGTCCAATTCCAAAAAAGAAAATATATTTTTCTAGTCTCGTGGTATGTGGCCACCGATTCTTTTATCGTATCTCAGTGTGGGCGTTTTCATAGTGGCCATGTCAATTCGTGTCTATACCGATATGATGGTTCAGTCTTGAATAACTATTGGTTACGTACATTCATCTGGCAATCCCCCCCATTTTGAAGTTTAGCTTTGACAGTTTTGTTATGTTTACATTTCTTATAATCGTTCTTATGTATATTATTTGGGCAATAAAAAATAATAGATCAGAGTACTGCATGAGAGTGATGACCAGGGAACGGATTTTATGGAAATTGCCTTTTTTTCTGCTAAAGAGATAGAGTATATTCGATTAAGAATG
>NW_023458556.1:99790442-99791612 GCF_013731165.1 Rhagoletis pomonella | reverse complement strand
ATAAGGGGTGTGGATAAAATTGTAAAGGGCGAGGAAAACGCCCTTATTCCTGATAATATGAACGTTTCAAACGTTCCATATTTAAATTGGAGGCCACTTCAACTCACATCGAGCACACGTTTAGTATATTTAAAAATTTTCTCGCGAAAATCGAATGAAAGTGCTGCCAGAAAACTTCAAAATGCATCTTGTGGTTCAATGTTACTACAACTATACAGATTAAAGTTTTATGAGTTAGAAACTCGAAAGGATAAAATAGTCAAAGATTCAAAGTACAAATTTTTCATATAATGAAACTAGTTCATAGTTTTTCTCTTTTTATTTGTAATATAAACATTTCTATAATAAATGTATTTTTTGATTGTTCTTCGTATTTCCTGTCTTTTTTTGTGCCTTATTTTGCTTTTTTTGCAATACCTACTGCCTTTTCCTGCCTTTTTCGCTATTTTGGTTTGCCTTTTTTTTGCCTTTTTTGCAATACCTAGTGCCTTTTCCTGCCTTTTTCGCTATTTTATTTTGCCTTTTCCAGCCTATTTCGTTATTTTATTTTGCCTTTTTTATAGGTTTTTCTGTCCTAAAAATCCGTTCCCTGGTTATCACCATTCCCTAACGTTATAAAATAGTTAACTTTTAATCATAAACAATTTCACTTGGGGTCCCCCTAGCCTACTACGTACTATATTGCGAGTAACGAGAATGGGCCTGCTTTAGCGTTGAGTATTTCCGACTTTCAAATATCTAAGAATCTACCTTAGTGAAATACACACCTACCTAAAAATACCCACATTTTCCAGATTTTTTTTTGCTAAATTAGATGAGCTGCTTCGGGTTTTTCGAATTTTTTTTCCAAAAATCAGCGAGAGCAATTTGAATAACGTTGGATAATATTATGAAGATTATGATTATTATTATTATTCTGATCTCCTATTATATGTCCAATCAAACATTCACAAATTAAAGCGTGAGCAGAAGGTCATTTACGATCGCATATTGCAAATGTTAAGATAATGAGGGCTGCAGAACTGAACCGCTCAGGAACAATTTGCTGGTATATGGTGCAGAAGAATGGACAATGACAACATCCGATGAGGTGGCTCTTGGAGTATTCGAGAGAAAGAGCTCTCTGATAAACGAAAAATTTTCAGGTAAAAGTGTCACCGTTTTTGAAAT
>NW_023458556.1:99785527-99790342 GCF_013731165.1 Rhagoletis pomonella | reverse complement strand
CTGATAAACGAAAAATTTTCAGGTAAAAGTGTCACCGTTTTTGAAATATTTAAATTTTTTTGAATAAAAAAAAATCGTGCATTTTCATTTATTTTCTTTAACTGCATCTACAAACCAGGCTATACTTAGTAAATCTTTTATGTAAAATACTTCCAGATAGTTGCTTCTCAATACTCAAATGCAATGTAGTTAAAATATATTAAGGAACCATCATAAAATGAGGACTATTTTGGTATTTTTAACTTTTTGATATTTTCTTCCCCAACTTTGACTATCTCTGGTGAAAAAAGATGTACTGAGCTATAACTTTACATTACAGGTGCCACTCTTACTGTTTCGAATAGAAAAAAAAAGTTATAGCCGCTTTTGTGGGCAAAGGACTGAGACACGCTATAATGTATTTCTTCTTCTTCTTTCTTGGCGCTGTAACCGCCTAAGCGATTTTGGCCGAGTTCAGCAAAGCACGCCAGTCGTTTCTCCTCTGTGCCAACTGACGCCAATTGGAAACGCCAAGTCCTTCTCCACCTGATCTTTCCATCGCAGTGGGGGCCTCCCTCTTCCTCTGCTACCACCAGCGGGTTCCGAGTTGAATACTTTCAGAGCTGGAGCGTCGGTGTCCATTCGAACGACATGACCAAGCCAGTGGAGCCGCTGTATTTTAATTCGCTGCACTATGTCCATATCGTTGTAAAGCTCATACAGCTCATCGTTCCATCGTCTGCGGTACTCGCCGTCGCCAACGCGTAAAGCACCGTAAATCTTCCGCAAAATCTTTCTCTCAAACACCCCAAGAGCCGCCTCATCGGATGTTGTCATTGTCCATGCTTCTGCGCCATATACCAGCACGGGCATGATGAGTGACTTATAGAGCGTGGTTTTCGTACGTCGAGAGAGGACTTTACTCCTGAATTGCCTACTCAGTCCAAAGTAGCACTTGTTGACAAGAGTGATTCTACGTTGGATTTCAATGCTGACATTATTATCGGTGTTAATGCTGGTTCCCAAGTAAACGAAATTCTCTACTTTCTCGAAATTGTAACTGTCGACAGTGACGTGGGTGCCAAGGCGCGAATGTGCTGACTGTTTGTTTGATGACAGGAGATACTTCGTCTTGTCCTCGTTTACCTCCAGGCCCATGCGCTTTGCTTCCCTATCCAACTTGGAAAAGGCAGAACAGACTTCGCGGTCTTTGTTACCGATGATGTCGATGTCATCGGCATAAGCCAGCAATTGCACGCTCTTATAGTAAATTGTTCCTGAGCGGTTCAGTTCTGCAGCTCTAATTATCTTCTCCAACATCAGATTAAAGAAGTCACATGAAAGGGAGTCGCCCTGTCTTAAACCCCGTTTTGTGGCGAACGGTTCGGAGAGGTCTTTTCCAATTCTGACGGAGCTGGTGGTATTGCTCCACGTCATTTTACATAGCCGTATGAGTTTTGAGGGGATGCCAAATTCAGACATAGCGGCGTATAGGCAACTCCTTTTAGTGCTGTCAAAAGCGGCTTTAAAGACCACAAATAGGTGGTGAGTGTCGATCCTTTTCTCGCGGGTCTTTTCCAAGATTTGGCGTATTGTGAATACCTGGTCTATGGTGGATTTGCCAGGTTTAAGGCCACACTGATAAGGCCCAATCAGTTCATTTACGGTGGGCTTCAGTCTTTCACACAATACGCTCGATAAAACCTTGTAACCTATGCTTAGAAGGCTGATCCCGCGCGAATGGCGGGGTCACCTTTCTTGTGGATTGGGCAGAGCACACTTAAATTTCAGTCGTCGGGCATGCGTTCATCTGATTATATTCTGCACAAGAATTGATGCATGCACCTTATCAACTACTCGCCGCCGTACTTGAATAGCTCAGCTGGCAGGCTTGCAGCTCCAGCGGCTTTGTTGTTTTTCAGCCGCGTTATTGCTATACGTACCTCGTCATAGTCAGGCGGTGGAACGTCGACTCCGTCATCATCGGTTGCGGGCTCGGGTTCTTCTTCTCCACAACTTTCCGTGCTGCTACCATTTAGTAGGGCGGAAAAGTGTTCTCTCCATAATTTAAGTACGCTCTGGACATCAGTTACTAGGTCGCCATTATTGTTCTTACAGGAGTGCGCCCCGGTCTTTAAACCTTCCGTAAGTCGCCTAACTCTCTGGTAAAATTTTCGGGCATTCCTCCTATCGGCCAGCATTTCAAGCTCTTCGCACTCACGTATTTCGGCCTCTCTCTTCTTATTGCGGCAAATACGTCTCGCTTCCCTCTTCAGATCCCTATAGCGGTCCCACATAACGCGCGTTGCGCCCGATCGCAGCGTGGTCCTGTAGGCGGCATCTTTTTTCTCTACAGCTTCCTGACACTCCTCATCGTACCAGTTGTTCTTTCGCTGAAATCCGACTACTTCTTCGGTGGCGGTACTTAATGAGCGGGAAATGTGGTTCCACTGCTGTTGTTGTTGTTGTGGTTCCACTGCTCGCATATGTCGGTTTGTTGGAGAGTGCTCTCTGAGAGCAGGTGTCTCACACACACTCGAGTAGCGAAAGCGCTGGCTGTCTGTTGTGATTGCAGCTTTTCGACGTTAAGCTTTCCTTGCATATTTGGGCGCTTATTTTTTGCTGCACAGAGGCGGGTGCGTATCTTGGCTGCAACAAGATAATTGTCCGAGTCGATGTTTGGGCCTCGGAGTGTGCGTACGTCTAAAACACTGGAAGCGTCCCTTCCGTCTATCACCACATGATCGATTTGGTTCCTCGTTTTTCGATCCGGAGACATCCACGTAGCTTGATGCATATTTTTATGTTTGAACCTAGTACTGCATACTACCATGTTTCGGGCCCCGGCGAAGTCGATCAGCCTCAATCCGTTGTCGGACGTTTCGTCGTGGAGGCTGAATTTTCCGACGGTGGTTCCAAAGATACCTTCCTTGCCCATCCTGGCATTGAAGTCGCCAAGCACGATTTTGATATCATGACGGGGGCAGCGCTCGTACGTGCGCTCCAAGCGCTCATAGAAGAGATCTTTGGATGACTCATCCTTCTCTTCCGTCGGGGCATGGGTGCAGATGAGCGAGATGTTGAAGGATCTCGCTTTGATGCGGATTGTGGCTAGACGCTCGTCCACCGGGGTGAACGACAGTACTCGGCGACGGAGTCTCTCTCTCACCACAAATCCAACTCCGAATTTGCGCTCCTTTACATGACAGCTGTAGTAGACGTCGCAAGGCCCGAGACATTGTTTGCCTTGACCCTTCCAGCGCATTTCTTGGATGGCGTTGATGTCAGCTTTTGTCCTTACGAGGACATCAACCAGCCGGGCAGAGGCACCTTCCCCATTAAGGGTCCGGACATTCCAGGTGCATGCCCTCAAATCGTAGTCCTTTAAACGTTTGCCGTGGTCGTCATCATAAGGGGGGTCTCATCCGAGGATTTGCCTTGCTTCTTCACTGGAAGTGGTTTTTACGTGGCGGGTCCCAAGCCCAGCGCACAACCCATTGCTGGGACGGGGGTGGTTTCGCAACCAAATACACGTTTATATAGCGAGCCGCTTGCTCCAAGCAGACACCCGCTTGCAGCCGCACCTACTAGTGAACAGACGCTGCAGACTTCAGTGAGCCCTTAAACCGAATAAGTCGGAGTGGCCCCACCGAAGCTCCCTCTCTTTCTGCCGTGACCCAAGGCTCCACTCGGATTGGTTACCGCATCTCGCACATGGGTTGCTCACGTTGCCCAGAGTGCGCGAACGAGGACGCAAGAGTCGGGATTGAGTATAGCCATGCAACTGTAACTGCATACCCAGCGCAACGACTATACCCCATCGCACTCGTTAATGTATTTAATAGATTTAAATTTAAGTTGCTCTTGTTACCGACCAATGACTTGCTAAATAGTACAAAGGTACACTATTACTTGCTCCTGACATTATTTTATGTTACTTACCGGAATTAGTGAAAGTGGATTTTGTGAAATTGGACGCTTCGAACATTGTGTTATTAATACTATGACAGTGAACACGCAGTTTGAATAGGCGGATATTCATCTAATTTACGGTGAAGCTTGCTGTAATGCCAGGGCTGCTCAAAGACTCTATGCAGAGCGATACCCCAATTGTCGGCATCCGGGTCGTGAAGTATTCGCCCGGACCCATAGATAAATATACGAAGGTAAATGATTTTCACACCTTTTGTTTCTTGCTTGTTAACTACCATTTTTCACTTTTTTAAGGTCGCACACCTGGAAGGCGTGGCGGCAAAACAGGACGTCCTGCAACGGTAGATGTTGAAGTTGTGTTAGAGGAAGTGGAACTAGGTCCATCGACATCAGTGAGATTGATGGAAATACGGACGGGAATACCAAAAACTACAGTTCACAAAGCTTTAAAAGACCATCGATTTCATCCCTACCTTATTCAACGTGTTCAGGCTCTACAAGAAAAAAATGTGAAATGTTGCGAATGCATGAATCAGACCCCAACTTTTTTAATAAAATTATTTGGAGCGATGAATAATCATGCAAACGTGATGGTTATTTTAATTTACATAACCTTCACGGTTGGTAGATAGACAATCCTCACGAAATGAGAGAAGATCGTTCGCAGTACCGGTACAAACTAAATTTATGGTGCGGTATTTTTAATTGTCAAATATTGGGACCTGTGGAACTGCCGCCAACGCTCAACTCTCACTGTTGTTTAGAGTTCCTTCAGGAACGGCTTCCAACTCTTTTAGAAGATGTATCCTTAAACCTGCGGCGAAGACTCTGGCTGCAAAATGACGGGTGCCCTGCCCACTACGGGCGTGAAGTAAGAGCTCATTTAGACGAAACTTATCCTCG
>NW_023458556.1:99778951-99785427 GCF_013731165.1 Rhagoletis pomonella | reverse complement strand
GAGTTTAAGATCTCTAAAAGCGTCTTTTCTTAAAAGGTGCCGAGCTTGTATTAGAGTAGAAGGTCGCCAATTTGAGCATATTTTATCAATAAATGAATAAATTTCTCTTCAAACGACTCATGTATATTTTATTTCACGTGAATCCATGCTTCACAAAAAATATTGATAGATATAGCCCTTGTTATAGACTCTAGTCCGAATTCCGGTAAGTAACACAAAATAATGTCAGGAGCAGGTAATAATGTACCTTTGTACTATTTAGCATGTCATTTGACGGTAACAAGAGCAAATTCAATTTAAATGTATTAAATACATTCTAGCGTGTCTCAGTCCTTTACCCACAAAAGCGGCTATAACTTTTTTTTCTATTCAAAACAGTAAGTGTGGCACCTTTCTGAAATCTTTATTAAATGAGCAATTTTTTTATGTAATGTAAAGTTATAGCTCAGTACATTTTTTTTCACCCGAGATAGTCAAAGTTGGGGAAGAAAATATCAAAAAGTTAAAAATCCAGAAATAGTCCTAATTTTATGATGGTTCCTTAATTTATTTTAACTACATTGCATTTGAGTATGGAGAGGCAACTATCTGGAAGTAATTTACATAAAAAATTTACTAAGTATTGCCCGGTTTGTAGTTGCAGTTAAAGAAAACACATGAAAAGGCACGATTTTTTTAAATTCGAAAAAATTTAAATATTTCAAAAACGGTGACACTTTTACCTGAAAATTTTTTGTTTATCAGTGAGCTCACCCCCCCCCCACCTACCTTGCCCTAAAGTTTGGCACGTTACTTCTGGGACACCCTGTATATACTTTTTAATCTTTCAAAAAAAAATTGTAAATGCTATAATCACTTTTTTAAAGGTAGAAAAGTCAAAAAAAGGCAAATATTTTAAAAAAGGCAAAAAAAGGCAGCATCAAATGTGTATATATGGAATCAGGGAAAGCTAAATCGGGGACATTCTTAATCGAAAATACTCTATCTCTTTAGCAGAAAAAAATGCAATTTCCATAAAATCCGTTCCCTGGTGATAACAGTTTTAAGTTTTAATTAAGGATTTTTTAAAAAGCTTTCATGGGATATTCTTATGTTTTCGTTAGGTATGTTTTTTATTAATTTTTCATTTGTATCAGTAGTTTTTTATTATTATTTTTTTTTATTGCGAAATTTGTATACCAACTCTTCGTTGATAATATGATCACTTCGTTTGATAAGATTTTTTAAATTCTTTGTTCATTTAAACTGTTCGGCTTTTGGTTAAGTGGAAATATAAAAAAAAATCTCTAGTAAAGCTTTCCCTGACAGTTTTCGTTTGGCACCAACTATGTTAAATTCATTTAGTTCTAATATTTGCAGTCTTTACTTTTAGATAGGGCACAATCCTATTGAAAATATTTCTAAATCAAGATTTCTCAAATGCCTTTAGTTTGGTACCGATATTGTAACATTTTATTTATTTTACCAATTTAATTGAGTTAAATTTAAAACAGGGGCCACCCTCCTCAAACATATTTCCGACTGTAGGTCTTTGAAAGTCTTTAGTGTGATTCGGCTGTAAGCCTTCTTAAAAATCTAAAGTTTGATACCGAAATGGCAGTATTTCATTTATTTTATCAATTTAACTGAGTTTTCAAAGAGGTGGCAATTCTACTCAAAAATATTTCCAACAGTTATCTTTCCTAAACCTCTTTAATTTAATATCTATATTGTAATACATCATTTAGTTTATCAATTATATTGCGCTAAATTTTTTAATTTTTTAAAATATTTTCGACTGCAAGCCTTCTGAAAACTCTTTAGTTTGATACCCACATTGCAATATTTCATTTACTTTATCAATTTAACTGAGTTAAAATTTTAAAATATGTGGCAACCCTCCTCAAAATATTTCCAACTGTTATCTTTCTTAAACCTCTTTAATTTGATACCAATATTGTAATATTTAATTTATTTTATCAATGTAATTTGGTTAAACTTTCAAACAGGTGGCAACCCTAATCACACATATTTTCGGCTGTGAGCCGCTATTGGTATTATATCGAACAATACAAAAAAAAAAATATTCAAATCGGTTCAGCCGTTCTCGAGTTTTGACGTGACATACGAACACAACATTTTTATATATATAAATAACACTATGCGACAGTCAAAATCGGGATGGGATGAAACCAACGGAAAATGTTATATCGGTCAAAAACAAGTTATACGTGGCGTTTCGCTGGGTCACGTCTAGGAATCGAGATATATCGATTTGAAGTTAGTAACTATCATATAGGGGAAATTGTCACCTTTGGTGGTCTTTTTTTTGACATAACTCGAGAACCACTAGTCCGATTTTGCTCAAACAAATTTAAAAAAATTAAAAATTAAAATTCCTTTAATCTGTTAATATAACGTTTTTCTATATACCCAACAGTTTTGCCGGTAAAAATAAATGTATGAGGAAAAAAAATAATTTTTGCCTAAAAATTAAAATTTTTTTTTTTAATTCATAAAAAATCCAAAACGGAAAAAAGTGTCACGTAAAAAAGGAAAGTGCACTTTTTTAATTAATTGGGTTTTTTCCGTTGGCTACCTGCATGTTTTTTTTACACAAATTGCACCCACATTTATGAGTGGTCATGTTTTAGAACGTTTCGAAAAATTTAAAACGCACACGAATCAGGTATATAGCCATCCTTAAAAGATGCGCCAATTCATAAGTACCTCTCAGTAAAATATTGAAACTTACGTAGTATTTATAGGTGTTCATTGATTGATTTTTGTCATTCAACAAGTGTCTCCGAACGCGTAAACGCGAACGCGTATATTCTTGTCAAAATGAGATACCTTCACTCAATTGTGAATAAAGGCGAAACGCGCCCATCGATTTTCATGATCTATGTCTCATTTTGCTTAAAGGTTATGTGACTTTGCGTGAAAGTAATACGACTTGCCTTTTTTCCGTTTTGGATTTTTTATGAATTTAAAAAATAAAAAAATGTAATATTTTAGGCAAAAAATATTTTTTTTCTTCATACATTTATTTTTACCGGCAAAACTGTTGATTATATAGAAAAAAGTTATATGAACAGATTAAAGGAATTGTAATTTTTATTTTTTTTCAATTCGGACAAAATCGGACTAGTGGTTCTCGAGTTATGTCAAAAAAAAGACCACCAAAGGTGACAATTTCCCCTATATGATAGTTACTAACTTCAAATCGATATATCTCGATTCCTAGACGTGGCGAAACGCCGGGACACGTATAACTTCTTTTTTACCGATATAACTTTCCCCGGTAGTTTGAACCTTTCCCGATCACTGACCCCTACCATTTGTCTCACAGTGTAAGAAGATAAGCACGTTGAGGAAAAAATTTCGATGAAATAAAAATATTTTTTCTCGAATTCAAAACTATCCTATCTCTTAAGTTGAAACCAATAATACACACCCACAAAATTTCATTGAAATCGGTTTAGTGGTTTAGAGATTAGCGTAAACGAACACAGTGACACGGGACGTTGAGAGGAGCATAGAAAAAATTTCGATGAAAAAAAATATGCACAAGGCAAACATTTTTTCAATCTTGAAGAAATTCTTTATTCTCAAGTGGATAAACATTTTTCACAAGGTTTGCCTAAAAGTTGAATAAAAAGTTTCAATTCAAATTGATATCCAAGCTCGGATTATTATGCATACAAAAAATGTGCCCTTTTGTTTGAGAATTCTCCAATTGAGGTACACTTGAAATTCAATTTTGGAAATTGGAATATGTATTGGATCGCTTAACCTCCAACCCAAATGTTTATTACGTTGAGCAACCAGTTGAATCACATGAAAAAGGCGGAACTCTAGTGAAAGCTTCTATTGAAGTACGAGCTCACCAGGATATTTGGCAATGCTTTGAGGAAACCGCCAACTGCTCTGATTCCAGTTTTTGAAGTGATGTGGATAGCCAAACAATGGGTAGACAAAGCAGTGACCATACATGAAGCGTAGTCGCAAAGAATACCCAAATTTCTTTACACTGGCAATGAAGTAGGTACCTCTACGCACCACCTTCCCCAATGAACTCAAAAAGAGTGTTTCGGGTTTTATCTTAAAAATAGAAATAGGTTGGTGCCCGATAATGCGGAAATGCTTATTTTCATAATGAAAAATTTATAAATTTTGAACCCTAATTACTAGGGCTAGGAATCATATGTAAATGCATGTTGTTATTGCACATCTTTAAGTGGAAATGGTTAAGTTATGTTTCCTTTTAAATGGCATTCAATCGTTAGTGCATATTTTTGCATACTTTGCAGTAAATGCATGGTTTTGCATATTTTGCAAAATTCCTGTTTTTGCATATTTGTTGCGCACATTTTTGTATAAATACTTTGCAATAATTGCATGTGGTTTCTACATATTTCTGCTTTGTAATTTAGTGCGACATATCTTGACAAAGAAATTGCCTATGTATAGATATTTTTTCACAAATATTATTCTGAACTACTGTATTAAACTGTCAGTGTTTCTGTTTTCACAAGATTGTGACTGCCTGCTTGATTAAAACCTAATAATAGGAAAATATTTTAAATTGCATATTTTACTTGCTTGTAGCGCATATTTTAGATTTTTTAAGTGCATGACATTCGTAGCCCTACTAATTACTAATTAGAAGTATTAAATTTGATTATAAAACTACAAAAAAAAATCTGAATAGCTTTTTAAATTGAATCTTCTTTAATCGAAATCCGGAAATCCGGCCGAATAGTCGGATAACAGAAAACCGGCCGGATAAGCCGGATTCCGGACATCTACCGGATACCCGGCACATCAATTTAAACAAAGTTATGGCACAGTGACAGTCATAGGACACAACAAAATCATGAAATCGACCGTCGTGCAGGAAACATTGAGTTTTATTAATTTGAATCGGTATCCTTATAATAAAATTGGTTATGCATACAAAGTCCATTAAATACACCAATAAAAATTTTGTGCTTTTTCAAATTCAAATCTTGGCAATACTGCCTTTTGTTCGATGCTTCCTCTTTTTCTTGTCGAGTTCGTCTTGCTCTCTCTTTCTGGCGTCACGCCCGGTTGCTCTCACCTCGATTGGCGCAATCTTGTATTCTATCATTCTTGCCTTTAGGTGTCTGTTTTTTCATCTTTCTGATATGCTTTTAAATTTAATAACCCATTGGCAACGCAAGAGTTTCAAATAAGACCCCGCTAGACGAGCTATGCTGACCTTAGTTGTTGCAGCTGCGATTTCATAATGGCAGATGGCACTTAATTTTGATGAGGGAAAGAAGCTGATTTTGAAGCATTCAGTTGTAGCAAGAGTCGATGGAACTTTGGATAAAACACGGTAGTTTTACTGCCTTTTACAATAAAGTTCTATACACACAGTGTCGCTTACGATAAATTTATAGGATCTCAAAAGTTTAAACAAAGCAAACAATAAAATTAATTTTGCTTTATTTCCGTAACGGTAAATATTTAAAGTCTGTGATTTTGTAGGACGTTGTAACTCGTACTTGTAAAATATTTGCAACAAAATGGTTTTTTTTTTCGATAATTTGTCGCTTACGATAAAAACGCAATTAGGGGTCGATATATAGATCCACTTAGTCCATTTATAAAATTGGGCATTTTAGAGGGTGTCATGTTCCTGATTCTAGGTGGATAAGCCGTAACCAGTCTGCTTGGCTTTCGGCCACTAAGCCAGTGCCATATATGCAAAACCTCAGTTTTACCATTACGTCTCTAACAGCCGTGTTGTTAACTGCTATGAGATGTGACCTCCAGTTGAGCCTTTTGTTCCGGGTTATTCCTAGTTACTTCGCGTCTGGCGATAACTAATTTATGAAATTTCCGATGAGGGTTAAATTAAGTTGACTTACACTCTTTTGGTCAAGGGGTCGATGGTGAACGTTAGTGGGTTTATTAACATAACTTTTTCAGAGCACCATTTCTCATTGAGTTTTAAGGCATCATCGCAGCCCAACACGTAGCTGAGTGGCCTTGGATTTTTCTCCGTATGAAGTACTATGATACACTGCTGAAATATCAGGAAGGCAGCAATCCCTTTTGAATTACCTGAGTTTGACAATATATTGCAGTAATAGTAGATTTCCCTGGACGATGGTTCCGTGCGCAGAAGTGGAAAATCTTTGACTGCCATTCACCTGGGAGTGGCCAGAAGCGATTCTTGTGCGTACGGTTCAAATCGCAGCTCACAACGTCCGGATATTTATATCCACGTATCCTCTGGGTAGCAACCAAACACCCGTTTGGGGGCGAGCTAAAGTGAGAATGCGTAAAACTTCGCGTGCGCTGGGCTTGGGTCCCGCCACGTTAAAACCCCGCTCAATGAAAAATAAAAAACAGCCTCGGATGAGACCCCCATTTTCTGATGACGACCACGGCAAACGTATAAAGGACTATGATTTCAGGGTATGCACCTGGAATATCCGGACCCTTAATGGGGAAGGTGCCTC
>NW_023458556.1:99772201-99778851 GCF_013731165.1 Rhagoletis pomonella | reverse complement strand
GGATCTCTCCGAGCCGTTTGATACCAAACGAGGTTTCAGACAAGGGGCTCCCTTTTGTGTGATTTCTTTAATCTTATGTTGGAGAAGATAATAAGTGCCGCAGAACTGAACCGCTCAGGCACAATACTTTACAAGAGCGTACAATTGCTGGCGTATGCCGACGACAATATTATAGGTAAAAACAAGGGCTACGTCTGTTCTGCCTTCTCGGGATTGGATAGAGAAGCAAAGCGAATGGGACAGGTGGCGAACGAGGACAAAACGAAGTATATCCTGTCATCACACACCCACGTCACTGTTGACAGTTACAAGTTTGAAAAAGTAGACGACTTCGTTTATTTGGGAACCAGCATTAACACCAATAATAATGTCAGCCTTGAAATCCAACGGAGAATCACTCTTGCTAACAAGTGCTACTTTGGGCTGAGTAGACAATTGAGAAGTAAAGTCCTCTCTAGTCGTACAAAGATCACACTCCATAAGTCACTCACATGCCTGTGCTGGTGTATGGCGCGGAGGCATGGACAATGAAAGCATCTGATGAGGCGGTTCTTGGAGTTTTGGAGAGAAAGATTCTGCGAAAGATTTGCGGACCTTTACGCATTGGTGATGGCGAATATCGCAGACGTTTTAACGATGAGATGTATGAGCTTTACAACGATATAGACATAGTGCAGCGAATTGAAATTCAGCGGCTCCGCTGGCTTGGCCATGTCGTTCGAATGGACAGAAACGCTCCTGCTCTGAAAATATTCAACGCGGGCCGCGATGCTGGTAACAGAGGGAGAGGAAGGCCTCCTCTGCGTTGGAAAGACCAGGTGGAGAAGGACTTGGCTTCACTTGGGCATTTCCAATTGGCGTACGTTAGCACAGAAGAGAAATGACTGGCGTGCTGTTTTGGACTCGGCCAAAATCGCTTAGGCAGTTACAGCGCCAATAAGGAAGAAGAAGAAGTAGATTTCCCTTGATTGATATGCATGTTTGTTTTTACAGAAAGGCTATACCTCTTAAGGTAAATATATAGCTTGATGTAAATAATAATTGCCACATTTTTCCAGATTTCAAAAATGTACCAAATCTGAAAGTTTTGAACCAGTGTACCAAACTGGAAAAAATTTACAAAAAACGCTACATTTCGGCCAAAATGGCAACCGCGGCTCAAGGTGCCACATAAGAACCGCATTACTTTGGCATCACTTCGTTCTAGATTTTGTAGCAGATTAAACTCAATGAGCCGCAGTCACAGCCAAAAGAAATTCGACTTTTAAGTTAGTTGCAGCTTTTTTGACATATATCAGATATTGACGAAAAAATCTACCAATACTGTCTGAAGTAGAGCTTAGTAAGCTGGTACAACAATAATGGTTTTTTAACAGTAATTGTAAGGCCCCTATTGCATCTTCGATAGCCAGCGATAAGAATACATGGTTTTGAAAGGGCAATCAAAACATTTGCTAATTTCCCTATACTTCACTTCCTCAGAGCTTTCAAATACTGTCAAACATCGGAAACATCGATGTTTCCAATTCGATGCATCGAATACCTTGCAAGAAGCCTGACCTATCATTACACTGTACATCTCGGCTGGGTATTGGACTAAACCAACTTTTTTTAAGAGATTGAGTCATAAGTAAAAAGAGTAATTTCTACGTTTTTCAAAGTTAGCCTCCGAAATCGATATATGGGCCTTCGAAGAGCGAAATTGGCCCTTTGGTAAAAAATTATTTTTAATTATTGCATGTAAAAAGCAAAAAAAGTTAAAATACAGACGTAGTCCGCCTTTTGCTCTCTTTTATATGGTATATAAATTTTTTTGTGGAAACTTGTATTACAGGTGCTATAACGGGTCAAAGGTCAGATCTTCGAAAAAATTAAAAACTTAATATTTCAGAATATTTTGAACAGATTTTTTTATAATTCGTATCGTTGTAAGGGTGATTTAACCCCGTTTCTTGTAATATGCATATTTGTATACTTCGTATATAAAAACTTGAGAAAAAACACGTTTAAATGAAAAAATACCGTTAAACAAAAAAATTACACACCGATTTTTAAAAAATTTACATCGTTGTTAAACCGATTACACCCCCTTTCATCTAATATGCATATTTGTATACTTCGTATTAAAAATTAAAAAAAGAAACTCTTAAAAGGAAAATAAACCAATTTTTTCTTATAAAAAAACATTTTACAGAAAAATTACTAATTAGTAATACAATAGAATACCGTATTTAAATAAACAAATAATTATTAGTGTTTTAAGCATTAATTCGTTCTTGTTCACCCACAGCCCTGTTAAAAATAAAGCAAAAGTATATGTAAGAGAAGTCTAAGGCATATAAAAATATAAAAATACCATGGTTTTTGATTTTTTACATAACAGGTTATACATAAAAATTAAATGTAATTTTCCGTTTTATTTAAATAAAGCATGCAATTGTATTACTCATTAGTAAATTTTTTTTGTCAAATATTTTTTATAAGAAAAAATTGGTATTTTTTCCTTTAAATGTGTTGTTTCTCAAATTTTTATATACGGAGTATGCAAATATGCATATCAAAAGAAGGGGGTTTTAATCGTCCTTCAGCCATACTAATTTTGTAAAAAACATACAAATTAAACTAAAATTAATTCAACTTTCTCTTATTTTGCACCACAGCTGACAATAAAGTAAAATTTTCTTTGATGCACATACATATGTATGTATTAAAGAGCTGTGCAAAACCTTCTAAAAGCCACACTTCATTAAATTAAATTAAATAATCCCAACGGCTTTTTACCCTCCATTCCCGCCCAACCGACACGAGGGGCGCAGCCCGCATGACGTACGGAGCCATTTTTTTTATTAGTTTTTTGGTGCCGAGTAGTGGAAACAGGAGTTTGTTAAGTGTCGAGATCTAAAACTATTCAGCTACAGAATCAAATTCATCAGCTGATTGGATATGCTAAAGATAGTATTTCAATTATTGAGAGTGGAAATAATAGTTTTCTTTATAGTAAATATCGAGTCCGATACGTCAAACGTGCTGGAATGACAGTTAAAATCTTGACATAAACCACGGAATGATTCGTTTAGTTCAAAATTAGTTTTGCATGGCTTTAAAAATGGCATTAAAATTTACCTCAGCCAGGAGGGCCGGGCTATTATTCAAGCCTGTCATTAATTTTACGATAAATATTATACCTAGCATTTCTCTACGACTTGCGAGTGTAGGCAAATTTATGAGCTTTAGACGACTTGTGTAAGGGGGGAGATTGTAATCTGAATCCCAGTTAAAATTACGCAATGCAAAAAGCAAGAATTGTTTTTTAATTGATTCAATCCTTTCTGAATGAACTTGGTGGAAAGGTTCTACGACAAGCTGCGCAAAAATACAAACACTTGAGCATTTGAAGTAGAGTTTGCTACATCGACGATAGCGCTTGAGTTGTGTTGTGAAGCAAAATGTAAAACCGAAAAGATGGGTTGAAGTGAAATAGCGGCAAATCATTGCAAGCACACCGAGTGCCCTAGAACATTTCCATGTATAACAACTCATTACCAAGTGTGTCCACAAATGAAAGTGGTATACCCTGTGCCTGTGTGCATACGAGTACGTAATTGATTATGTACTCTGTGCTTTTTATTAAAAATGGGTTGTTTTTATTATGGTTTTATTATATTAATTGTTAGTTTTAAGTTTTCTCATTAACATAATTTTATCCTATTTAACCAAATGAAAATTATACAACCCACTGCAAAATGCTACGGCCGTTACGGTATATTTATTGATTTATTTTTAAATTAATGTTAATTATTTTTTTTATAAAAGTAACATTAGGCGTGTTTTTTTTACACGCATACGTATATGCGCTTAAAAATTGTATGGACCTATAAGCCAGGCTTCCCAAAGTAGGCTAGAGTTACTAGTGGTGCGGGCAAATTCTTTAAACTTTCCCTACACAATGCAAGCGGTTTGTTCAACTTCAACATGGCGGCCAGAAAATGAAAATATTTTGACTTTTATTAAAATTACCTTCAGCGGCTCTTCAAAGCCCATACACAATACAAATGGCTTGCAGCAAAGGGATATTTCGCTTGGTTTGTCAAGCCGCTTGTGTGGGGTATTTCGCTTTTAAGCGTAGCTCGCCAGTACGTTTTTTCAACGAAAAATTGAATCAGAAAATTTTCAGAAAAATAGCCGAAAAGTACCCTTTTCACAACCATTTTTGTTACCTTTGTAGACCTAATCCGCGTTTCATCCACTTTTTTCTCGGTTTTGGATTAATGTTCGGGTTTTTTTCTGGCTGGACTGTTGTCGTAAGAAGCGCAGCAGCTTCGCGCACGTGTATATGTTACTTATTCTTTGGAACTTCACAATCACACTGTGAAAAAAAACTTGTGAATTTTTTTAGTTTGCAACCGACGTAGTGGGACTTAATGTTCTTCTCGTGTTAATGAGGTACCCATTCGCATTGCAAATCGAAGAAGAACTTTTGAATTTGTACAGAAAAATGGTTTGAAATGGAGCAAGTGTGCGGATATTTGCAGTGGTTGGAAAAACGAAAGGAGCGATGTCTAGGACGAAGCAAGAGGCAGAAAACGTCAGAGAAGACACTGTATGATCCGTCGGTATTCCCAGGCGACTAGGAAGATGCCGCCACTAGATTAAAAGCCCGTATTGGATGACGCTGCGAAGCTAACAGAGGCCTGCGAAATTAAAATACATCTTTGGTTTTTTCTAGCCCGTCGAGATTTTTTTTATTGGTGACATGTATATTTTAGAATTTCTAGCAATTTGCGTGAAAACCCCACAAATAAACAAAGAAAATCAGAAAAACGTACATATGTAACTTCGAAGTTAACGCTAAGAAAATGGATAACAGCCGGTTTCACCAGCAATTTAAATGGAAAATGATTTTTTATTTTCTGTCAATTTCCATATATATTCATAAAATTAAAATCATTTATCCCTTAAATTGCCTTCGCGGTTACGCGCATTCCCAGCGTTAATGTGGAAGATTTGACTCTGAGTATGTCTACAGCTGGATAACAAACCCGTTTTCATGTGCCCCGAAAAGTAAACCTACTGAGATGACAAATTAAGCTTTTAAAAACCTTCTGAACATCAGTGAAGACAGCACTTCGGATATTAAATACTACGAAGGGAGCAAAAGGGTTCTGGTTGCAAGTGTATGCAGGAAACACTGCTGTTGGCAAGATTGCATTAAAAATACTAGTGCCTTTGCTTTTACATTTCTATGTGAGACTGCATTTTCAACAAAGGCTTACATAAACAAGTAATTTTTAAGCAAAAACTAAACCGACTTCAATTCCCACATAAAAATTTAAGATTATCGTTAATCTCTTCAAGATCCAATGATCGGATTTAAACCAAATTAGAATGGGACCACCTGCGAGGTAACACATTTCCTTTAAAAAAAAAAAAACAATTATAGTAATCGGTTAACGTGATCCAAAGTAGTGCGGTAGCATACATAAAAAAAATAATAAAAATATATTCCGACGAATTGATAACCTTCTCCTTTTTGTGAAGTCGGTTAAAAACAAATACACCAGCGTCAAATGGTTTCAGGGTAAAATTGTCAAAGCTCAGAATAAACTTAAAGGATGTAATGAAATCATCAAAACAATTTCAGTCCTCACATTAAAGCTAAAGGAGCATAAAGTTTGCATTGTGTTTTCTGGTTTTCGTAGACATTTGAAGAGTAGGTGTGCCGTGAAATTTTTTTTACCGTAAGGGTGCCGCGGTGAAAAAAGTTTGGAACCCCTGCTCTAAGCGACTAACTTTATGTGCATTTATGAATAGTTGTCGATAAAATCAAAATTACTTGTTTTGAGATCGAAATTTTCGACAATTGTTTTTTTACATGTTAAGCGTAGATTTATATGCGGGTAAAAAAACACAGCTATTGTCTAACAAAAACCATATGAATCCAAATTTCAAACTTTGCACAAAAATTAAAAGAAATAAGAAGTTTCATTAAAGTTTCTACACGTTTTTTTAGAATTTTTAAAAAAATTCCAAGTATGCAGTTTTATAGCCCATTCAGTTTTAGTATGTACAATAAAGTGCAAGCTTGAAGTGTGTGAGGACCAAATATCCCTGAAGAAATTGGCCCACACAAATACCCGTCATCATAGCAGCCAGCTATGCAATAAGCCACAGCAACACATGCCAAAGCAGACAGCCACACAACAAAGCGCAGCAACAGAAGTCGGAGCAACACCTGCCAGCCTCTTTGTTGCTATGACAACGCAACATCGCACAGAAACATGTAGCTGCACGACCAGGCAACATCAAGCACATTAGGAGCGTTCCTTATCTCCCAGAAATAGTCAGAAAAAGTCCGAAGTAGTCAGATTTAGTCCAAAAAGCGTACCTTAACTCGGAAATGACAGCAAAAATGAGAGAGCAACAGTCAGTGAGAGTGACTCTCATCAGTCCGAAGTAGTCAGATTTAGTCAGAAGAATTTTTTCTGGCAAAATCCTGAAAAGTGTCAAACTCAACTGAATTTAAATTAACGGAAATTAAAGAATACGCTAAAAGTGAGAATAATCTAAAAAGTAAAAGAAATGAATTGAAGTTGGAAGAAGGCAAAAAAATAATTGATATAGCAAGTGTTTATTGTGCTTGTGCTTGTGTG
>NW_023458556.1:99766531-99772101 GCF_013731165.1 Rhagoletis pomonella | reverse complement strand
TTTTTTTATTTTGTGAGTTTGATACCTGTCCTCAGCAAACAAATATTCACCTCACAGTGGGAAAGTTTAAAAGCTTTTTTCTTGAGAGAGTATTTCAAGATTGAAATCACAAGAAAAACCTCACAGAGAGCCCACTCACTCTATTGTAAAATCAGCCAATAATTGAGCTGTTAGTTAATAAAGAAGGATTTATCGGAGCTTCAAAACTACAAATGTATTGTAACGGACCCTGGACACGGCGAGTATACCCCAGCGTTGTAGAATAAGTGTCAGGGCAGCAAAAATGCTTCGTTACAATTGCCGCCCGAGCAGGGACCCTTGGCAAATCATATACGTGCAAAAGAAAATTTAATTTTGAACAAAGAACGCGAGTAAAATGGCGGAGCTAGTCAGCACAACGTGGCTGGATAATACACCAAAGGAACAACTAGTGTCCATTGCACAGGAATTGGGGATCGAGCGTGTGGTTACCGCCCGAGAAATACGCAAGAGGATAACGGCTCTGACGTCCAAGGCGCCCAACGACCTGGAGATTCTCGCTAATTTCCTGTCGATCGATATCACGAATAAAGACAGTGAGGGCACCTAGAAGGACGAGGAGGAGCGAAAGACACCAGTACCACCGAATGAACCTGAGGAGAGTACGAATACTTTTATAGAAAACTCAACACAGAGCCAGTTGGCGGTACCACTACAGCAGCACCAGACACCAACGCACCAACTTCCAACGACAAATCCTGGAAACCAAGCGCCGACCCACACGTTGATGTACGCCAGTACCTTGGGATAGCCTTCTGGGGCCTGTAACACAAGCCCTACAAGTCCTACAAGTGTTCAAATAAATTAAACAAGTTTAGATATTTTGTACCACAAAGCAACTTGTAGTTACAAGTGGCGCACTTGTAATTACTGAACTTTTAAAATTGAGTTACCGCGTACCAAGCTCGGTGGGAAGAACTCTATTACAAATTTGATTGCTCAGATTTGAAAAATCAGTACAAATCAGTACAAATTTAAAAAACTCAGGACATTAGCGTGCTGATTGAAGGAATGAATAAAATCAGTACGAAAGTTGAAAAATCAGTACTGTACTGATAAAATCAGTACGTCAGGCAACCGTAAGTGCGACTCACCGACGCGACCAGAGTGCGACTCATTGACGTTGTAAGCACTATTCACCGGCGCGACCAGAATGCGACTCACCGACGTTGCCAGAGCGCCAACCATGCGTGAACAGAGCGCCACTTACCAACGGCATCAGCGCGATCAGAGTGCCGCTTGTCAACTACGTCAGAGCACCTCTCTCCGCTGTCACCAGAACGTCACACACCGACGAACCCAGAGCGCCTCTTACCGGCATTAGCAACGCGCCACTCATCGGCGCTAGCAGAGCGCTGCCCACCAAAACTAAAGCCACGCCACCACTACATAACGGGCCGGTAACGGAACACGGAGCCGATACCCAGCCACTGGAAGCGACACTACCGGAATTTATCGTTGTAATTTTTATTATATGTTCTTTGTAGAAAGTAAGAGATTTACAGCCGTATTATAACGAGATCACAAAATTCACCCCAGTCACAACTGAGAGTCTTTTCACAATTGGCGTATCTTCGTATCCTTACAAAAGCTCATAAGCTCAAACCATCACATTTGACAGAAAAATTGTGAGCATCAAAGCATCAGGTCACAAATTAAAAAACTGTTAATATAAACGAAACGAAATTTTTTGGATTTCATTTTTGCTCTTTTTAAACATTTACATTTGAAAATGGTGCATGTGTAGGGACTTTCCGATACCATCAAAGTATCGATACCTACTCAAATGAGTTTACTCAAATCGCTATTTCGATACTACTTATATGAGTCAACCGAATGTATCGATACCTACTTATATCGATAACTTTTCATCCTTTTACATGCAACAAAGCGAAATTATTTTTCATACGTTATCTGTGACATACCTTGAGCGGCACCTGAGTGGCAGATCGACCTATCTCGGCAGAGAGTTCGAAATTTTCAATATGTTTTCAGTTGAGGTATCAATATGTATATTTCTTCATTAGTAGCACTAGAAGTAATACGATTACTTAGACAAAAAATTCAACCTTTGAAAGGTTCCCACAAAACTTTACGGCTACAATGCATTGCTTGCACTTTATTGTGGTATCACTAGCTTTGTAAAATTATATCCACACTTTACTGGCCGTCTCCACAGGATAAAATTGATTGCTGTCCAGCTGTAATTTTGGTCACTAGATATAAGTTATATCAGTGGCAATATTTGTGTAGGCTTTTTATATCTTGATATAAGCATTTGTAAGAAACACATTTTTGCCGGATTTAATCACTTATAAAATTTAAAAAAATATATTATTTTACACCCAAGTACATAATAACAAATATTTTGACAGAAAACAGCTCAATTTTTGCTTTTATATTAAAATATCAATAATGTTGCCGACACGAAGTTTTCGTGCAAATGAAAATGTAGCTGTCAAACTACCAAATTGCCGGCAATATATGGCAAGATATAAGCTCTGATATATATTGCTCTTGAAGAGCAATGAGCGGTCTCCATTGGCTATTTATGATCTAACATATGTATCAAGATATAAACTTTATCCTGTGGAGACGGGCAGTTAGATTTTGGCGGTGTCATTGCTTAAAGAAATTATTTTTCATAAAAACGAAGCAATTATTTTCCATAGAACAAATATTGTCGACAAGATGGCACCTGCTCAAATCGATTCGATACAAGTACTTTTCTTTCGATAACAAGTAGGTATCGATAAAACGATTCGAGTAAAAAAAGTAGTTGGTATTGAAACAAAAGTATCAAGTACATACTCGTATTTACTTGTATCGGAACATCCCTATGCATGTGTGCGCTGCTATTTTAGCAAAACGAACGTAGAAGAATTTTGAGAGTGTTGCGCAATGATAGCGATCCGTTTGCTATTCCAGAGGCGGTCTTCATAAGAAACTTTCGCTTTCCCAAAAATCTCTGCCAGGATCTGATACTTGAATTGGAACCGCTTGATACTCAAAAGTCCACCATTCCGTTCACTCTTCGTTTCCTCGCGTCTATATATCTTTTTGCACACGGTTCATATCAAAAATGTGTTGGAAACAATTATACAACAACATCTCGATCCCTGCATCACATTTCCAAACTAATTACTGCAGCAAAAAGGGACGAGATAAAATTTCCACAAAATGAATAAGAAAAAACATGTTACAAATTAGGATAAGGCAAATGGTAATTAAGCAAGTGCCGTGTATCCCTAAAGCCATCGTATAGACAATTTTTCGAAGTGTTTGCAAAGTTACTACTACTATTTTTTTTTTATAATCTTTTACAAAAATGTAGTTTATAATACAACAAAAAATAAAACTTCTAAACCTTGTGCAAAACTAAGGAACATCATTCAATAAATTTGCATACAATTTGCAACTATTCAACTAGATTTTCTAGAAGAATTTTGTGTATGCAGTTTTGTAGTCCATCAAATTTTATAGTAACAAAATGCAAATTTAAAGTTGCTAAAAAATCGCGTCCATTTTTGCAATTTTTTTGTTGACAGTGTCACGCAGTTTTTCCATATAAATTATGTTCGAAAATTTCTTTGTAATTGGCAAAAATCAAAGCGGTTTTTTAGCAAATTGAAACTTGCACTTTACTATTACTATAACTTAATGAGTTACAAATATGCATACTAAAAAATCGAATTTAAAGTTGTAAATTTGTATGTAAATATACTGAATTTTTATTAGTTTCGCACAAAGTTTTAAAATTTTATTTTTATGCTTTTTGTTCTATTATAAACTATATTTTTATATAAAACATTATGACATTATTTATATTGTAGGTTTTATCAAGCATTTGAAATTAAAGGTACAATTGGGGCTATTGACTGCACTCACATTAGCATAATTTTACCTTTTTCAAGGGACAGCAGAAATCCTACATCACTTTACATGAACAGAAAAGGATATTACAGCATAGATGTCGAAGCAGTGTATATGTGAATCTACGGTACGTTAAATACTAACATAAAACTCTTTCCCTTTTTAGGTGTGCAACCATCGTTTGATTTTTACATCTGTAAACGCTATGTTTCCAGGATCCTGCCACGATTCGGGGATATGGAAAACTTCGCAGGTAAGAACTCATTTGATGAGTCAACATAACAGTCAACGCGATACATGGCAGCGGGCATAATTTATGCGTGTACTGTATTTCATAATATCCTGATCAAATATGGCATAGACACTGATGTTGATGAAGATGGCGCCGATAATGGTTTCTCAAATAGTCGTGATAGAATCGCAGAGAATATTAACTTAACAGAAGAAGCAAGAATAAGATGAAGATATATATTATCGTTATAATTAAAAAAATTTCAAATCCGACTTATGTATTCATATCTGCAAATGTAAAGTTTACAGCCAAAACATAAAAAATCGTTCTTTCTACATCTTTAAATTAATGATTTTATTTTAGAGAAATTAGTAACAACTAAACAAGTATAATTCTAAAACGTATACATAAGTTAGCGGAATTGTTTTTACGTTTACATGTTATTCAATTTTTCACAAAACTTGTCTACGGTTTCTGTTAATTTTGTAATTGCTACAGTCAATGCCCCCTGCTGAGCAATTTCAAGCTCATCCCGCTATTGACGTACTCTCATGTCTTCCAGAGCAACATTATACACCGCCTCCAATGTTATTTTTCGTGAAGTTGCGAGCAGAGATATCGGATTGAGGTGGGTATGCGGTCCTGAGAACAAATTTGAATTCTCATTAGATATGTTTGGAAAGTGGTATCATAATCACATCAGAGGAAAATTCAATGTAGTTCTCAGCGCCACTAACCACCACCACATCTTGCAAACATGAGCTTTCCTAATTTAAATAAATCAAGAAAGTAAATAATCAATACAGCGTGCAAATATGAAAATTTTAATCACCTCAAAACCCATATTCACGAGTTCAGGCAATCCATCCACTACTGCTGTACCAAATGTTTCAATTGCCTGATGTTCAAACTCCATTATATCGGGGGTTCGGGGCCCCCCCCAGTGCTTTGCAATTAGGCTTTTGCTTTGTGAGCACGAGAGCGAATCTGGCACTTCCAGTGTGATAAACTCTGAAATGAATAAAATATTTTATTAAAACCGTACCATCTTTTCTTGAATAATAACGCCATAAATTGGTTCCCATAACTAAAACAAATCAACATGTTTCTCATTTCGCAATGCGTTCAATGAATAACAGTTATTAACGATCCAAAAATTGGCGGTGTCCATTGTTATTTTATGAATATATATTTGACTTGCCTGCCGGCACAAGTATTTATTCGCTCGTATTTTGCATTTACGTGCGTATCCTATAGTTTCCTCTTTCCACTTCGACGCTGCCCTTGTTGGTCCTCTCATCGCGTTCAGGTGCTCCGCCAGTTTCTGAAACAAGTTCTGCACAGCGCGCAGTGAATGTGGCTTATTTTCCCTGGTTGCAGTTCGGGATGCTGCTTGCAGAAACTTACAAAATATTGAAGCTGCTCT
>NW_023458556.1:99760758-99766431 GCF_013731165.1 Rhagoletis pomonella | reverse complement strand
TTTTTTTTTTATTTTGTGAGTTTGATACAAATATTCACCTCACAGTGGGAAAGTTTAAAAGCTTTTTTCTTGAGAGAGTATTTCAAGATTGAAATCACAAGAAAAACGTCACAGTTGAGCGACGACATAGATTTGCAATAACTGGAATCGCTAGGGTGCGCTGAAGTCAAAATAAAAAATATATTCGACATAAAATTCATATTACACTTGCGCAATGTCTTGTAACGTTACGACAGATACTTCGGCTGATAAAAAAGCAGGAATGATTTTTACATTTTTGGTCTCGGAAAATTAACCTCAAATATTTCAAATATTACTACAAATATTGTTGACGAAGTGCAAGAGTTTTCAGATATTGACGTTTTCCTTTAATTTTTTAACATTTTTCACGTCACGCCAGATTGGAAATGCCCATATCGTCGGTGATACTGCAAAACGTTCTATGCCACTTATTACCTCTGGTGCTTAATTGATGTGTTATCTGTATCTTATCGCTTCTGGCAACCGTTCATCTTCATCAGCCAAAGGTAGACAGGTTTGTCATTCCTTTATTAGGGTGTGACGATTTTCAGATGCATTCCGGTGCACGTAAGAGACCATCTAAGTGTCAAGGGTAGTAATAGACATAGACCGTTTTGCAGTGTCACCGACGATATGTACTTTTCCTTAAACATATCAAAAAGAATTTAATAAAAACAAACTATTTGTATTATAAAGTACAATATATTATTAATGAAATTAACTTTGTAATGCACTTTTGCGACTCGATACGATACTAGGGTTCTGTTACTCGATTCCAAAAAATATCGTTTGAAAACTATTGATTAAAAAGTATCGGTATCGAATGGCAAAAATATCGATATGGTATCGTATCAAAAATTGTGTTCCTATTAACAAGATCTCCATTACGGGCATTTGTTTTCGGCGGACGTATAGCACTTGCGGTGAAAAATAACACATATGTATATTTTTAATTAAATATGGCTGCAAAACCAACAATATTGAAAAAAGTTGCATTATTTACAAAAAGTTAAAGAAAAGAAAAAAATTCTAAGAAACCGTAGCATCGAATTTTTTTATTCACGATTACTGGGCCTATATCTTTAAGCACAGTTTCACACTGTTCTCGATTCAGTCTGAACCTTTCCACATATTCTGCGTCTCCCAATTGTAAAAGTTCAGTAATTACAAGTGCCCACTTGTAACTACAAGTTGCTTTGTGGTACAAAATATCTAAACTTGTTTAATTATCTGAACACCTGTAGGACTTGTAGGGCTTGTGTTACAGGCCCCAGAAGGCTATCCCAAGGTACTGGTGTACATCATTAACGTTGGACGGTAGCTTCAGCTCTTGGATCGCGGCTACCTTCTCGGGGTCGGTGTGAATTCCCTTGTCGCTGACCACGTGACCCAAGTATCGGATTGCCTTCGTGAAGAAGTCGCACTTCTCAGGGTTGATTCGGAGGTTGGCGCGTTGTAATCGTGATATCACTTCTAGTAGGCTTTGTACGTGCTCCTCTAAGGAGGAGCCTATGACAATTATGACGTCGAGGTAAGCGAAGGCGTGAGGTTTAATTTCTGGGCCGATGACCGGGTTTAGTGCTCTCCGAAATGTTGCGGGCGCATGGTGCATGCCTCTTAAGTACCTCAATTTTTTGTACCCCATTTACCATTTTACCTATAATTTTCCTCTTTTAAGTGCTCTTTTAAAATTCCTTAAAATATTTGCATATTTTGAATCTCAGGGGCAGCGATACACACCTTCGGCAAAAAAATTATAAAAAATTCTATAAAATCTTAAGCTTAGGTTTAAATGGTATTCGTTAGGGAATGAACTGTATTTTAATCGGAAAATCTTAAATAAATACGTATTCGTCATTAAATTTTTATGTTTTATTCAAGGATTTACATATTTATGTAAGTTAACAAAAAGATGTAACTACATCAATAATTATGTTCGCTTAAGTACCCGCATCGAGGTACTTAAGCGGGTTCTTTTAAGTACCCAACCCGCCTAAGTACCTCAAAAAGCTGACATTTTTCGTGAGGTACTTAAGCGGGCTTACTGTACATATACATATGTTTTTAGATTTTCTGTATAAAAATCATGATATAAAACATGGCGTGTCGAAGGTGGAAAACATAAGTGCAAATCAAGGCGACCAAAACGCCCGGGTAATCAACAAAAGCATACAAGTTATACTTATTATCTAAGTGCTAGTAGTATTAAAAATTTTCAAAAAAGCCCGTTGCATTTAACGGAATGGAGGTTTCACAAAAATATTTCCTTTTATAGAAATAAACAAGTTAATAGCAGTGCTCTCGTACCTAAAATCTTGCAAAGTGGGGGAAATCGAGAGCGCAAAATGACACTGGAATCTGCCACTTTCTGCTGGAAAAAATTTTACCTGCGAAAACTTACAAGTAAAAAAGTCTGCTGACCACACACTGGTGTTCGTGAATAAACAAAAGAAAGGAAGAAAAGTTTGGTTTAGTTAATTTACTGTTTCAACTGTACCATATTTTTCCCAGAAATATACCAAAATAGATAATAATGCTGAAAGGTTCTGACCGAATTTGTCAGTTGATCGTTAAAACGAAAATGGGATAATTTTAAAGGCACATTAGTAGCCATATCTACTTAATTTTGGTGAAACAAGGAAGGGTGCTTGGAGGAGATTATTTTATTATTGAACGCGTCATAATATGGTATCAAAAATATTTGTTAGAAAAAAAACTTATTCATTCCGAGATAACTCATTTATATGTGAAATATATTTTTCCTATACAAAAGTATTCAATAGTAAAAAAATTCCAAATTGGGGACAATTCACCAAGCGGATAATAAATTACCAAATGAACCACATATTGCAACTGTGAAAGTGATCAGCTGTTTCGAAAGCTGCAAGTTTTTGCAAATTTTGCAAACTGCTCAGAGTTTTGCTGTTGGATGATTTTCTGTGGAGAATACAAAAATGCTCCTACCAAATTAACCTATCAGAAAGTCAGAATTGCGTAAGTTGCACTTTTTACTGGTTTTGCGTTCAATAACTTTTTCTGATATTTTAGTCTTCCCCTCAATTTTACTCGCTATGATTATTTTATTCTCTGGCTGCTAGTACTTACAGGAAAATTTTACGAAAAGACCTATTATGACAGCAATTTTTTTTGTTTATTCAAGTAAGAGTCCGTTTTATAATAAACATCACGTATTTAAATATGGTAGGAAAATATAACTATATTTTTATGCACAAAAATTCAAAACTCCAAGTAAATAGAGTGTGGTATTTCGACATAATTGTGCTGCAGTACCGTATCTTGACAGAAATGTATCAAACATGTCAATGTAGTACCAATGTACTTTTGGCTTCCAAAATGTACCAAAAAAGTACAATTGTACCATCAATTTCATCACTGATGCTAAATCTGAATATGCCATAAAATTTTTAGTTTGACAGTTGACAACTGTCAAATCAACTGCTTCTTCTTCTTTTTGAATATACCACTTATTAGGTTTTTAGCCACGCTAGTCACGAATTTTATGTCAAATTAAAAGTTTGACAGTCGACAGCTGTCAAACGGACTGCCAATTGTTATAAAAATCAGAGAATCTTTTTAAAAACGTTTCTGGTAAGGTTTTTAAACATGCTGATCACGAATTTTACGTCAAATTAAAGCTATGTACGCTCAATAGTGAGTGAGTACGGACGTATTCTTTGTTCGCTCCATAGGAAATCGTATTTATCGTGTAACTAATAAAGTATTATAAAGTACCATAGAAAGACTAATAACTATTGGAGTTTTGTATCGTCGCGAACTGCACTCAGCAGTATAAAAAACCAAACCAAATAAACAAAAGACATTGTTTGTTTGTTTGTTTGTTTATTCATTCATGTTGCTGGCTGTACATAAGACTTGTCTTTTAAGCACATCATACTTTATACGATAATATGCAATATTTTCGCTAACCTAAACTAAATTTTTTCGCACAAATTCCTTCAACAGATTAAACTAAATTAGATAAAAGTAAAAATTCTTTCAATAGATTAAACCAAATTAGATTAAAGTACAGTTTGACACAATTAAAAGGCAAGAGTTAATAAGGTTTAGATCTTAACGTATTCAAAAACCTCTGATTAAAGCGCCTAGCATTCTCAATGGATTTTAAACATATCGGTAGTGAATTCCATGTGTTTACAACACTGACAAAAACATTCTCGAGGAAACAAGACAATTGTGCCTTGGTACAATGAGGCTGCATGTTCTACGTGAACGCGCAAAAGTAAATTTTTTAATAAGGTATTCCGGGGTTTTTTTATGTATCAATTTGTGCAGAAATAAAAGGCTATGATATTTTAAGAAAACAGTCACGCTACAGTTGAGTATTTTATAGCTACACTGTGAAATGTGGTCAAACTTGCGCTTGGAAAATACATATCTTGTACTCTCCATTTGACCATAAACGAGTTCACCATACGAAATCAGTGGAACTATAAATATTTTTACCAAACGTGATTTTATGTCTTGGGGTACAAAGTCCGCCGTGCGCCATAACTTTCTTAGTACAAAATATATTTTTGCTAAAGTGGAGTTTATATGGTCAGTACACCCTAAAAGTGAGTTAATTTTATAACCAAGGCTTGTAACAACTGGTTCAAATTTAATCAATGTGTTCTCTAAGGCTAATGATGGAATGTAATCTTGCGAGTTTAAATGGGATGAGATACATATAGCTTTGGTCTTCGTTGAATTTAAATTCAAATTATTAAGCTTTGCCCAAACAGATATCGAGTGAAGATCTTCACTGACTCTAGCTATTAAGTCTGCAGAAAGTCCTATAGGGTGAGAGAGGTAAATTTGGGCATCATCCGCATACAAATGAATGGATACGCTTTTACAGCAGTTAACAATATCATTGATAAAAAATACTAAATAGGATTGGACCTAGTATAGACCCCTGCGGCACTCCCGAATGTAGTTTCTTTAGCTCAGAGCCCACGTTTTTAGCGACAACTTTCTGCCAACTATTAGTAAGATAATTTTCCATTAATTTTATGGCACCATCAGAAAATCCAAAATATCTCTTTAGCTTTAGCATGAGTATACTGTGATCAACCTTGTCAAAGGCCTTGGAGAAGCCTAACAGAGCTAAAACTGTTAGCTCACCCCTGTCATATGGTGGTCTTATATCCTCAGTTACCTTCAAAATAGCTGTAGCACAGCTGTGGCTACTTCTATACCCAGACTGATACACCGCGAGGAGTTTATGTTCATCAAGGTAGCCAACTATCTGTCTTACCATTAGCTTTTCCAAGACCTTGGACAACGAAGACAGTATACTTATTGGACGGAAATCAGATGGTGAAGAGACTGCGTGCTTTTTCAGAAATGGAGTAACCATAGCTATCTTCCATGCGTCTGGAAACGTAGAAGTAGTGAAAGAAAAGTTTAAGATATGGACTACGTATGGAAGGATCATTTTCAAAAATTTTAAACTTATACCGTCCACAGCTATAGCGTTCGATTTAATGGAATAGATTCTTCTTATTACATCGTTATCCGTTACAGGAGAGAAACTAAATTCTTCATTTCCAGTTTGAATTCGCTGCTATGTTGCAAACTGATAGATTCTTCTTCTTCTTCTTATTTGGCGCTGTAACCGCCTAAGCGATT
>NW_023458556.1:99759469-99760658 GCF_013731165.1 Rhagoletis pomonella | reverse complement strand
AACCCGCTCACGGCTTACTCTTTCTCGTATTTGAATGTGCAACAAACCAAATAAAATATCGATTTGGTCAGCTTCGGCAGGCATATTTGCCAGATGAGAAAAAAGCGCACGCTTCCTTCGAATAAACGTATCATTTTTATGCTGTTTGGTTTCAAAATTTTCTAAATAAACACGCCAAGATGGTTTAGGAGGCGAAAACGATTCACGTAGCATCCGAACAACGTCTGTAAGAGCTTCGGCTTTAGACTTTACCCCCTGCCACCATTCTGCTGCGTCACCCTCAAGGACCATTGGCATACCACTAACTGCATCGGCATCGCTTATTCTCTCAACTGTCTTAAATGTCAAAACTGCAGCTAAAAACTCCTCAACCTTTGTAGAGCTACGTTCACCATTAAAACGAGCAGTGCAACTGCTAAATGAGCCTGATCTTTGATTACTCTGGTTTACTGCTTGGAGCAGCCTTTCAAATTGTGCATCACTTAAAGTTGTCATATTTTGTCTCGCAATGCGTTCGCTTCGGCGAATAGGCGTATAGCACAAGAGGTTTGCCACGATGTTGGGCGCCAAATTATAACAAATAGAGATTGTTTGTTACAAAGAATTATTGCTTTATTGTTGTATTTATGGGTCGTACAAAACGCATGGGTTTAACTAACGCTGAGTATCAAAAGCCTTAACAAATAAAAGTACATGGGTAAAAGTAAATTAGGTACAATGGAACATACATACGTACATAGGTGAAACGAGAGACCAGTTTTCACTGTTCATCTCAGCATTCTACTTGACTGCAATTGCTAGAGACCAGCTTTGCGCTGTTCATCTAAGTAATCACAGCACATACATACATACTGCAGACATACATACAGACAATGTACCAATGCTAGAGACCAGCTTTACGCTGTTCATCTAGTTAGCGGCACTTACAAAGAAAGAGACTAAACAGATATGATCACTTACCTCCTGAGCGGACGCCTTAGACAAATGAGGGCGAAAGCTCAGAAGATTTGTCCCTTTTATAGGCCGAAAAGCTATGAATTGCATATTCTAACATAACGGTTGCCTTACAGCTCTTTGATCATTTTTGACAATTGAATGGTTGTACCCAATAATGTGCACTATTTCCCTACCCGCACAATAATATTGCATTCAATCTAATTTTGAGTAGGTATGTACAAGTAAACAAGTA
>NW_023458556.1:99758318-99759369 GCF_013731165.1 Rhagoletis pomonella | reverse complement strand
CGAGTTAACCGAACATGAAAAAGCGCAACTTGAGTGTACTTTGAAAGTGTATTCAACAGTTTTCGGTGCGTCTTCCGAGCCAACACCGTATGCACAGCACTTAATTGACACTGGAATTCATAAACCAATAGCCTTACCGCCGTACCGGATGTCATTTCCGAAACTTCGTGAGCTAAAGACCGAAATACACAAGATACTTGAAAATGATGTAATCGAGGAATGTGATTCAGCTTGGTCATCACCTGTCGTGATGGTACCAAAAAGAGAAGGAAGCACACGCGTGTGTGTAGATTACCGTAAGCTTAACTCGATAACGAAACCTGACAGATACCCTTTACCTCGAATGGATGATTTGTTGCACGCCGCGAAAAGTACTAAGTTTATGACCACCTTAGACTTACAATGTGGTTATTTTCAAATAGCCGTTGCCGAGAAGGATCGTGACAAAACGTGCCTCATTACGCCTTTTGGAACATTCCGATGCAAGCGCATGCCGTTTGGTTTACGCAACGCTCCAGCAACTTTTCAACGTTTGATCGATCGCTTTAAGGCCGCTGTCCCAAATGTGCAAATTCTTGCTTATCTCGACGACATTATTATCTGTTCAGCCTCATTTACCGATCACTTGAATGATTTGCGTAACGTATTCGACAAGCTAGTCAAGTTCAAGCTGCGCATCAACATCGCCAAATGTCGTTTTTGTTGTACAAGTGTTAAATATCTTGGTCATGTACTGACCGCTTAAGGTATTAAAGTCGATGCAGAGAAGACGCACGCTATCACCCAACGGCAGGAGCCTCGCAACCAAAAGGAATTGGTGTCCTTTCTGCAAACCTGTTCATGGTATCGTCGTTTTTTTTACCAGTACGCAAAAATTGTCAAACCCCTTACAGATCTTCTGACGAAGAGTGCTGTATGGCAGTGGGGTGACCCACAAACGGTGGCATTCATCAAATTAAAGGGATTGCTTGTTAATCCACCCATTTTAAAGCAAGCGAAAGATAATCAGCCATTTGTAATTAAAACGGATGCAAGCGCGTATGCACTGGGG
>NW_023458556.1:99756151-99758218 GCF_013731165.1 Rhagoletis pomonella | reverse complement strand
TGTGGAACTACAAGTTGTGCGTCATCCCTCTCATCGTTGGCGTAGCAGTATAGTACTCCATCGTTAAGAAGATATCCACAATTACACCACAAAATGAAATTTTCATCGCTATTCTCTAAAGATTTGATGATATTTTTCAGATAGTCATCTTTGAGTTGCTCGTTTCTTAGATCGTTAGTCTTTCGTCGAGGCAAATCCACGTAAAAAGTGCAAATGCAGTTCGACGAGCTATGGCTTTCTTCGGGACATGGCGGTCGCGACAGCATATCAGCTACAGAGTTGCTCTTCCCTGGGGTATAGTCAATCTTAAAATTGTATTGCTGTATTTGAAGCGCCCATCTTGCAAGACGTCCAGATGTCGATTTTATTGTTAGCAACCATTTTAACGGCTGATGATCCCTCATTAAATACACTTCCGCGCCATCAATGTATCCTCTAAACTTTGCACAAGCCCACACTATAGCGAGTGCTTCACGTTCAGTGGTTGAGTAGTTTCTTTCGGCTGACGTTAGCAAACGGCTTGCATATTCAGTGGGGTGTTCGTTGTGTTTCTCCCCCTGAAGCAAAACCGCTCCTAGTGCATACGCGCTTGCATCCGCTGATTATCTTCCGCTTGCTTTAAAATTGGTGGATTAACAAGCAATTCCTTTAATTTGATAAATGCCACCGTTTGCGGGTCACCCCACTGCCATACAGCACTCTTCTTCAGAAGATCTGTAAGGGGTTTGACAATTTTTGCGTACTGGCCAATAAAACGACGATACGATGAACAGGTTTGCAGGAAGGACACCAATTCCTTTTGGTTGCGAGGCTCCTGCCGTTGGATGATAGCGTGCGTCTTCTCTGCATCGACTTTAATACCTTCAGCGGTCAGTACATAACCAAGATATTTAACACTTGTACAACAAAAACGACATTTAGCGATGTTGATACGCAGCTTGAATTTGACTAGCTTGTCGAATACGTTACGCAAATCATTCAAGTGATCGGTAAATGAGGCTGAACAGATAATAATGTCGTCGAGATAAGCAAGAATTTGCACATTTGGGACAGCGGCCTTAAAGCGATCGATCAAACGTTGAAAATTGGCTGGAGCGTTGCGTAAACCAAACGGCATGCGCTTGCAACGGAATGTTCCAAAAGGCGTAATGAGGCACTTTTGTCACGATCCTTCCCGGCAACGGCTATTTGAAAATAACCACATTGTAAGTCTAAGGTGGTCATAAACTTAGTACATTTCGCGGCGTGCAACAAATCATCCATTCGAGGTAAAGGGTATCTGTCAGGTTTCGTTATCGAGTTAAGCTTACGGTAATCTACACACACGCGTGTGCTTCCATCTCTTTTTGGTACCATCACGACAGGTGATAACCAAGCTGAATCACATTCCTCGATTACATCATTTTCAAACATCTAGTGTATTTCGGTCTTTAGCTCACGAAGTTTCGGAAATGACATCCGGTACGGCGGTAAGGCTATTGGTTTATGACTTCCAGTGTCAATAAAGTGCTGTGCATACGGTGTTGGCTCGGAAGACCCACCGAAAACTGTTGAATACTCTTTCAACGTACATTCAAGTTGCGCTTTTTCATGTTCGGTTGACTCGACTCCATCAGTTTCTTTCAGGACTTCAAAATCAATAGAAAACAAATCAGTAGAATGCTGCATATAAACGCCGCTAAACAAGCCTTCACCATAGGACCGTTCAGGTGTCACAGCATTTGCAGGAAGTGAATCTTTAAAAATGCTTTGAATTGAATAGGGTGAATAGTGGACTGGAATGTCTGGTCCATAATATTCAAACTCAGACATATATGTTTTCGATCGGTCAGTCTCTCTTTCAACTTCATCTTCCAATCTGCGTTTGCTATTTGAGTCGCCGCATACTTTCACTGTTTCGATCATATTCAACTCAAGCGGCACTGGTTCAACAAAATCGAATTTCTGTGAAGGCTCGCTCTCAAAATACCAATATCGTTGCCCCATGTTAAGAACAACACCGGCCTGCTCCACAAAATCGGCACCGATTAGCGTTCTGTTGTTTTCGGCATTTGGTAACACGATAAA
>NW_023458556.1:99751295-99756051 GCF_013731165.1 Rhagoletis pomonella | reverse complement strand
TGGTAGTTTGTAAAATATTTCCAGAAGCTTTCTCTTTTGATCACTCATCTAAAATCTAAAAAATTACCACAAAGAACTCAGAATATAAAAATATACGCAATTACTCACATTCGCGATCTCTTTTGGTTAAATAAACAATAACACAGGGTTGCTTGTATGAACGCACTTAATTTAGTGAGGTATTTTAAACGAAACTAAGTATTTTATGTTGGTAATGTGAACATAGTTTAACATAAAGGTTGTGGTAATAAGTACATATAAAAAGAATATACTAAGAATATTAAGGTAAATAAATAGTATGCTGCGTGGAAAACATAAAGGCTGCATTTCTTTATTATTCTGAACGTTTGGAATAAACTTTTTTATTTACTTATTCTTTAGAACGTTCCTGATGATATGTTAACGTATATTTCAAACGCATTCTGTTTATTCCGGCTGTGAAATGGGATCAGCGTTGCCAGGTTGCCATTTTTAACGTCATTTGGACGTTTTTTGTATCCTGTTGACGTTTGGACGTTTTTTGTGTAAAAAATGACGTTTATTAACTTCCCAGTAATTTTTCTTTGTTACTAAATCTTGCAAGAGGAACTGATTTTGAATTATTTTCTTAATAAATCTTTACAATCTTTGCGTTTTGCTGCAGCTGCTTCAAAAGATTTTTTTTTGATTCTTGGTCTAAGGATCCCGTGTTCAAAGGCTGGTTGTGTAAACACTTGATGTTACGGGGCTTGCTGTAATGTTTGCAATTGCACATTAAAAGCCGAATCAGGAAGAGCCGATCTATTGCAACGCGCACGCTCGCAACAGCATCAAAATAGCTGTGCAGCATAAAACGTCAAAAAAAATTAGGCGACTTTTTTAAGACTACATTGAAAATGTAATGAACGCAAAAAAGACTGAAATATTGCTATGCAGAACGTAATTTAGCATTTTCGACAACCGAAATGTCTACAAGAAACAAAACATTAAAAATCAACGCCCCTTTAAACTTGCACATTATTGCCCTCAAATTTAAAGGGCCATCAAACTGCAAACTCAAAGAAAAATCTAAAAAATCTGAATAAAAAGTTGAAAATCTAGCTGAAAATTTGTAGATTTTTTATAATTTTTGCACAGTTTTTGTGGATTTATATTTTGTTTGTTAAAGATCTTGGCTTTTATGGAAAAATAATATACATTAAATAAACGAAAGAGAAACAGCCAAAATCGATCAAAATTTGTATGACTTAATCAGCTGATCACAAGTGTATGTATAAAATTATTTTTATATTAACGATCTGAAACCAGTTTACAATGAATTTTAAATGTGCTCTGTCGAATTGACATTTTAATATACCTTACGTACATATATACCTTTGTACACAATAAAAGTTTAATAAGAACAATTGTGGAGTTCCACACCAAAATGCTACATTTCCATCATAAAAATTGTTTCAGATTGGTGCCTTTACGGCAATCGTGTGATCTCAGCTTTACGTTTTGATGCGATCGAGTGATTTCAGTACGACTCAGTAAAGGTTTGGTTGCTTTATCTCGGGTTCTCTGTTAAAATATGGACACATACCAGTAAATGCAAGGAATTTGCATTAGCATCGAGTTTTGGAAATGAAACGTTTTGGTGTGGAGCTCCAAAATTTTTTCTACATTCATTTGAAACAGACGTTTTTGGGTAGGAAATGACGTTTTTTCAGGACAAGGCTGCATTTCTTTATTCATTCTGAACGTTTGGAATAAACTTTTTTATTTACTTATTCTTTAGAATGTTCCTGATGATATGTTAACGTATATTTCAAACGTATTCTGTTTATTCCGGCTGTGAAATGGGATTATCCGGAATGTATAAAGAAACGCAGCCCAAGAGTGACGTTTTCTCATGACGAAAACCTGGCAACACTGAATGGGATTATCCGGAATGTATAAAGAAACGCAGCCAAAGAGTTTTCAGCCCTCAGTGTAAGGGTGGGTAACTCAGCAAATTTATAGGAGTTGACTCAATGACTCCAACTCACTTTAAGGAGTCAGCTCATTCAACTAACTCATTTGACTCTTTGTATGTTATGTAGCGTTTTTGCTGCATTTAAAATGCAACATTTAGCACTTTCGAACATATGTTTTCGAAGAGCGTTCATGCTATAGCATTTAGCAAATGTACATTTACGCGAGTTCGAAATCGTATGCTTTTGACAAACAGCCGTGTTCCAGTCTCTTATTTAGATCCCTATATATTACGATTAATTCTCACACAGAAGATAATGTGCAAAAACCCTACTGAAAAGGAAAAAATAAATTTTAAACCTACAAAAACTTGAATTGTTTTAACCATAACCGAACATTTGTTTATGTATATATTCATTTGTGGGTGCTGTCAATTAAAATTTCCTCACTTAATTAGGAAACAAAACAAACAGAGTTGATCATAAATTGATCCTGATTTCTATCAGCATCACATCGATGTTGAATTTGCTTAACTTTTCTTTATCCAAATATGTAATGTAAAATAAAAGAAATCTCGATCGACGATCACTGAAACGCAGCTAGCAACTGTATACTCGAAAAAGCAATGTTGCCACTTTTTCTCTTTAAACCATGTTCGAATCGTGGAAATTTTGGAAGATCACAGGGTTGCTTTTAGCATTTAGATTCTTAATGCAAAAATGGAGTTGCATTTAGGTGGCGAATTTTGTATGGTTAAATGTACATTTAGAGTAGCATTTAGAGCTAAATGCGCTAAATGTGCTTTTACGCGTAAGCAAAAACAGCCCATTACACTCATTCGTATCGTAGACTCGTTTTGAGGCATAGATGCGGTATAGCGGCCGTTGAGATAAAACAAAACTTTAAAGTGGGCGTGGTCAGCTCCTTTCTACTGATTTGAAAGGTGTAATTTTTTTTGTGTGCAAATTAATAGGGCGGTGCTAGGGGGAGGGTAAAGGTGGAATTTTCAATATTTTCAAAAGCTTATATTTCGAAGCCTATTGTACCGAATTTCAAAATGTGGATATGGTTGGAAAGGCAATTGATTTGATATGCACATCTTTATATATCTTACATACATACATATTTCGAGAAAAACTAAAAAAAAAAAGAAATTATAAGAATTTGTGAGATTTGACATAACACCCGCAATACAAAATACATGTGGTTGTTGGTGTTGTATTCTTGCCACCACCTTGTATAAATTCGCCTCGTGCAAAAACAAAATGCAAGACTTTGCCATGCTAAACACTGTGGCAAAGCGAGAGAGTTATATGGACAAATATGAGCCACTATGATTCAATTGATTCATGTGAGCCCTACGGCATCAACTGAGTTACTGAGTTACATTTTTTTTGGACAGGGAGTCTGAGTTACCGATTCACTTATAGGAATCAACTCAATAACTCAACTCTGAGTTGAGTTACCCACCTCTACCTCAGTGTAAGTCAAAAGCGCAGACGCTTGGAAGACATCTGGAGAGAAATAGACGATAACAATTCTTCGGTTCATAGTGAGCTAGCTACAGATCAAAGAAATAACGTGGAACTTCCTTTGATTCATTCATCACAAATGGAATCATTGGATCGAAGTGCTGATGAAAGTGAACAAGCAAATTCTGATGATAGTGCTGAAGAAATTGTAGGAGAAAATATTAATGGAAGTGATGAAAGTGAACAAGTAGAAATTATTGATAGAGAAATAAATTCTGAAGAAAGCAGTGATGATGAAGTACCTCTACCTATAAATACACTTAGGTCTCTTTTTATCCGGATTTGAATTTATGCGGTTTTTGAAACCATTATTTCGCAGTAGCGATTTTGCTTTTTTGAGAGTTTTTATTACTTTTTTCAGTGTGTAAAAGACAATGCTTCTGATAAAAAATTTGTCTTTGTATTCTTACATAATAATAACAGGTTGGCGCTTACACATAAGTGGAGCTTCTCCTCCAATTTTTGGTGTGCGCCTTGATGATGTCACACAAAGGGGAGGGATCTACAGTTTTACGCTGACTCCAAACGGCGATTATATTTTTACGAGAAGCTGTTTTTCATGGCGGAAATACACTCGGAGGTTTGCCATTGCCTGCCGAGGGTCGAGCGCTGTTAAGAAAAAACTTTTTTCTAAATTTTTTTATGTATTCTTACATAATTCATGTATTTATTGTGGTATTTTTAATTTTTTTTTATTAAAATGCAGATACAATTTTATTTATTTTATTAATGTTCGGTTTTACATGGAATAATAAGTGTTGAAGTGAAGAAATAAATAGTTTTTTGCTCAATAATGTCTCACTGTATTTTTCTATACGGTTTTTTAGAATTTTTTACATGGAGTATCTGAATTTATGCGGTTTTTGAAAATGCTGGAACGCATCCCCTGTTTTTGTATGAAAGTAAAGAACTTTTTTATGCGGATATTTTTATGCGGCTTTCTGAGGAACGCATGTACCGCATAAAAAGAGGATGCGAGAACTATTCTGCAAACTCCCACAAATGTTGAAAATGGATTAATTCAGCAGATAGGAGTTGGAGAATATCTGCATTTAGGTTTTAAATTTACTCTTCAGAAAAAATTGAGAACAATTCGAGTTGAAATTTTGCCAGAGGTTATCGTTATAGACTTTAGTACTGATGGGGCCAAAGTCAATAAAGGTTCTAAACAATTTTGGCCTATTCAATATAGGATTTCAAATAATGCGGATAAGAGACCAATAATAGCTGGTATTTATGTAGGTCAGCATAAGCCATCAAATGTGTTTGATTTTTTTGAACAATTTGTC
>NW_023458556.1:99746842-99751195 GCF_013731165.1 Rhagoletis pomonella | reverse complement strand
AATACAGCCACAGCTGCGTACAGAGCTAATTGCCTTAATTCAGTTGCCTTAAATCTATGAAAAGCTGAGAAATTATTTGGCCTTCGGTTGAAGTCAGAGGGACAGTAATTTTGTAGTTGTTGCATTCTGAAATCAAGGATATGTAACTTTCTGCCTGATAAACTTCGACGAGCATATTTTCCATCAACGTTTCCCACTATAGCTTTCATAACATTTCCAAGCCAAACGGAATGCATAGCTTCAAATGCTACTTTAGTTACCAAACGAAGCAACTCTACCAAAGGGCTTTTTCCAAGATGATGGTCTTCGTATATTAGATTACGATAATCAGAATCTGTCCGTAGCTGGTGCTCCGTCCCTTGAAAAATCATTCTTCCCATATAATAAGTGCCTTCGACTTTAAACTTGCAGCATGCTTTTGATGAATTGTGGCCAGAGTGATTTAAAGCTAATATTACATTTACATTGGACCAAAATGCGTGATTTGAAATCAGTCATTTGAAGGTGTTTACACTGCTTGATCCGCATTTGCTTTGACTTCTCATCAAATGAAAAGGGAAGACAAAAACAAAATGTATGTAAACAAACACTACATTTATTATATTGTTAACGCTTTTTGGACACAAAAAGGCAATTATTCTTTGATTAAACTAAAAATGTGTAAAGCTCTTGTATAAATTAACAATTTTTACACACAAATTTCAAAGATTTATTTATTTCGTTGTGTTTGTTTTGTGTTTGAAAAATTCCAAATGTCAAAGACAAACCAAAGCTTTTGTGGAACTTTTGTTTCTGAGTGCGTTCAATAAAATAGTACGGCAATTGGAACGCATTTGTTTCGTGATTTTGTGTAAATGCGTCGAAATGCGTCATTCTGGAAATGTGAATTTGTATGGAGAAATGCGTGATTTGGCCTCGCATTTGAGGTTTCTCGCCCAAATGACGCATTTGGGCTCAATGTAAATGTAATATAACGCTCTTGCAGGCGCATCTGCTATAAAACAGCGTACAGTCAAAAAAATCGTCTGTCTTCAATAATGATTCCTTCTTCACGTACTTCAATAGCTTCTTAGACAAATTGTTCAAAAAAATCAAACACATTTGATGGCTTATGCTGACCTACATAAATACCAGCTTTTATTGGTCTCTTATCCGTAATATTTGAAATCCTATATTGAATAGGCCAAAATTGTTTAGAACCTTTATTGACCCCATCAGTACTAAAGTCTATAACGACAACCTCTGGTAAAATGTCAACTGGAATTGTTCTCAATTTTTTCTGAAGAGTAAATTTAAAACCTAAATGCAGATATTCTCCACCTCCTATCTGCTGAATTAATCCATTTTCAACATTTGTGGGAGGTTGCAGAATAGTTCTCTCATCCTTGGGCAAGAAATTTAGTTTAAATGGATATTCTCTTAAGGTTTCTAGAAGAATATTACATTGAGTGTGCTTCAAATTAGCAGCCAAAAAGGCATTTTTCAGTGTATTTTTTTCTTAAAACATTAATACACTTAGGCCCCTTTTTATGCGGTACATGCGTTCCTCAGAAAGCCGCATAAAAATATCCGCATAAAAAAGTTCTTTACTTTCATACAAAATAGGGGATGCGTTCCAGCATTTTCAAAAACCGCATAAATTCAGATACTCCATGTAAAAAATTCTAAAAAACCGCATAGAAAAATACAGTGAGACATTATTGAGCAAAAAACTATTTATTTCTTCACTTCAACACTTATTATTCCATGTAAAACTGAACACTAATGAAATAAAGAAAATTTTATCAGCATTTTAATAAAAATAAATAAAAATACTACAATAAATACATGCATGGGCGTAGCCAGGTAGGGGCAGGGGGGTGCTCGAGCCCTGCCCCCCCTAACTTTCAAATTTTCCTTATATATATATAAAATAGTACCCTGAAATGCCAGCTTAATAGGGTCGAGCCCCCCCGCCCCCCTAAATTTCATTCTGGCTACGCCGATGAATACATGAATTATGTAAGAATACATAAAACAAAATTTAGAAAAAAAAGTTTTTTCTTAACAGCGCTCGACCCTCGGCAGGCAATGGCAAACCTCCGAGTGTATTTCCGCCATGAAAAACAGCTTCTCGTAAAAATATAATCGCCGTTTGGAGTCAGCGCAAAAGTGTAGATCCCTCCCCTTTGTGTGACATCATCAAGGCGCACACCAAAAATTGGAGGAGAAGCTCCACTTATGTGTAAGCGCCAATCTATTATTATTATGTAAGAATACAAAGACAAATTTTTTATCAGAAGCATTGTCTTTTACACACTGAAAAAAGTAATAAAAACTCTCAAAAAAAAAAATCGCTACTGCGAAATAATGGTTTAAAAAACCGCATAAATTCATCATAAACCGCATAAATTCCGCATAAAAAGAGACCTAAGTGTTTTTATAGGTAGAGGTACTTCATCATCACTGCTTTCTTCAGAATTTATTCCTCTATCAATAATTTCTACTTGTTCACTTTCATCACTTCCATTAATATTTTCTCCTACAATTTCTTCAGCACTATCATCACAATTTTCTTGTTTCACTTTCATCAGCACTTCGATCCAATGATTCCATTTGTGATGAATGAATCAAAGGAAATTCCACGTTATTTCTTTGATCTGTAGCTAGCTCACTATGAACCGAAGAATTGTTATCGTCTATTTCTCTCCAGATGTCTTCCAAGCGTCTGCGCTTTTGACTTGCACTGAGGGTTAAAAACTCTTTGGCTGCGTTTCTTTATACATTCCGGATAATCCCATTCAGTGTTGCCAGGTCTTCGTCATGAGAAAACGTCCCTCTTGGTCTGAAAAATGTCATTTCCTACCCAAAAGCGTCTGTTTCAAATGAATGTAGAAAAAATTGTGGAGCTCCACACCAAAACGTTTCATTTCCAAAACTCGATGCTAATGCAAATTCCTTGCAATTACTGGTATGTGTCCATATTTTAACAGATAACCCGAGATAAAGCAACCAAACCTTTATTGAGTCGTACTGAAATCACTCGATCGCATCAAAACGTAAAGCTGAGATCACACGATTGCCGTAAAGGCACCAATCTGAAACAATTTTTATGATGGAAATGTAGCATTTTGGTGTGTAACTCCACAATTGTTCTTATTAAACTTTTATTGTGTACAAAGGTATATATGTACGTAAGGTATATTAAAATGTCAATTCGACAGAGCACATTTAAAATTCATTGTAAACTGGTTTGAGATCGTTAATATAAAAATAATTTTATACATACACTTGTGATCAGCTGATTAAGTCATAACAATTTTGATCGATTTTGGCTGTTTCTCTTTCGTTTATTTAATGTATATTATTTTTCCATAAAAGCCAAGCTCTTTAACAAACAAAATATAAATCCACAAAAACTGTGCAAAAAATATAAAAAATCTGCAAATTTTCAGCTAGATTTTCAACTTTTTATTCAGATTTTTTAAATTTTTCTTTGAGTTTGCAGTTTGATGGCCCATTAAATTTCAGGGCAATAATGTGCAAGTTTAAAGGGGCGTTGATTTTTAATGTTTTGTTTCTTGTAGACATTTCGGTTGTCGAAAATGCTAAATTACGTTCTGCTAGGAAGGAGCATAGCAATATTTCAGTCTTTTTTGCGTTCATTACATTTTCAATGTAGTCTTAAAAAAGTCGCCTACTTTTTTCTGACGTTTTATGCTGCACAGCTATTTTGATGCTGTTGCGAGCGTGCGTGTTGCAATAGATCGGCTCTTCCTGATTCGGCTTTTAATGTGCAATTGCAAACATTACAGCAAGCCCCGTAACCTCTAGTGTTTACACAACCAGCCTTTGAACACGGGATTCTTAGACCAAGAATCCAAAAAAATCTTTTGAAGCAGCTGCAACAAAACACAAAGATTGTAAAGATTTATTAAGAAAATAATTCAAAATCAGTTCCTCTTGCAAGATTTAGTAACAAAGAAAAATTACTGGGAAGTTAATAAACGTCATTTTTTACACAAAAAACGTCCAAACGTCAACAGGATACAAAAAACGTCCAAATGACGTTAAAAATGGCAACCTGGCAACGCTGATCCCATTTCACAGCCGGAATAAACAGAATGCGTTTGAAATATACGTTAACATATCATCAGGAACGTTCTAAAGAATAAGTAAATAAAAAAGTTTATTCCAAACGTTCAGAATAATAAAGAAATTCAGCCTTTATGTTTTCCACGCAGCATACTATTCATTTACCTTAATATTCTTAGTATATTCTTTTTATATGTACTTATTACCACAACTTTTATGTTAAACTATGTTCACATTACCAACATAAAATACTTAGTTTCGTTTAAAATACCTCACTAA
>NW_023458556.1:99738670-99746742 GCF_013731165.1 Rhagoletis pomonella | reverse complement strand
CAACAGCAGTTACTCTCTTCTCAATTTGTTTTATTCTATTCTTCACGATTGATAACTCACCAGCTACTTCGCTTAACATCTGCATAAACCTTTCCTCCAAGCCCTTCATGGATTCGCTGAGTTGTTTGACAATACTATCCTCGTGACTCTTTAGCTTTTCGTCCAATAACTTCATCCATTTTGACATTAACGTATGTTCGCCCTGTGGTTGTTGATCAGCACTTCGGCATTGAGACAGACTTGAAGCCGACGGGGAATAAGTGTTATTTCGCGCCAATTGCTGCTGTTGTTGTTGCTGCAATTTCGTTCCTCTCGTTGGCATTACGCTCAGTTGGTAAATAAATATACTTGCGTTTCAAAAATGGAAAAATAATAGCTTCGCGCAAAAGTTATTTTCGACAGCAGGCCGTGGTATACAAAAACAGTCTTCCACGCTCTTTCACCACTTTTGGAGGCAATATTTAATTGGAATAAACACTTTAGCAGCACAAAAAAGTCGCGATCTCTTGGCAGCAAGATTAACACGTCTACGCTCTATGCATTATTTTTCTTAATTGTGTGTATAAAAATAAATAAATTATTGTTTACATACGAAATACGAACGGTAGTTAAGTGAGAGATGAGTCTCGAGGGCGCAGGCACTCAATGCAAAACGCAAGCAAAATAAATGCATATTTGACAATAACTGCATACAGCTCAAAAACCAAACCAGCAACAACAACGCTAAACAAAACTCTTATACTGCTAACACACCATCACAAACAGCAGATGCAGCCAAGCAAAGAGCATCATCTTGCTCTCCAGCAGTGATCAATGCGGACAACAACGCAGCTGCCGATACTAATACTTCGACGGCAACAAACAACGAAGAAGAAAACCAAGCAAAAAATGCTACTGTTCAGACTGGGGGGGGTGAAATAACACAAACGGTAATAACGCAAAATTTGCTTTATTTCACTTTTAAATGGGAAATAATACCAAAATCTGAGTTTTGCTTTATTTCCAACAAAGGTTGGAAATAAAACAAATTTTGCCTTATTTCCCATTGCTTATTTATACTATTTGTAAAAAAAAACAGTTTACTGACAGAAGGAAAAAGAACTTTGTTTATTCCAAAAATACAATTAAACCAAGGCACATTGAATAGGTAATATCAGTAAAGCAGCTGATTGGATTTTTTTCTAATTATTTGTTTTCGAAAATGTCAAATATTTTACATTTCTTCTCACAAAAATTCTAAATTGTTAAAATCTATTTGCATGTGAAACATTTTCCATACAAAACCAGCGATCAAATAGCAGCTTTTGGAAAGCTCGCCCAACTCAGCGGCACAACCGCTGATTACTGGGCCTGGCACAGGATGGATCAATGCTTCGAGAAGCGAACCAATTTACTAAGAAAGAAAGTTGCAACCATTTTCATTTTTTCAATTTAAATTGTTTACCTTTTTCGTATTTCGGATGGCACGCTTTGATGTAGAAGAAAAAAATCAGAACAGTTTTTGGCACCTTCGATACCAGAAGCAACAACAAAATACAGGCAAATGTTGTTTTTGCTCAAATGCTCTAAACCTGTTTGATAGGCCTTGAATTAAACAAAAAATGTGATATAATTCATATGAAGAAAGTAATATTCACAAAATATGTATACTTATGAAAAGTCTAACAAAATATAGGAAAAGCATCGTCTTTAAAAACTGCTCCGCATATTGGACATAGCGCTTTTGTATGAATTTTTGCTGCATGCTTTTTAATATATGTTAAAAACATTGCTGGAAAACCTTAAAATGTTTGCATGGAACCATGTCGCAATAAACAGATGAAGTAATAAAACGGCTTTCTCGCTTTATTTTCTGACATTCGGCTGCCCTATAGTCACATTTTATAGGCAAATTTTCAAATAAAGCAGTGGCACCTGGTAAATTCCACTATGGGTGGGATGCATGCAATAACACCATACACAATAATTCCCATTACTTGGACATTAAAAAGCAGTTTCAGAAGTGAACTAGTGTCATTTTATCATTTTTCCTTTTTCTAAACGGTTATAATGCCACCAGTACATAATTGTGAAAGGAGGGGAGGGCGCGATGTCGAACGCGGCGCGGCGCGCGAACGCGGACCGCCGCGACGCCGAGCACTTTCAACATTGTATACTAACAAATCCGTACATTTAACTTGTTCATGTACTACTTTTTGTCAAATTTAACTGGGTGACTACCTACATATGTGCACTATTTTGCTTTATTACTCAAATTGTTAAGTATAAAAGTTGGTCTTATTGCTCAACGGGAAATGAAATAAAGCAAATTTGTGTTATTTCGCATTAATTAAGTGTAAGAAATCTTATTACACCTATCAACTTAAAAGTAGTCGAGAACTAGAAGTTGTCATAAAAGGCCTCGAGTCCAGTGTGAACTCACAAGAGATAGAAAATGCTCTTAGGGAGGGAGGTTTTAAGGTGCGCAATGTCTGAAGAAAGGAGAAGTGCATCAAATATATCAATTGCGATATCTTCTACACCGTAAAATCTCCGTAGAAGAACCCCATAAGCGTAGAGGCCCTGTTCAATGTCATAACTGCCAGGAATTTGGTCACACACGTCGCTACTGCACCTTACCTGGTGTCTGTGTTATCTGCGGGGATCTACAAACTTCTAAAGAATCCAAAATCCAGAAAGTGCAGTAACTGCGGTGGAAATCACACTGCTAACGTTGTCCAGTTTATATCTCAATGAATGGGAAAACAATTCCCAAAAATCCTACTAGGCAAAACCCTATACCAGAACCCGCTCAGCCAATGTCTGCGCCAATGACTGTTAATAACTTTACTTCATATGCACAAATGCTCAAAAATACTCCTCCGACACAATCTCTTTTTGGTCAGAATAGAAGTAACCTAAAAGCTACTATAAACAACTTTATGAAGGTTATGCAGGAGCAAATGATGGCAATGCAGAGCATGGTACAAGATTTGGTTAATAATCAAAATCTATTACTTCAAGCCATTTTAGCTAAACCATGAATAATCTCAAAATTTGTTTTTGGAATGCGAACGGGATAACCCAGCATAAAAACGAACTAGAAATTTCCCTATAGCGATATCATATAGACGTTTTGCTTATATCTGTAACCTACCTTACGCAAATTAATAACTTTCAACATAATGGGTACAAATTCTATGATACTAAGCATCCACAAGGTAAAGCCCGAGGTGAACAGCTATTCTCATTCGTAACAGAATAAAGAACTATGAATTAGAATCGCAAAGTGATGAGTTCATTCATAACACTGCAATACATATTGATGACCACTTGGGTGGCCTTACTGTATCTGCTATATACTGCCTCCCTCCTCATAACATAACAGAAAAACAATTTAATGACTTTTTCCTAAAGTTTAGCAGTAAGTTTATTGTAGCAGGAGATTACAATGCCAAACACACATTCTGGGGATGTAGATTGGTGACACCAAAGGGTAGAAATCTATATAAAGTAATCCAGAACAGAGGATTTGACGTCTTGTCTACTGGTCAGCCAACGTATTGGCCATCTGACCCCCAAAAAATACCCGATCTTATTAACACCGAGTTAATACTGAAGCATTATTTGATCTCTCTTCAGATCAGACCTGCCTGATAACATTATCAATGTTTATTAATTATGAAGAAAAACAAAAAAAACTTACAAATAAGCACACAAACTGGTTAAAATACAAAAAGTATGTCATTTCGCACATTGACCCGCAAATTCCTATTCGGACCAAGAATGATATCGACAGGGCAGCTGAAATCTCACTGATATAATATTCAAGGCCGCTGAAATTGCAACACCAAATCTTTCTATTAAACATCGCATTTCTTACTGCCCTGGCCTGCACACCCAAACATTCTTAACTTAATAAGTGAAAAGCGCAAATTAAGAAGGGAATGGCAAAGAATTCGCTCTCCTAAGCTTAAACAGGGGCTGATTGAGTGTACAAAGGAATTACGTATTTTGTTGCAGGCGGAAAAAGAAAGAAGTACGCAGTCGATTCTCTAGTTCTTGCCTGCCTCGAAACACACTGACTACTCCCTTTGGCGAACACTGAAGCATGTGAAGAGGCCCGTTCATCGAGGAGCACCATTACGTACTCAGAATGGAAGCTGGACGACGAATGATGATGATAAAGCAAACGCTTTCGCCTGTCATCTTTCACAAGTCTTTAGACCCAATGAAGGCGCTCATCCTTCCAATATTTCAAGACCCTCCAGTACCCTTACCGCAAATCCACTTCTGGTTAAAAAGAAAGATTTAATTAACACCATTGTTCATGATATTCAGAAGAATAAAGCGCCTGGTTGCGAGAGGATTACAGGTGAAATGATAAAGGAGCTTCCACAAACTGCCGTACATTTTTTGTTACATATTTTTAATAACATGTTTAAGTTGGGGCACTTCCCTGACTTATGGAAACTTTCGGAAATAATTGTGGTGCCAAAGCCAGGCAAAGATCCGACGGTAGTAAGTCCATATCGGCCGATTAGCTTGATTTCTGTATTTTCCAAAATATTTGAAAAACTTCTATTGAAAAAAATACAACCTTCATTAACAAGTAACCAAATAATACCACCACATCAGTTTGGTTTTCATGAAAAACATGGCAATGTAGAACAAGTTCATAAAATTGTTTCTTGTATTAGAAAAGCCTTCGAAGGGAAGCAATACTGCACCGGTGCATTTTTGGCTATCTCTCAAGCTTTGGACAAAGTCTGGCCTTATATACAAACTAAAGGTTTCACTCCTACAAATACGCGTGCAATTCTGGACAGTTTTCTGCTGGGGAGAAACTTCAGAGTCAGGCAGAATTACTTTAGAACGGAAAGTCACCCAATATATGCAGGTGTGTCCCTCAAGACAGTGTTCTAGGACCCATATTGTACGTAATATACACTCGCGATTTACCAACTGATGATAGCCTAAACATTTCAACTTTTGCTGATGACACAGCTATCCTAAGCAATAGTTCAGACCCTAAAGAGGGTCTTACAAGCTACAAGAATATTTGAAAAAGTTAGAGCTATGGCTAGGTTCTTGGAGGATAAAGGTTAACGAAAGCAAGTGTGTTCAGACAACATTTACTTTGAGGAAGGAAACTTGCCCACCACTAAAAATAAACAGCAAGGCTATACCACAAAAATATGGTGTCAAAAACCTATAAAATAGAAGACTTACATGGAAAAAGCATATAGAAAACAAAATTTCTCAAGCGAAACTAAAACAAGCAAGCCTTCAATGGGTTATAGGACACAAATCTAAATTAAGCCTATATAACAAGATGTTGCTTTTTAATATGATAATTAAACCATGTTGGGCATATGGAATCTTGGAAGAAGCCCTTTGGTAGAGTTGCTTGGTTTGGTAACTAAAGTACCATTTGAAGCTATGCATTCCGTTTGGCTTGGAAATGTTATGAAAGCTATAGTGGGAAACGTTGACGGAAAATATGCTCGTCGAAGGTTATCAGGCAGAAAGTTACATATCCTTGATTCCAGAATGCATCAACTACAAAATTACGGTCCCTCTGACATCAACCGAAGGCCAAATAATTTCTCAGCTTTTCATAGAATTAAGGCAACTGAGTTAAGGCAATTAGCTCTGTACACAGCTGTGGCTGTATTTAAAAATGTTTTTGAAGACGATGCTTATGAACATTTCTTGTTATTACACATGGCCATGCGTCTTATGGTGTATAAAGAAACGCCTTCCGAAATGCTAAATTTTTGTAAATATGCTTTAAAAACATACGTACAAATGTGCGAAGAAATTTTTGGGTTGCAATTTCTTTCCTATAATGTGCATTGTTTAATTCATCTAGTGTCTGATGTACTTCAACTTGGTGACATGGAGTCATTCAGTGTATTTTGTTATGAAAATAATATCCCTGAACTACGTAAATTAATTCGCAAGCCAGGTCTTCCTCTTCAACAGATTTACAAAAGAACAACAGAATTAAATGACCTAATTTGTACGCCTTTCAATGATTTCTATCCTTGCCTCATGCAGATGGTCCTCTTCCAGAAAATATATTTGATGCTCAATGTCGACAATATCGGAAGTTGGAGATCGGAAAACTAATATTGTCAAAAAATTTACGTGCTAGCTGCTGTTTTCTCAGGGATCGAAGAATTGGGATAATAAAAAACATTATAAAAGTAGAGGAACAAATATTACTGATTTTCCAAGCATTTGAAAGGAAAGAAGCATTGTATGATTTTGGAATACGGTCTAATACTGTTGGTGTACATCACTGTAAAATGTTGTCAGTACAGTAGAGGCTATTTCTATCAACAATTTCGAAGACAAATGCTATAGGATGCCCTATTGGAGTAATGTTGCAGGAGAAGAAGAAAATCCAGTTGATAACCAGTGGATCAGTTGTATTTTGCCTACACGCTATGAGGTTCCTCAAAATTAGATTAATATGTACATATGTAAGTCCTCTTTTCTGAAAACACTGAAACTCGATTTTGGCATTCCTGAACATCTCTGATTGGATGTTTGCTTTTTTTAAACTCTTTTATCACTGCTCGGCCGCTGTGGTGTAGTGGTAAGCAGTGCGCGCTTCCACTCCGCAGCACCTGGGTTCAAACCCTGGTCAAAGCAAGATCGCAAAAATATAGAAAAAAGGTTTTTTCTTAACAGCGGTCGTCCCTCGGCAGGCAATGGCATACCTCCGAGTGTTATGAAAATACATACAATCGCCGTTCGGAGTCGGCGTAAAACTGTAGGTCCCTCCGCTTTGTGTGACAACATCAAAGCGCACGCCACAAATCGGAGGAGAAGCTCGGCCAAACACTAACATATGTGTAAGCACCATAATATTATTATTATTATCACTGTATTTGAAGCTTTTTCATATGCCTGAAACATTTTCAGCTTGATTGCAATTACGAGTATTCTAGTGATTTTCCCTTTTAATATATGGATTTTTATCAAATTTATTTATTTATGCCTTCAGATAATGGAATTTCCAGAAAAAAGAACTAATGACTTCAAGAAGCTGTATTCCAAAGATGCTCCAAGAACCAGTACGTCCGGGAGGAAAATAAAAACTCCAAAACCCTATTTTACCACATCAGACGAGGAAACTCCATTAAAGAAAAAAGGAAAAAGTAAAGAAATAGAGCAATTATTGGCCACTATGAAGGAAGTTGGTGAAAAAACATAAAGGACCAAAGGAGTTTGTAAGTATATAAAAGATATTTGTTGCTTTTTAAGGTTTAAATCATGCATTATTTATGTATAATTAAAAATAATATTGTGTTAAAAATATTTATTTAATAATTCAAGGTCTCCAACGGAGATTTCTATTGTACAAAAAGTGGAAAAACCGATTTTAAAACTATCAACAGACATCAATTGTCAGAAGAGATTGTATGTATAAAAAAGATGTTCGTTTGATTTATTAAACATGTGTTCATTAACTGATACAGCATTATTTTTATTGTATCATTTAAGATCTGTAACGGAGGTATCTGCTGGGGGAAAAAAAGCGAATCTTAAATCGTCAAGAAGGCAAATCTGCAAATATTATTGTGGAAGAACCAAAAATATTAATTGATATGGCTGATATTAAAAATATTCCAGTAGAAACTGAGTCTCCATATGAGAAGATAATGAAAAACATGCAGTAAGTATTTTAGTTAGTTAATAAAAATTTGAGAGACATTTGCTCAAATTTTAGAAATGTTATATATTTGAAAAGCAAAAACTACTTTCTAAAAAAAAGAAATTAAATTCTCTACATAATTAAAAATAAATTGTACATAATTTTAAAATTTCAATATTACATCTGATTTTAGCAATATACCTGCAGAAGTGGAAAACATAAAAAAAATAATAAAGAGCTTCAAAAAAAAGTTAATGAACCGAATGAATGAAGACCCGCTTCTTAAAAGTTGGATTGATACAACTGACACGTTTTACGTACCTTTACTTGGTTTCCCAAAGGAAACTTTGGAAGAATTCAAGAAATTGGAAGAAAAGGAAAACGAGGACGCCCGTAAAAAACTTGTAAGAATCATTTACACTTA
>NW_023458556.1:99735072-99738570 GCF_013731165.1 Rhagoletis pomonella | reverse complement strand
TTTTTTTGACTGTACGCTGTTTTATAGCAGATGCGCCTGCAAGAGCGTTCGCTTTAAATCACTCTGGCCACAATTCATCAAAAGCATGCTCCAAGTTTAAAGTCGAAGGCACTTATTATATGGGAAGAATGATTTTTCAAGGGACGGAGCACCAGCTACGGACAGATTCTGATTATCGTAATCTAATAGACGAAGACCATCATCTTGGAAGAAGCCCTTTGGTAGAGTTGCTTGGTTTGGTAACTAAAGTACCATTTGAAGCTATGCATTCCGTTTGGCTTGGAAATGTTATAAAAGCTATAGTGGGAAACGTTGATGGAAAATATGCTCGTCGAAGTTTATCAGGCAGAAAGTTACATATCCTTGATTTCAGAATGCAACAACTACAAAATTACTGTCCCTCTGACTTCAACCGAAGGCCAAATAATTTCTCAGCTTTTCATAGATTTAAAGCAACTGAATTAAGGCAATTAGCTCTGTACGCAGCTGTGGCTGTATTTAAAAATGTTTTTGAAGACGATGCTTATGAACATTTCTTGTTATTACACATGGCCATGCGCCTTTTGGTGTATAAAGAAACGCCTTCCGAAATGCTAAATTTTTGTAAATATGCTTTAAAAACATACGTACAATTGCAATTTCTTTCCTATAATGTGCATTGTTTAATTCATCTAGTGGCTGATGTACTTCAACTTGGTGACATGGAGTCATTCAGTGCATTTTGTTATGAAAATAATATGCCTGAACTACGTAAATTAATTCGCAGGCCAGGTCTTCCTCTTCAAAAAATTTACAAAAGAACAACAGAATTAAATGACCTAATTTATACGCCTTTCAATGATAACATTCAGGTACGTCTATCCTTGCCTCATGCAGACGGTCCTCTTCCAGAAAATATATTTGATGCTCAATGTCGACAATATCGGAAGTTGGAGATCGGAAAACTAATATTGTCAACAAATTTACGTGATAGCTGCTGATTTCTTAGGGATCGAAGAATTGGGATAATAAAAAACATAAAAAAACATATAAAAGTAGAGGAACAAATATTACTGATTTTCCAAGCATTTCAAAGGAAAGAAGCATTGTATGATTTTGGAATACGGTCTAATACGGTTGGTGTACATCACTGTAAAATGTTGTCAACTACAGTAGAAGCTATTTCTATCAACAATTTCGAAGACAAATGCTATAGGATGCCCTATTGGAGGAGAAGAAGAAAACCCAGTTGATAACCAGTGGTTCAGTTGTACTTTACTTACACGCTATGAGATTCCTCAAAATTAGTTTAATATGTACATATGTAAGTTCTCTTTTCTGAAAATACTGAAATAAAGAAAAAAGGAAAAAGTAAAGAAATAGAGCAATTATTGGCCACTATGAAGAAAGTTGGAGAACAAAACATTAAGGATCAAAGGAGTTTGTAAGTATATAAAAGATATTTGTTGCTTTTTAAGGTTTAAATCATGCATTATTTTTGTATGATTTAAAATAATGTGTTAAAAATATTTATTTAATAATTCAAGGTCTGCAACGGAGATTTCTATTGTACAAAAAGTGGAAAACCGATTTTAAAACTATCAACAGACATAAATTGTCAGAAGAGATTGTATGTATAAAAAGATGTTCGTTTGATTTATTAAACTTGTGTTCATTAACTGATACAGCATTATTTTTATTGTATCATTCAAGATCTGTAACGGAGTTATCTGCTGGCCCGGGGGAAAAAGGCGAATCTTAAATCGTCAAGAAGGCAAATCTGAAAATATTATTGTGGAAGAACCAAAAATATTAATTGATATGGCTGATATTCAAAATGTTCTAGTAGAAACTGAGTCTCCATATGAGAAGATAATGAAAAAACTGGAGTAAGTATTTTAGTTAGTTAGTTAATAAAAATTTGAGAGACATTTGCTCAAATTTTAGAAATATATGGGCAAATATAAAAAATAGGTACACTTTCAAAATAAAAATTTTAATTTTCAAATTTGTGAGCACACCTATGTTTTATATATCATTTATTCGTAATCTCTTAGTAAATCGATTAATATAAGTGTAATTCATTTTCATCAAGTGCTTCAAAAGTTAGACGAGGAATAAGCATGTAATAGAAAACAAAAGAATAAGCTGGGTTGAAATTACGCTGTTCAAGTTGTAAATTTTGAGCAAGGATTTTGAAAGTCGAACTCATTTAATTGGGACGTTCTTAATTCAATGGCATGCCCCGTTTTACCAGATTGGCTCCGGTTTTCGAGATAACGGTACTTTAAAATTTGATTAAAGTTTAACTATTTTATAAATAACTCCGTCAGTTTTGAAGTTATTTTACTAAAATTTTGCACATAACAGTTTTTTAATATTACCTTAATTATTCTTTAAAATTATCGAATTAGGTTTACATTAACATATAGCTCCAATACAACTGATTACTCAGATATGTGTTTTTGCGCTATAACTCTAACTTCATATCTGAATAATAAATTGTATGTGTGCTATATGTTAAATTGAACCTATACTAAATTTTAACCTGTTTAATTGGAGGAGTTATAATGCAAAACAACATCTCTGATCAATCAGTTGTATGGGAGCTCGATGTTTTAGTGAACCGATTTCGATGATTTTATTCAATAGTTAAGGTAATATTAAAAAACGGTTATGTGCAAAATTTTTGTAAAATATCTTCAAAACTCAGGGACTTTTTTATAAAATAGTTAAAATTTAAGCAAAGTTTCAAGTACCGCTATCTCGAAAAGTGGAGCCAATAGGGTAAGGTAAAACTGAGGACGCCATTGAATTTAGAAGGCTCCAATTAAGTAAGAGCAACTATCAGAACACTTGTCGAAAAAAAGTTTCGTTGATACCACTCTCGAAATATTCCGACTAAAAGGAGGAGCATCATTAAAAGTAGTAAATCAGGGTTTTTACAAACTTCTAGAGACAAATTTTTTGAAGCATTTTACAGGAATATGTAGTTTTATAAGGACTAAGGGCCGTTTGCACCATGTCTAGTTAATTCTAACTCCCAGTTAAACATCTTTATCGACGTTATCGACACCCGTCATATAACATGTGATCGATAAAGCAGTTAACGTGCTTAACTGAAGGATGTACCTCCAGTTAGCGTTAACTAGACATGGTGCAAACGGCCCTAACAGTTATAGAAAGATTTAGATCGTTGCGACGTATTTTCCAAATATGCCTTCAATTAAGGTGTTTTTATACCCGAGCGCACTTGTGCACAAGGGTATATTAATTTTGTTCACATAACGGTTGTTTGTAACAGCCAAAACGAATCGAGATAGATATAGACAAATGTATACATAAATGATCAGGATGAAAAAAGAAATCGATTAAGCCATGTCTGTCTGTCCGTCCGTCTGTCCGTCTGCCCGTGTACACGATAACTCGAGCAAAAATTGAGATATCTCAACGAAATTTGGTACGTAGGTTTCCCTTAATCCAAGGTAGGTTGGTATTGAAAATGGGCGAAATCGGACT
>NW_023458556.1:99733735-99734972 GCF_013731165.1 Rhagoletis pomonella | reverse complement strand
AATGCTAGAGACCAGCTTTACGCTGTTCATCTAGTTAGCGGCACTTACAAAGAAAGAGACTAAACAGATATGATCACTTACCTCCTGAGCGGACGCCTTAGACAAATGAGGGCGAAAGCTCAGAAGATTTGTCCCTTTTATAGGCCGAAAAGCTATGAATTGCATATTCTAACATAACGGTTGCCTTACAGCTCTTTGATCATTTTTGACAATTGAATGGTTGTACCCAATAATGTGCAATATTTCCCTACCCGCACAATAATATTGCATTCAATCTAATTTTGAGTAGGTATGTACAAGTAAACAAGTAAAACTAAGAAGATGAGTTGAAAAAGTAAATATAATCATGTACATAGATATGAATATGGTAAATATTTGGTAATACATATATGTATAAGTTTTTTATGCTACATGTATAATTATCATTTTGTAATTTTACAGAAGCTGCAGTGGATTGCCCTCTATTTGGTGGTCCGAAGAGTATAGAGGGATTTAAAGCTGCAATGCTGGATGTCCTTAAAAGCACCAAGCAAAGGTACCGAAATAAATTAAAAAAAGAAAAACTTGTGGGACCTGATAATGAGCAGACTTTGTCCAGAAAAGACATCGAAGAAGAGCTTGCTTTAACTAAAGATAGCTCGGCTCTTGAGTTGTCGGAGGGAGAGATGGCAGATCGGGACTCTGACTATTGAAATTTTTTCAAATAAAGTGTATAACACAGTTCCTGTTGTCCTTATTGGACAGGAACGTTTGTGACGTGGGCAGTGGATATTAAAGGCGACCTTTGATGGTTTAACTTAAACAACTGTTTGAGTTGGCTGGTAAACTTCAACTGACTTTATTGCAAATAGCTTTTTAGTTCCTCTGCATAAAATTTGACTTACAGCTACGTGCTTAATCCACATACTTTTTGTTGTACTTAATTCTATCAACTGAATGAAAATAAAAAAATAATTTATTTTAAGACCCTCAGAAGTTAGCACCAAAGAAAAGCACTTAAAAAATAATACACTTAATTAATTTAATGTAAATGCTTAAAAAAAAAAGTAATTGTCAAATGTATTGCGAAAATGAAATTAAAAAGTGCTTTAATTTGGTGCTCTTCTAAAACTATCTCTGTAGTATTTATGTAAGTATAACCCACACGTCGGGCAGGCCTACGGCTATCACATCGGGCAGGACTATCGCCGGCACGGTGGGCAGGCCTATGGCAGGCACATCGCGCGTCGGATCGCGG
>NW_023458556.1:99732086-99733635 GCF_013731165.1 Rhagoletis pomonella | reverse complement strand
AGTAATTGTCAAATGTATTGCGAAAATGAAATTAAAAAGTGCTTTAATTTGGTGCTCTTCTAAAACTATCTCTGTAGTATTTATGTAAGTATAACCCACACGTCGGGCAGGCCTACGGCTATCACATCGGGCAGGACTATCGCCGGCACGGTGGGCAGGCCTATGGCAGGCACATCGCGCGTCGGACTGTGGTCTGGCTATTTCTCCAGCCAAAGCGCGCACATTACTCTGCGGCAATCGGCACTCGGTCCGGCAATATCGCACCGTCGTGCCGGCGAATAAGCACCGTAATGTGCGCGCTATGGCTGGAGAAATAGCCAGACCGCGATCCGACGCGCGATGTGCCTGCCATAGGCCTGCCCACCGCGCTGGCGATAGTCCTGCCCGATGTGATAGCCGTAGGCCTGTCAGACGTGTGGGTTATACTGACATAAATACTACAGAGATAGTTTTAGGAGAGCACCGAATTAAAGCACTTTTTAATTTCATTTTCGCAATACATTTGACAATTAATATTTTTTTTAAGCATTTACAATAAAGAAATTAAGTGTATTAGATTTTAAGTGCTTTTCTGTGGTACTAACTTCTGAGGGTTTTAAAATCAATTATTTTTTTATTTTCATTCAATTGATAGAATTAAGTACAACAAAAAGTATGTGGATTAAGCACGTAGGTGTAAGTCAAATTTTATACAGAGGAACTAAAAAGCTATTTGCAATAAAGTCAGTTGAAGTTTACCAACCAACTCAAACAGTTGTTTAAGTTAAACCATCAAAGGTCGTCTTTAATATCCACTGCCCACGTCACAAACGTTCCTGTCCAATAAGGACAACAGGAACTGTGTTATACACTTTATTTGAAAAAATTTTATTCCTCAGAGTCCCAATCTGCCATATCTCCCTCCGACAACTCAAGAGCCCAGCTATCTTTAGTTGAAGCAAGCTCTTCTTCGATGTCTTTTCTGGACAAAGTCTGCTCATTATCAGGTCCCACAAGTTTTTATTTTTCTAATTTTTTCGGTACCTTTGCTTGGTGCTTTTAAGGACATCCAGCATTGCAGCTTTAAATTCCTCTATACTCTTCGGACCACCAAATAGAGGGCAATCCACTGCAGCTTCTGTAAAAGTACAAAATTATAATTATACGTAATTTAGCAATATAAAAATAGATTAATATACATTTTATTGAGAGCGGAGTCGTAGCACTGCAAATTTATTAGTTTCTTAAAAATATCATTTCATACTCACGGTATAATATTTTAGACAGCCTCGTATTTCCTAGCTGCTCGGTCTCCTTTTGCTTGTGCCAAGTAAACTATGAAACAAGCTCGTCTGACATTGCAGCCTTTAAACCACAACTTAAAAATTCTTTTAATTTACTTCCTCCTAGGCGTAGCAAATGATTCTGCTGCAAAAAAGAATTATATGTTCATATACATAAGTATGTATGTATATAAGTTAAAACCATTCATATATTATAACAGGTATTTTTTTTATAATTTATAAGTGTAAATGATTCTTACAAGTTTTTTACGGGCGTCCTCGTTTTC
>NW_023458556.1:99728901-99731986 GCF_013731165.1 Rhagoletis pomonella | reverse complement strand
TAACCACGCCCACTTCCCATATAACGGTAATTTCCAGAAATACGAAAACTGCGATATTTTATTAACTACTGAACATAATTCACTCAAAATTGGTATTTACAATAATTTTTAGACGAAAAATAAGAATATTATACATTTTTGGAAAATGGGCGTAGCCACACCCACTTATGGTTACATGTGTATATCTTAGGAACCGCTGCAGCAATTTCTTCCAAACTTGGCACAGTTGTTGGCCTTCGCACAGCATACGGCCGAAAATTTTGAAAATCGGACAATAACCACGCCCACATCCCATATAACGGTAATTTAGAGAAATATAAAATCTTCGATAAATCAGTAAATATTGAAGCTAATTTATTCAAAATTGATGCTTGCAACAATTCTTTACCAAGAAATAAGTTTATGGTAAAATTTTGGAAAATGGGCGGGGCAATGCTCACTTATGATCACATATATGTATATCGGTAACCGTTCTACCAATTTGTACCAAGCTCGGTGTGGTTATTGTGCTTGCCACATGAAAGCAAAGAGTTGAAAATTATTGAAATCGGACGAAAATTACGGCCGCTTTTCAAATAACGGTAAATTTCAGAAATGCTTGAAACTTGAATATTTCGAAATTGAAGGACACTAATTTACTCAAAATTGATACACCTCGGCTTACCATCTAGCGGTAGGAAAGGGAAGGTGAAAAAACATATATTTAATGTTTGCGCCGGGTATTTAATGTTCGGCTCCGCCCGAACTTAGGCTTTCTTACTTGTTGGAATAAAAATTACACTCAAGATCGCACAATATTTTATCTTTAAAAGTTAGTTTATTCTGAAAGCACACCTCTTGCTAAGGTATCAAATTATACGTAATTGTTTGTAGAATACAATACATACTTAAAAAGTTATTAAAATTAAATGCTTCAAAACCTATACGCGAAAAACAGAAAATTGTGAAAATTGTGAAATGTGGAGTTACAGACTTTGAGTTACTTGCCATTTCGTTATTTTTTAATGCACACTTTTCTTACCTACTACATATGAAGTGTACGCATAAGTGCTAAATGCCCATTTAATTTCAAATCAGACTATGGTGTGCTTCAAAAGTTATGACATAATTAATTGTGCCCCTCTTAAAAATTACATAAAAAATTCACTTGTTTTCATTATTATTTTAAATTTAAACACCGATATTTCAAAAGTTATGCAGCAAATTGATCCAAATTTTTTTTGAGGCTTCAAGTATGCGTCAGTGAATTATATGCAAAAGCAACCAGCTTTATTTAGTTTACAACAGTGAAAATAAAGCTAAACAACACAAAGGTTACCTGTTTTTTAGATTTGCCCATATAACTACTTTCTAAAAAAGAAATGAAATTCTCTACATAATTAAAAATAAATTGTACATAATTTTAAAATTTCAATTTTACATCTGATTTTAGCAATATATCTGCAGAAGTGGAAAACATAAAAAAATAATAAAGAGCTTCCAAAAAAAAGTTACTGAGATTCTTCAGCTTCTTAAAAGTTCGATTGATATAACTGACACGTTGTACGAACCCTTACCTGGTTTCCCAAAGGAAACTTTGGAAGAATTCAAGAAATTGGAAGAAAAGGAAAACGAGGACGCCCGTAAAAAACTCGTAAGAATCATTTACACTTATAAATTATAAAAAAAAAAATACCTGTTATAATATATGAATGGTTTTAACTTATATACACACATACTTATGTATATGAATATATAATTCTTTTTTGCAGCACGATCATTTGCTACGCCTAGGAGGAAGTAAATTAAACGAATTTTTAAGTTGTGGTTTAAAGGCTGCAATGTCAGACGAGCATGTTTCAAAGTTTACTTGGCACACGCAAAAGGAGACCGAGCAGCTAGGAAATACGAGACTGTCCAAAATATTGTACCGTGAGTATGAAATGCTATTTCTAAGAAACTAATCAATTTACAGTGCTACGACTCCGCTCTCAATAAAATGTATATTAATCTATTTGTATATTGCTAAATTACGTATATAACAAATAGATGTTGTTTGTTACAAGGAATTATTGCTTTATTGTTGTATTTGTGGGTCGTACAAAACGCATGGGTTTAACTAACGCTGAATATCAAAAACCTTAAATAAAAGTACATGGGTAAAAGTACATGGGTAAAAATATGAAACATACATACGTACATAGGTTAAACGAGAGACCAGTTTTCACTGTTCATCTCAGCATTCTACTTGACTGCAATTGCTAGTGATCAGCTTTGCGCTGTTCATCTAAGTAATCACAGCACATACATACATACTGCAGACATACCCTGCAAAAAATGGGACTAATCCGGGATGACTCCGGGAGCAATCGCAAAGGAGCATGCGACTAATACCACTTTTTATCTCTTTATATGGAATGAACTGATCGCTTTTGTTCGAACATGTCCTATGAAGAGACTAATTTTTCACCTTTATACCCGAACTACTACTAGTCACTTTTAAAAAATAAAAATAAAAATTTGCGCCAGCTGCGATTCGAACCGAGGCGCTCAGTTTTGTTAGGCGAATACTCTCTCTATGTGCCATCGCCGCACATGAAATTTCATTTACTAAGTGCGCACATGTCATTAAATCGTTAATAGTACCCGTTAGAGATGAGGCGGGGAATAATTGATCTCCAATTATACCCGTAAGGGATGAGGCGAGACTAATTGATCTCCAATAGTACCCGTATGAGACTAGTTGCGGCTAATTAATGCCCAATTGTACCCGATTGAGAGGAATCTCGGAATACTCTCTTTAGATATTAGTCGCACAATTTTTTGCAGGGTACATACAGAGAATGTACCAATGCTATAGACCAGCTTTACGCTGTTCATCTAGTTAGCGGCACTTACAATGAAAGAGACTAAACAGTTATGATCACTTACCTCCTGAGCGGAGGCCTTAGACAAATGAGGGCGAAAGCTCAGAAGATTTGTCCCTTTTATAGGCCGAAAAGCTATGAATTGCATATTCTAACATAACGGTTGCCTTACAGCTCTTTGATCATTTTTGACAATTGAATGGTTGTACCCAATATTGTGCAATATTTCCCTACCCGCA
>NW_023458556.1:99727511-99728801 GCF_013731165.1 Rhagoletis pomonella | reverse complement strand
TATCTGTTTAGTCTCTTTCTTTGTAAGTGCCGCTAACTAGATGAACATCGTAAAGCTGGTCTATAGCATTGGTACATTCTCTGTATGTACCCTGCAAAAAATTGTGCGACTAATATCTAAAGAGAGTATTCCGAGATTCCTCTCAATCGGTTACAATTGGGCATTAATTAGTCGCAACTAGTCTCATACGGGTACTATTGGAGATCAATTAGTCTCGACTCATCCCTTACGGGTATAATTGGAGATCAATTATTCCCCGACTCATCTCTAACGGGAACTATTAACGATTTAATGACATGTGCGCACTTAGTAAATGAAATTTCATGTGCGGCGATGGCACATAGAGAGAGTATTCGCCTAACAAAACTGAGCGCCTCGGTTCGAATCGCAGCTGGCGCAAATTTTTATTTTTATTTTTTAAAAGTGACTAGTCGCTTTTTATACCCATTCGGGTATAAAGGTGAACAATTAGTCTCTTCATAGGACATGCTCGAACAAAAGCGATCAGTTCATTCCATATAAAGAGATCAAAAGTGGTATTAGTCGCATGCTCCTTTGCGATTGCTCCCGGCTTAGTCCCATTTTTTGCAGGGTATGTCTGCAGTATGTATGTATGTGCTGTGATTACTTAGATGAACAGCGCAAAGCTGATCTCTAGCAATTGCAGTCAAGTAGAATGCTGAGATGAACAGTGAAAACTGGTCTCTCGTTTAACCTATGTCCGTATGTATGTTCCATTGTACCTAGTTTACTTTTACCCATGTACTTTTATTTGTTAAGGTTTTTGATATTCAGCGTTAGTTAAACCCATGCGTTTTGTACGACCCACAAATACAACAATAAAGCAATAATTCTTTGTAACCAACAACATCTATTTGTTATATACGTAATTTAGCAATATACAAATAGAATAATATACATTTTATTGAGAGCGGAGTCGTAGCACTGTAAATTGATTAGTTTCTTAGAAATAGCATTTCATACTCACGGTATAATATTTTGGACAGTCTCGTATTTCCTAGCTGCTCGGTCTCCTTTTGCGTGTGCCAAGTAAACTTTGAAACATGCTCGTCTGACCTTGCAGCCTTTAAACCACAACTTAAAAATTCGTTTAATTTACTTCCTCCTAGGCGTAGCAAATGATCGTGCTGCAAAAAAAATTATATATTCATATACATAAGTATGTGTGTATATAAGTTAAAACCATTCATATATTATAACAGGTATTTTTTTTTATAATTTGTAAGTGTAAATGATTCTTACAAGTTTTTTACGGGCGTCCTCGTTTTC
>NW_023458556.1:99725008-99727411 GCF_013731165.1 Rhagoletis pomonella | reverse complement strand
GAAAACAGGAATCTATAAGCTTATCCAGGCAAAAAGCTACCTAAGTACCGAATTTGAAGCAAATCGGACCATAAATTCGATTTCTTCGAATAGATGGGTCCCTGGTCCACTTCTCGGAAAACATGGATCATATATGCTAATATATGCTAAAAAACTACCTACGTATCGAATTTTAAGCAAGCCGGACCGTAAATACGATTTTTTCGAATAGATCGGTCTCTGGTCCACTTCTCAGAAAGAATGAATCATGTATGCTAATATATGCTAAAAAGCCACCTGCGTACCGAATTTTAAGCAAATCGGACCGTAAATACGTATTTTAGAAATATATCGACTTCAGCGCCACCTATCGACATTAGTTTTGTTCTGTAAAACTCCCAGTGATTATATGCACCTACCGTAAAAATTTCATTAAAATCGGTTGGGTACTTTTGACACCTATAAAGGACATACAGACAAACATTCATTTTTATATATACATATACATTTTATTAAGAGCGGAGTCGTAGCACTGTAAATTGATTAGTTTCTTAGAAATAGCATTTCATATTCACGGTACAATATTTTGGACAGTCTCGTATTTCCTAGCTGCTCGGTCTCCTATTGCTTGTGCCAAGTAAACTTTGAAACAAGCTCATCTGACATTGCAGCCTTTAAACTACAACTTAAAAATTCTTTTAATTTACTTCCTCCTAGGCGTAGCAAATGATCGTGCTGCAAAAAAGAATTATATATTCATATACATAAGTATGTATGTATGTATATAAGTTAAAACCGTTCATATATTATAACAGGTATTTTTTTTTTATAATTTATAAGTGTAATGCTTGAAATACAATACCGGCGAACGGCAAACTTCGCCGAATTGGGCGATGCTGTCGTTCACCGTTCGCCCAGCTATTTCGCCTACTTAAACAGAATTAGAGCGGTAGCGAAAACAGCTGATCCCATTTGGTCGCCTTTATAATTTGGGTGACCATATTTAGAAATGAGGAAATGATAACAAATATAAATGTAAACCAAAGAAAGATTATTATAAATAATTTGTTTCAAGCCAGATTTAACGAATCCACAACTATATTTTTCAAACAACAAAAAAAAATTATGTTTAGGTTGTTTTCTTTTAAAACTTTGAAAGCAAAAAAGAAATACGGCCACCTTTGGAACACACAGTTGTCATCGCCCAGTAGGGCGATAGAAATAAATCTATCGCCATGAAACGCCGCCAAGCGAACTTCGCATTTCGCTTTGGCTGTGTTCAATTTCATATGCTTGCGGGTGTTCTAATTTTGACAGCGCGAATTTCGCTGTGGTGAGTTCGCCGTTCGCCGGCATTGTATTTCAGCTATAAATGATTCTTACAAGTTTTTTACGGGCGTCCTCGTTTTCCTTTTCTTCCAATTTCTTGAATTCTTCCAGAGTTTCCTTTGGGAAACCAGGTAAAAGTTCGTACAACGTGTCAGTTGTATCAATCGAACTTTTAAGAAGCTGAAGAACCTCATTAACTTTTTTTTGAAGCTCTTTATTATTTTTTTTTTATGTTTTCCACTTCTGCAGATATATTGCTAAAACCTGATGTAAAATTGAAATTTTAAAATTATGTACAATTCATTTTTAATTATGTAGAGAATTTAATTTCTTTTTTTTAGAAAGTAGTTGTTGCTTTTCAAATATATAATATTTCTAAAATTTGAGCAAATGTCTCTCAAATTTTTATTAACTAACTAAAATACTTACTCCAGTTTTTTCATTACCTTCTCATATGGAGACTCAGTTTCTACTGGAACATTTTGAATATCAGCCATATCAATTAATATTTTTGGTTCTTATATATATATAAAAATGAATGTTTGTCTGTATGTCCTTTATAGGCGTCAAAAGTACCCAACCGATTTTAATGAAATTTTTACGATAGGTGCATATAATCACTGGGAGTGTTATAGAACAAAACTAATGTCGATAGGTGGCGCTGAAGTCGATATATTTCTAAAATACGTATTTACGGTCCGATTTGCTTAAAATTCGGTACGCAGGTAGCTTTTTAGCATATATTAGCATATATGATCCATTTTTTCCGAGAAGTGGACCAGAGACCGATCTATTCGAAAAAATCGTATTTACGGTCCGATTTGCTTAAATTTCGGTACGTAGGTAGCGTTTTAGCACATATTAGCATACATGATCCATTTTTTCTGAGAAGTGGACCAGTATTTACGGTCCGGCTTGCTTAAAATTCGGTACGTAGGTAGTTTTTTAGCATATATTAGCATATATGATTCATGTTTTCCGAGCAGTAGACCAGGGACCGATCTATTCGAAGAAATCGAATTTATGGTCCGATTTGCTTAAAATTCGATACTTAGGTAGCTTTTTGCCTGGATAAGCTTATAGATTCCTGTTTTC
>NW_023458556.1:99721220-99724908 GCF_013731165.1 Rhagoletis pomonella | reverse complement strand
TACTTAGGTAGCTTTTTGCCTGGATAAGCTTATAGATTCCTGTTTTCCAGTTTTCATGCAATTTCGAATATAAATAGCTTTGAGCAACCACCATATCAAGGGGCGAATTCGTCACTAAGCAAGATATTTTTGCGCCAATCAGAAACAACGGATACTGTCAAAATATAATTATAATATATAATATACCTCAACTAATATATATTTTGAAACCCGTTTTTTAGTTTTCGCAAGGCTCGAGAGCGGCTGAACCGATTTTTTTGAAACTGCCACCTGCCGCACGTGTCCCAAGGATGGTTTTAGGCTAAACAAAAAAATCAATATGTAAAGGGGGCGTGGCACCTCCCATACCAACCGAATTTCTCATGCTACATATCTCCGAAAGTGTGCATGGTAGAGTTCTGGAACTTGGTATGGAGATATACGAAGTAAATCGCATACACTTGGAGCAAAATTTAAGCTATTGTAAAAAGGGGTGTGGCATCTCCCATACAAACCAAATCTTTCATACTGCGTATCTCTGGAAATGTTCATGGTAGAGTTCTGAAACTTGGTATGGAGATATACGAAATCAATCACATACTCTTGGAGAAAAATTGGAACTATTGGAAAAGGGGGCGTGGCATCTTCTATACAAACCGAATTTTTCATACTGCATATCCTTGGAAGTGTTCATGGTAGAGTTCTGGAACTTGGTATGGAGATATACGAAATCAATCGCATACTCATGAAGAAAACGGCAGCTGTTGGAAAGGGGGGCGTGGCATCTCCCATATAAATCGAATTTTTATGCTGCATAGCTCTGAAAGTATTCATGTTACAGTACTGGAACTTCGTATGGAGATATGTATGTAGTTGAAATCAAGCCCATACTCATGGAGAAAATTTGGGCTATTTGAAAAGGGGGTGTGAGGCCTACAAACGTACCGACCTTTAGCTATCTTTGAATGTATTTATAATTCTTCTGTAGGTGTGTTTGTGAGTGAAATCCTCCTAAATGGTTGTACGGTTTTTAACGAAACTTTTTGTGTGTGTTTGAGTGTGTCTCTGGATGGTTTAGTTTCACAATTTAATCCGACAGTTGGCGCTGTAGTTGAGTTATTACTAAAAATCTTATTTATGATCCGATTTGGCTAATGTTTTAAATATGTATGCAATACAATTGTAAAAACGTGCTGCCAAGTGGTGCTGAAGTCAAGTTATTACTAAAAATAGCCAAGTGAGAAAGGGGCCGTGAAGGTCTGATTAAATCGAGCTATTGCACCATTGAGTATATCGAACGCTCCTGCATTGCGATTGGCCCAATGGATGTGATTTTCCAATATTATTATTCTAACTTTTAAGGTATTTCGTCTGAAATAAGTAGATGTATATTGCATTTCTGTAGAACAATGATCTGCACCCATTTTGAAATTGCCACCAACTATACTGTAAAGCTTCTAGGACATTCACTATAGAACCGGGTCATTGTTGCCGCCAGGGAGTGAAGAGGAAAAAATTTATTTCGCTTTGCGAATAACCGTGCTATGAAATGCCGCACAACTGGAGAATTTCAAGAACAGCTTCACGGATATAACACTTTCCTTAGGTTATTTAAAGCAGCAAATGACCACCATACCATAATCTTAGCAGACGAGTGTGCCAATGAAAATCGTAAACGTGAATTGTTGGTGAAAATGTTGGACCAAAAAGTTTCAATAAAATATATAATAATTTTGTGCGGGACGAAGTTTGCCGGGTCTGCTAGTCCACAATAATATTTGCAGATTTGCCTTCTTGACGATTTAAGATTCGCTTTTTTCCCCCGGGCCAGCAGATACCTCCGTTACAGATCTTAAATGATACAAGAAAAATAATGCTGTATCAGTTAATGAACACAAGTTTAATAAATCAAACGAACATCTTTTTTTTTCTGACAATTGATGTTTGTTGATAGTTTTAAAATCGGTTTTTCCACTTTTTGTACAATAGAAATCTCCGTTGCAGACCTTGAATTATTAAATAAATATTTTTAACACATTATTAGTTTAAATAATGCATGATTTAAACCTTAAAAAGCAACAAATATCTTTTATATACTTACAAACTCCTTTGATCCTTGATGTTTTGTTTACCAACTTTTTTCATAGTGGCCAATAAATGCTCTATTTCTTTACTTTTTCCTTTTTTCGTTATAAGAGTTTCCTCGTCTGATGTGGTAAAATAGGTTTTTGGAGTTTTTATTTTCCTCCCGGACGTACTGGTTCTTAGAGCATCTTTGGAATACAGCTTCTTGAAATCATTAGTTCTTTTTTCTGGAAATTCCATTATCTGAAGGCATAAATAAATAAATTTGATAAAAAACCATATATTAAAAGGGAAAATCACTAGAATACACTAGAATGCAATCAAGCTGAAAATGTTTCAGGCATATGAAAAAGCTTCATATACAGTGATAATAGAGTGTAAAAAAGCAAACATCCAAGCAGAGATGTTCAGGAATGCCAAAATCGAGTTTCATTGTTTTAAGCTAATTTTGAGGAACCTCATAGCGTGTAAGCAAAGTACAACTGATCCACTGGTTATCAACTGGGCTTTCTTCTCCTACAACATTACTCCAATAGGGCATCCTATAGCATTTGTCTTCGAAATTGTTGATAGAAATAGCTTCTACTGTATCTGACAACATTTTACAGTGATGTACACCAACAGTATTAGACCGTATTCCAAAATCATACAATGCTTCTTTCCTTTGAAATGCTTGGAAAATCAGTAATATTTGTTCCTCTACTTTTATAATGTGTTTTATTATCCCGATTCTTCGATCCCTAAGAAAACAGCAGCTATCACATAAATTTGTTGACAATATTAGCTTTCCGATCTCCAACTTCCGATATTGTCGACATTGAGCATCAAATATATTTTCTGGAAGAGGACCATCTGCATGAGGCAAGGATAGACGTATCTGAATGTTATCATTGAAAGGCGTACAAATTAGGTCATTTAATTCTGTTGTTCTTTTGTAAATCTGTTGGAGAGGAAGACCTGGCTTGCGAATTAATTTACGTGGTTCAGCATATTATTTTCATAACAAAATGCACTGAATGACTCCATGTCACCAAGAAATTGAAACCCAAAAATTTCTTCGCACATTTGTACGTATTTTTTTTAAAGCATATTTACAAAAATTCAGCATTTCAGAAGGCGTTTCTTTATACACCAAAAGGCGCATGGCCATGTGTAATAACAAGAAATGTTCATAAGTATCGTCTTCAAAAACATTTTTAAATACAGCCACAGCTGTGTACAGAGCTAATTGCCTTAAATCTATGAAAAGCTGAGAAATTATTTGGCCTTCGGTTGAAGTCAGAGGGACAGTAATTTTGTAGTTGTTGCATTCTGGAATCAAGGATATGTAACTTTCTGCCTGTTAACCTTCGACGAGCATATTTTCCGTCAACGTTTACCACTATAGCTTTCATAACATTTCCAAATGGTACTTTAGTTACCAAACCAAGCAACTCTGCCAAAGGGCTTCTTCCAAGATGATGGTCTATTAGATTACGATAATCAGAATCTGTCCGTAGCTGGTGCTCCGTCCCTTGAAAAATCATATAATAAGTGCCTTCGACTTTACACTTGGAGCATGCTTTTGATGAATTGTGGCCAGAGTGATTTAAAGCGAACGCTCTTGCAGGCGCATCTGCTATAA
>NW_023458556.1:99715874-99721120 GCF_013731165.1 Rhagoletis pomonella | reverse complement strand
ATATTACATACATATGTTCCATTTAGCTAAACCATATAAGAATATTGCAGTATGTACCACAAAAACGTATATTTTCTATAAAATATCAAAAACAAAATATCGGTCGAAGTCAGAGGGACAGTAATTTTGTAGTTGTTGCATTCTGGAATCAAGGATATGTAACTTTCTGCCTGATAACCTTCGACGAGCATATTTTCCGTCAACGTTTACCACTATAGCTTTCATAACATTTCCAAATGGTACTTTAGTTACCAAACCAAGCAACTCTGCCAAAGGGCTTCTTCCAAGATGATGGTCTTCGTCTATTAGATTACGATAATCAGAATCTGTCTGTAGCTGGTGCTCCGTCCCTTGAAAAATCATTCTTTCCATATAATAAGTGCCTTCGACTTTACACTTGGAGCATGCTTTTGATGAATTGTAGCCAGAGTGATTTAAAGCGAACGCTCTTGCAGGCGCATCTGCTATAAAACAGCGCACAGTCAAAAAAAATCTTCTGTCTTCAATAATAATTCCTTCTTCACGTACTTCAATAACTTCTTGGACAAATTTTTCAAAAAAATCCAACACATTTTTTCTGAAGAGTAAATTTAAAACCTAAATGCAGATATTCTCCACCTCCTATCTGCTGAATTAATCCATTTTCAACATTTGTGCGAGTTTGCATCCTTTGGTAAGAAATTTAGTTGAAATGGATATTCTCTTAAGGGTTTTAGAAGAATATATCATTGAGTGTGCTTCAAATTAGCAGCCAAAAAGGCATTTCTCAGTTTTTTTTTTCTTAAAACATTAATATTTATAGGTAGAGGTACTTTATCATCACTGCTTTCTTCAGAATTTATTTCTCTATCAATAATTTCTACTTGTTCACTTTCATCACTTCCATTAATATTTTCTTCTACAATTTCTTCAGCACTATCATCAGAATTTTCTTGTTCACTTTCATCAGCACTTCGATCCAATGATTCCATTTGTGATGAATGAATCAAAGGAAATTCCACGTTATTTCTTTGATCTGCAGCTAGCTCACTATGAACCGAAGAATTGTTATCGTCTATTTCTCTCCGGATGTCTTCCAAGCGTCTGCGCTTTTGACTTGCACTGAGGGTTGAAAACTCTTTATGTTTTCCACGCAGCATACTATTCATTTACCTTAATATTCTTAGTATATTCTTTTTATATGTACTTATTAACACAACTTTTATGTTACTGATGTAACACACTGCTTCTCGAAATTCTCCCAATTAATTTTTCTCAAATATGTTTAAGTAAACTTCACAAACAACTTACAATAATGGCGCTTGTGCTAACACTGGTGCATGCAATAGACTATCGATTATCCACTATCGACTACTATTACTTCATGTCACATCGACGAAACATCTTTAGATGTTTTTATGGTATATGATAAGTTAATAATAGAAATAATACATAATAAACTACATGAAATTATATTTAAATATACAAAAAAAAATAAATACATACAACCAATCTTCCGGACTATGGCAAGCGAGAAATTCCGTATTATGTGCGAGCAAACTGAAGGCCCATTCCCGGACTATTGGTCATCTCACAATGTGCTAGCGTAATCGTTGCGTTATAGCAAGCCTGCGGTCCGCCGACCGTCGTGCCTGCAACGTGCCCGGACCGCATTGTTATCTGGGGAATCGATCTTCGCAGCGTCCGCGGTCACAAAGCGACAAATTCTCACCGCCGTTGCGAAACTTTTCGACCCCGCAGGGTGGATGATGCCCATAATGATACAAGCGAAGATCCTCATGCACGATTTGTGGCTCGACGGAACTGATTGGGATGAGCAAGTCAAACCCAACCGCCTCTATAAATGCCTGTAATTTGCGAATAATCTGCAAACAGTCTCTACCATCCAGATACCCCGATGGGTCAATTACCTCCCTGGCCAACCCGTCGAACTACACGGCTTCTGTGACGCCTTCGAGAAGGCCTACTGCGCAAACTTGTATGTTCACACCACGCATGGTTTCCAAGTCACCTCTCATCTGCTAATGTCCGAAAGCAAAGTTGCACCCCTAAAAACTATCAGCTTACTACGTCTCGAATTACGTGGAGCTCTTTTATTAGCCAAATTGGTCTCAGTAGTGCTAAGCCACCTTGACCTTCCTAAACTAACCTTGTGGTCCGACTCTGAAATCGTTTTAGCTTGGCTAGAAAAACCGCCTCAGCCCTGAAAAACCTACGTATCCAACCGAACCGCGCAGATAATTGATCTCATTGGAAACGCCACCCTCGTGAAAGGTTATGTGGCCGCTTTGTGTGTTTCACCACAAAGGCCGCCCACCTCGAGCTCTGCTCCGCTCTCAGCAGCGACGCATTCCTTGCAGCCTTTGCTCGCTTCATTGTACGCCGTGGCTACCCCAAAAAAGAAGATGAGCGACAATGGGAAAACCTTCATAGGAGCCTAAAGAGCCGCCGAAAGGGAATTCTCCGCATTTCTAAGGAAAGTTTTACCTGATATCGTCACAAAATACGCGGTCCAAGGTATCAATTGGACCTTCATTCCACCCGGCGCTCCTTATATGGGCGGTTTATGGGAGTCCGAGGTCAAGAGCTTCAAAACTCATCTCAAAAAGACCGCTGGATCTCAGAAGATCGCGTTTGAGGAGTTCACTACTCTCTTAATCAGAATGGAAGCCGATCTACACTCTCGTCCCATCTCTTCGCTTTCTCAGGACCCAATGGACCTCACAGCGCTCATTATTGGTCACTTTCTTTGAGGTGCCCCGATGCTGTCACTACCTGAAGCAAATTATGAAAGTTTACCCTTAGTCAACAGATGGGAAAAGATTAAAATCTTACATCACAAATTTAGCCGCCGTTGGAAGGAAGACTATCGGAACGATCTTAAAAAACGCCACATATAGAAAACTACCCAAGCCCCACCGAAACTCTGAGAGTGCGTATTACTCCAAGATGACACCCTTCCACCCACAGAATGGCGTCTCGGACGCATTGATAAATTGCATCCAGGCCCAGATGGTCATATTCGCGTGGTCGATATACGCACTCAGAACGGAGTATTCACCCGGCCCATAACGAAACTATGTATCTTACCATCAGCCGAATCTCCTGTTACTCAAGCCGAGGCTCAGTAGCCAAACTGCCGCAATTACATTATACACTCACACCCCCATAGTATTCAAACCCACTGTATCCACTATCTTCTTCTTCTTATTTGGCGCTGTAACCGCCTAAGCGATTTTGGCCGAGTCCAAAACAGCACGCCAGTCATTTCTCTTCTGTGCTAACTGACGCCAATTGAAAATGCCAAGTGAAGCCAAGTCCTTCTCCACCTGGTCTTTCCAACGCAGAGGAGGCCTTCCTCTGTTCCCAGCATCGCGGCCCGCGTTGAATATTTTCAGAGCAGGAGCGTTTCTGTCCATCCGAACGACATGGCCAAGCCAGCGGAGCCGCTGAATTTTAATTCGCTGCACTATGTCTATATCGTTGTAAAGCTCATACAGCTCATCGTTAGATCGTCTGCGATATTCGCCATCACCAACGCGTAAAGGTCCGTAAATCTTTCGCAGAATCTTTCTCTCGAAAACTCCAAGAGCCGCCTCATCAGATGCTTTCATTGTCCATGCTTCCGCGCCATACACCAGCACAGGCATGATGAGTGACTTATAGAGTGTGATCTTTGACGACGAGAGAGGACTTTACTTCTCAATTGCCTACTCAGCCCAAAGTAGCACTTGTTGGCAAGAGTGATTCTCCGTTGGATTTCAAGGCTGACATTATTATTGGTGTTAATGCTGGTTCCCAAATAAACGAAGTCGTCTACTTTTTCAAACTTGTAACTGTCAACAGTGACGTGGGTGCCAAGACGCGTATGCTCTGACTGTTTGTGTGCTGACAGGAGATACTTCGTTTTGTCCTCGTTCACCACCAGACCCATTCGCTTTGCTTCTCTATCCAATCCCGAGAAGGCAGAACAGACGTAGCCCTTGTTTTTACCGATAATATCGATGTCGTCGGCATACGCCAGCAATTGTACGCTCTTATAAAGTATTGTGCCTGAGCGGTTCAGTTCTGCGGCTCTTATTATCTTCTCCAACATAAGATTAAAGAAATCACACGAAAGGGGGTCCCCTTGTCTGAAACCTCGTTTGGTATCAAACGGCTCGGAGAGGTCCTTCCCTATTCTGACGGAGCTGGTGGTATTGCTCAACGTCATTTTACACAGCCGTATTAGTTTCGCTGGGATACCAAATTCAGACATCGCGGCATAAAGGCAACTTCTCTTCGTGCTGTCGAAAGCGGCTTTGAAATCGACAAATAGATGGTGTGTGTCGATCCTATTCTCGCGGGTCTTTTCCAAGATTTGGCGTATTGTGAATACCTGATCTATGGTGGATTTTCCAGGCCTAAAGCCACACTGATAAGGTCCAATCAGCTCGTTGACGGTGGGCTTCAGTCTTTCGCACAATACGCTCGATAAGACCTTGTAACCTATGCTTAGAAGGCTAATTCCGCGGTAGTTGGCGCGTATGGCGGGGTCGCCTTTCTTGTGGATTGGGCAGAGCACACTTAAATTCCAGTCGTCGGGCATGCGTTCATCTGACCATATTCTGCATACGAGCTGATGCATGCACCTCATCAGCTCCTCGCCGCCGTACTTGAATAGCTCGGCTGGCAGGCCGTCAGCTCCAGCAGCTTTGTTGTTTTTCAGCCGCGTAATCGCTATTCGTACCTCGTCATAGTCAGGCGGTGGGACAGCTACTCCATCATCATCGACTGGGGACTCGGGTTCGTCTTCCTCACTACTTTCAGCGCTGCTACCATTCAGTAGGTTATAAAAGTGTTCCCTCCATAATTTAAGTATATTCTGGACATCGGTCACTAGGTCGCCATTGTTGTTCTTACAGGAGTTCGCCCCGGTCTTGAAACCTTCCGTAAGTCGCCTAACCCTCTGGTAGAATTTTCGGGCGTTCTTCCTGTCGGCCAGCATCTCAAGCTCTTCGCACTCACGTATTTCGGCCGCTCTCTTCTTATTGCGGCAAATCCACTGTGTATCCACTATGCTCCACGAAAATAGTCAAAGTTCTACACGCCTCTCAATTGCCTTTTTGTAACCTGATCCATGCCACCGCATTTATACTTGCAGATGGAAGGATACGTGCCTACCCCAGCACCCCGCAGATCCCTGCAATATCAGGTTCTGGTGCCGTCCGATGCTGCTTATACACCAAGTCGACGACTGAAAACAG
>NW_023458556.1:99704669-99715774 GCF_013731165.1 Rhagoletis pomonella | reverse complement strand
AAAAATCATGCTCGTACCTGACCGGTTGTCTGGAAATGGAAAGCATCAGCAGAAATAGACTATCAGCGATGTGGAGTATGCACGCGACGTCATTCGCTGCAATTGTGTTCAGTATTTAGAAGCATGCGCCCACAGCACCGCTATTTACTTGCTAGAGCACATAAATATTGCAAAAACTGCTTAGCACGGTCGCACTGCTCTGCCGATTGTAGCTCTACTGGGAGCTGCCGAGTATGCGGCGCCAATCACCAAACCTTCCTCCACCGAGAAAAGCACAGGTGTGCGAATCACCAGCAAACTGATTTTCGCCTCTTGAGGTCCGCCCCCGCCCGACGCCGGTCTACATCTCGGAGTGCGGAGGAGGATGTATAAGCGAACGGTTGAAACGTCGCGCTACCTGGAATAATAGAATTAAGTAATTTTGAATTTAAAGAAATTTGCATATATCTTGAATGTTAACTTACCTTTTTATTAACTTACCTGTACAACTAAGGGTTAATGGATAATCCACCAATGCGCGCTCTAAAAACGATGGCAAGCCTACGCGAATTCAGCAAAACATATGAAATGTAAAAAAAAAAACAAAAAAGGTGGTTGGGTTGACCGGCATTATTAGAGCAATCGTTTCTCCAGCAGCAATTAAAAAATTACTTTAATTAAACCCGCAAATTGCACTGTTGTGGGTTCTGTTAATATCTTTTTATGGAAATAATTGAAATTTGTTACGAAGTATAAGTGCGTTCGATAGACGTGAATTAAAGTGCGAACTAAACGAAAGCCATTTGTTTTATTGATTTCGGTGGATCACCCCCGAATGGGAACGAACTCAAAACCTCATCCAGCCCGTCAAGGAGCTCGACGCGTGCCCTCTCGATCCGGTCTAGCAGTTGGATCATAACTCCGACCAACCCTTCACAGAGAGAAGTAACCCAGACTCAGTCGAGCATCGTGTGGAAGTCTACCTACCGGCTGTAACACATGGAATTGAGTTTTGTTTTGTTTATTGTCAACCAACTCCTGTGTATATTTTATTACAATAGATCCTGTGGCCGTTTTTAAAGTTATTGGGTCTAATCATTCATTCCACATCGACATTGATATCGGTACGGAAAGAATTCTCGATCGAAAAATTGCATGGGATCATTGATAACGTCGATAAACTGCTTTACCGACTAAGCGAAACGGTTGTGTCGAAAAATTTGTCAAATGAAATTGTTTGCTTTAGTTTTTTTTGTTAACTTTATGAAATAATGGGTCTAATCATTCATTCCGTATCGACATTGATATCGGTACGGAAAGAATTCTCGATCGAAAAATTTCATGGGATCATTGATACCGTCGATAAACTGCTTTACCGACTAAGTGAAACTGTTGTGTCGAAAAATTTGTCAAATGAAATTGTTTGCTTTAGTTTTTTTTGTTAACTTGATGAAATAATTTAAAATTGATACAACCGCTTTGTTTTTAAGTGATAGTGAAGATGAAGATTGTGTAAACATTCGTCGTGAGCGCAGAATTTTGAGGAAAAGTCAAAAGACGTGTTGCAAATGGATAACTATAAGTGAGTCGAAATATTAAGCTAAACAAAATCAAAACTTCATTTACATACATCTTTGCAGTTTCATCAAAAATTTGTATGTAAAAATGTATATTTTGGGGGAATGCGAAAATCAATTTGTAAATTGCAAAAGGCAAGGTTCTCTTTCTCCCAAAATAAAACTTGCTGCATGCTTACGATTCTTAGCCACATGCAGCTCTCAGCATTGTGTTGGAAAGGACTTCAATATAAACGTGGCCCAATCGACATTCTGTGAAATATTGGATGAATTACTCAACTTCTTTGAGTACAGGCTTTACTCAAGGTGGATTTCCATTGCCATGACTGCAAGCGCAGAATTGGAAGCAAAGACATATTTTTTTAGCAAATCAAATATTCCTGGTGTAAAAATAATGGCTCCGACAAGAGATAAACATCTCTATTATAACCGAAAAGGATTCTCAAGTTTGAACGTTATGACAGTAAGGCTTTTAAAAAATTACCTATTCAGTGAGTGATTTATTTACGTTGTAACGTAAGTGTGCAACCACAAGATGCAAATACGCTACGTTTGCGCTAAAGAACGCGGCAGTAGTCACGACTCTCAATCAGGCGTTACATCTGATGAAAATTCATTTTGAGTTTGTGGCAGGGAATAAAGTGCATCAACTGGTCTCTTGCTAAGGGTACTTGTTGCATGGTTCTCATTCGGAGTATTTACTGTTGTTCTTACTGGCGAGCATCCAAAACTTCGAATGCCTGTCAACCCCTCAACTGATGTATTGAGCGAAAGTATTACACTGACCTCCTCATCGAGTGGACTTAAAGTTATTTGGCTGAAGGGCCCACCTCTTGTTCCGGAAATTTGCTTTGCATTTTTTACCATTTTCTTTTTGATTCCAGACTTAAAATCAGTCCAAACCTATTAAACTTTAATAAACATATGTAGACATGTCTTGATTTGTCATACCTTCTTCCATCCAGTTTTGTCCTTGCAACTTCATCGCGTTCACAAGCACTTCAAATTGATTTTTGTTTGTGTATTTTTGTCTCTTGTCTCTAAAATGTGCATGTAAACACAATTTGGTGCGTCCTCATCAATTGGTTACATAAACACTTACAAAATTTCCATTTCTTTAAGTTTCCGTAACGAACTCACCAACGGATAGATATCCAAAAATATTTTCGATTTTACGGTCTCAATGGTTTTGCAATCAACGCCATCTACGAGTCGCGGAAAGTATTTTATCGAGTCGGCAAGTGAGTTCAACTTCATCGAAAAATTGATTTTCGCTACGAATTCAATGATTTCACCGCAATATTTGGCGATCAAAATCGACAAATTTTTCGATCGACACGAGTTCTATGAGGACCCCAATCCTAGGGCTTGGAGCCCCCACAACACTCATGTATATTATACAGATAATTTTTGAATTGTACATAAAATATATAATTGTTAAGTAATAAATGCTTTGAATTGAAAATACATACTTTGAATTGTAGCCACATATTGTACAGCACTAAGTGATTTGAACTACCGTTATTATTCATATAATCATATACATAGAATTGTACATATACTTTAAGCACGATGGCAATGAAGAACAAAGCGCAAAGAACAACGGGACATACTCTACGCGACTGCGGCCGGCAATTTGCAGGTTCTACTCCCTATCTTGGAAGGTTGTGGGTAGGTTCTACTCCCGCTCCTTTACTATAGCCGTAATTATATTTGATGGGATGGAGCTACGCCCACCAATCGGAGAGGAACGGGTAGGTTCTACTCCCGTCCTCTTAATGTAAGACCAAGACAGACGAGTGCTTTGCTATAAACCGAAAAACGAACCCTTACTATTTTTGTTAAGAACCCGGCAGCCGATGAGCATACCCCAGCATAACCCGGAGCTCGTCATAGTTCAATGATCGGACCCATTGTCTCGGAAGAGACTACTTTGCTATTTGTAATTTTTGGTTTGATTAGGTTTACAGATGAGCCAATACCGATCAAAAAATCTGGTTTTGAATGTCTAGTTGAATTCTTGGCAATTTACCGAGGTCTCTAAATGAAATTTTGTTCATCTTGATCCATTGGTGCTGGTGTTCCGAATCTTCTATTGCGAGACTGATTAGAATTAACGCGCTGCATACCATAAGGAACTCTATGTGGAGGATTTTGCTGATTAAAGTGCGGCAGTGTTTGCATTTTACCATTCGAATAGGGTGGTTGGCGTGAACGATTAAAACTAGTAACTAGTGGTTGCTGTGGGATATATGAAATAAAAGTAGTAAAATTAGGTAAATAGCTCTGAAAATTGTTATTTTGACACATGTTATGCGGTTTATTATAAAATTGTGGTTTAATTTGCGTATTGTTATTTTTTTTAATTTTGTTTACATTCTACATTCTCTTCATATTCGTCATTTTCCTTCAGAATTCGTATAGCTGACTTCAAACCGTTTGCTGAGTTAAATTAATCACAGCATTAAGGTGATTTGTTAGTTCTCTTTTTAAGGTGTTTATGCTTATTTGTTGTAGTTCTGTATTCATCAAGTTTTCCGTAGGAATACCTAAATTACTTAATCTAATACGATCTCTAATTTTACAGGTTTTTTGGTTAATGTCTTCACATAATTGTTTTACACTAGTATTAAGCTTAATGTTATTTATTGATAATATTAAAGTAGTAAAAAAACCTGGTTTTGAATGCCTAGTTGAATTCTTGGCAATTTACCGAGGTCTCTAAATGAAATTTTGTTCATCTTGATCCATCGGTGCTGGTGTTCCGAATCTTCTAATGCGAGACTGATTAGAATTAACGCGCTGCATACCACAAGGAACTCTCTGTGGAGGATTTTGCTGATTAAAGTGCGCAGTGATAATATTAAAGTAGTAATATTTAGGTGTATGCTCGGTGAATTCAGTAGTTCATAGCTCACGCAAAGTACGCCAATCAGATTGTTGTTCTCTTCTTATTGCAACCAAAGCTGCTCCGCGGAGTGTGCTTATTATGCATTCGAAGCAGAGTGCCCAGATTTGGTGATTTAGCGCCCATTTGGCAAATTTTTTTTGGGTATTTGCGCGTAAAAATTTAGAAATTCGCCTTTGGCGATTTTTTCCATGAATTCTATTGCTTGTGCGCTACCATGCAAATGCGTCGAAACACGTGATAAGTAGGTTATGGAGTTAGAGCTTTAATTTTGATGTGGCAACACTTTTTATTGTTATCAATTTTGTTGTAGCATACCGAGCATTTGCCAATATTAAACCATCATTTGTGACAACTCCCGCTGAATCTGAAATTTGCTATTTCATTTGTGGAAATAGCTGATCCCGCCTTATTATAGCTTTTATTTTATTTTTAGCGCCGAGCGCTTAAAAGCGGATTGTGCGATTAATCAATTAATATGAGTTATAATAAATTTATTAATCGCGCAGTTCTATTGGGAAATGTGTAATTATTGAACATTTGCCAATATTAAACTACCATTTGTGACAACTCCCGCTGAATGTGAAATTTGCAACTTCATTTGTGGAAATAGCTGATCTCGCCTTATTGTATCTTTTTATTTTTAGCGCCGAGTGCTTAAAAGCGGATTGTGAGATTAATCATTTAATATGAGTTAAAATAAATTTATTAATTGCGCTATTGGGAAATGTGTTAATACAAACATTTTTAAAAAGTATGAATATTTTTAAAGAAATTTGTTTGTCCATCACTATCATATAAGTGATTTGTGTTATTTGTGGCATTATATTCGTTTTTGGTTTTAAAAACTATGTTGTAACAAGATCTCATTTTTAAAATAAAAGATTTTTAAGCCTTTGTCGATTTTTTTTTCAGAAATGGCTCCTTTCTTTTTAAACAATCTGGACACCCTGATTGGAAGCAGTGGACCTCAAAAATAAAAAAGCTAGATCGGCCAAATGAAAAAGCTAAATGGCCCAAAATAAAAGGTTAAAAAGGCCAGCCTTTTCAACATTTCATAAACTCTTATGTACAAAGAGGTGGTACAAATGCACCACCGAGCAACAAAAATGTAAATATCTAGACTGTCAAAGTACTTACGATCATGAAATTACATGAAAGTTGTTTAATAAAACCATTTTAATAATAAAGGGGACTCTTTTTTAGGGTGTTAAAACTCATAGTCCTTAAAGACAAAGTAGTGGTATATTTCTACCACCTAATATCTTCATATTTTACAAAACGATTACAATCGTGAATGTTTTAATTAGAGCGTGCATAGTGAAGAGCAAACCGTATATACACGCAAATGAAGCAGACTAAACGGCGAAGTCAATTTCTATTTGACAAACTGTTTACCCGACACGGGTGCTTCAAAGCAAACCTTCACCGATTCAAACACGAACGGGAACCCATATGCGACCACTGCGGAGGAGATGTAATAGAATACGTCTTTTTTGAGTGTATACGATTTTACAGTACCAGATGCAAACTTCGCAACATATCTCGCGAGTTTCACGCCTGAGTCACTCGTGGAGGCTATGCTACAAAGCAGCGAAAAATGGTCGGCAGCATGTGACTCAATATCAGAGGCGGTGAAGGGGCTAAGGACCCCTGAATGGCTACGGCACAGCAGCGGCGACTAACTACCTTTCTCCCTCACGATGTAGTGCTTGACGTCATTCCCGTGGGGTGCGGAGTTCTAAGAATTAACATGCTTTTCCTGGTTTTATAGGGACACTTGTGAGCCCCTGAAAAAACTGTTACAGTATAAACAGAACGAGTTCGATGAGTGAATTTCGTCGGACGGTGCGATGCCGCTGGGTGATATACGCTTAACATTTCGTCAAGTAAACTGAGCCGGAACAATAATTTAGTGCTACTACAAATATTGTGGAAAATTTTCCTTAAAAAATGCTAGTTTGAAATTAAGAAAAGGCTAGAAAAAAGCCACGAAGCTAAATCCTAAATTTTGAAGCTAAATGACAAAAAAAATGCTAGATCTAGCCTCAAAAAGGCTGATTGGAAGTAATAAAACGGTGGAATAATGCTATCAATACTTCAAATGTATAGTGAGATATTTTTTACCTCCATCGAAAGGGGAGATTAACTTTACACTTTGTACAACGCGGTCTCTTTTGTGTTGAGCTCCTTCTAAAGTTGTCGCTTTGTTTGTATTCAGCATATCAATTTGTGAGCATATTTCATTTAGTTCATCCTTTGTCATAAGAGATAAGTTCGTTATTATTGCAGCTTTTATCTTTTCTTTTTACAGTTGTGACTTAACTTTCATTTGACCTTATTTGCTTATTTAGGCTTTTAATTTAGCGTAGTGTCTTTGCACGTTTTTTTTGTTCTTTTTTTACAGTTGCGACCAAACTTTCGCTTGACCTTATTTACTTATTTAGGCTTTTAATTTAGCGTATTGTCTTCACATGTTTTTTTTCTGTTTTGTTAGATACTAGAATTTTCAGCTTTGGAGTACACTTTCAATGCAACTTTAAGTGAAAAACGTTTTTTTTTTTTGTAATAATAGCTACTTAAGTTTTTCACCCATGATGTTTGGGCATACGCTTTTGATCCTACTTTAAATCCCCTATTATGAGTTGCATTCGATCTTGGACTGATCGAACGAATTTTCATTTGGTATTATAACTCTCATTCAATGAAGAATAGCGCTATTGTGAATTTCGCTCGTTTAGGTTGTTCACCACGGACAAGCTTTGTTTACAAATCGAGCAAACTAATTAGTGTACTTATAAATATGTATGTAAATTTGTGCAAATTAAAATGAAATAAAAAAGAAACCGAGTTTATAAAAACGTGGTAAAAATGAGTACAACGGAGTTCTGGTTCAACGATTCGGCAGAGAATGATGACTTAGTAAACTGGCCAGGACTAGAAAATGTTTAAGAGAGTTTAAGTGTAGTCTTTCGAATATATCTTGACATAAAATATATTTAGGAAATTTGTCTACATATTTATTAAAAACTTCCGACTGTCTAAAGAGGCGTTTGTGAGCCAAATCTATTTAAAATAGTTTAAAACTATCAACAGCTCTACGATTTTGTTCTCAGAGATCATGCTGAGTATTGGCATTTTGTTTCATAAATGAAACCAGCCTTTCGAGCTGGTGTTTAGTATTCACGGCGTTAGAACTGCATCAAAATAAAAAAAATTGTTTAAAATTAGTGTCTAGCCGCCATAAAGTAAGAGAAAAATGTAAAATCATAATTTTTTCACAATTTTCTAAGACTTCTCTACACCTTCGAAAGCAAAATTCTGTTCGACAGAAAATTCGATACTCAATGAAAATTTCGACACGGTTGCATAGCTCATAAATAATACGAATCTTACTTTCGATCTTCGATAACCAGCGAAGATCGAAATCGAATGCCACTCATAATAAGGGCCTAAGTCAATTTTATTTATTCTTTCACAAACTCGTTTACAGGATCCTTTTCACTGATCCTACCGACTGCGCCATTTACATTGCATTGTTAATTTCGGTATTATATAAAATTAATTTATTAACTTTCAAGTGCGCGAGTTAAGGACAGCAAACAACCAAAACATCAAAACGTCTTTATCAACAAGTTAAGGAAGGTATTCCTTATCAACGGCAGACAAAATGACATGTAAACAAAACGACATGCATTTACGCATAGGTATAAATTGTAGTAAGCTAACCAAATGTAAACAGTTATGATCACATGAATAAACGTAGCACACTGTTGCTGAAAAAATCAAAGTTTATTATATCTTCTGAAATGTAACTCAAACTGGGGGCTCAACCGGGATCTAACAAATTTACCTGTTATCCAAAAGCCAGAGATATCCTTGAAATATAGGACTCGAAAAAATCCACGATCCTGAAGAAGGATAAGCCAACGATCCTGAAGAAGGATCACCAACGGTTCCTGAGAAAGCGGAACAACACTACAAATTTTAAAGCAGTACAAACTGGAGCACCGAGTTATAAAAGCATTCCTATCTGTCAAACATAAACAACAATGAAGGAAGAACGAAGCATCCTCCTCCCCTTCAAGGGTCCAAAGAAACAACAATACAACAGAAATGGCCGAAGCAGCACAACTAAGGGCACAAATTGATACGCTTATCCAACTATTCCGTGACCAAACTTTACAACTAACTTCTCTACAAGAAGAGCCCACAAGCACAAAGGTGAATCAGAACACTTCCAAAATATCACCACAACTACGGAACATCATGAAATTCCTCTTGCAATAACCGACCCAAAGGATATTGATTTGGAGCTATTCAAGGTCTTACCCAGGTTCGATGGAGATAAAAACTCCTATCGATCATGGAGAGCCCAAGCCTGGAAATTTATGGAAGACATAAAGGCATTCACAGGACATCCTAAATACTGTAGCGCAGTAGGAATCATCCACACAAAAATAATAGGAACAGCAGCGGACGTGTTAAGCAACCATAACACGAAACTAAATTTTTATTCAATCATAAGCCGATTGGACTAATCATTCGCCGACCAAAGACCACCATATGTGCTACTGGACCAGATGAAGAAAATCATTCAAGGGAGAAAGAGTCTTTCCGAATGCCACAGCAAAATTAATAAAGCGCTTAATCTTGCGCTCTCAAAAATAGAAATGTCACATGAAAAGAACGGTGAAGCCATGAAGACATACGCTAACCAGGAAGCTGTTCGAACATTTATCATGGGATTAATAAGCAGATATACAAGCGGAACCTTATATAGTCAAAACCCGAGAGATTTGGAACACGCCTACGCTATTGCCAGCACAATCTATCATGACAACTATAACCACCAATTCGAAATCCAATCAACTTCAACGAGGTTCAACAACAATCAACGCATAATCCAAAACCAAAATACTCACCCACATCCCCACCGAGAGGACAGACACCAACTTGAAAAGAAAGAAACGGATCCTCACACAACGTCAGTCAACACAAGCAACAAAGAATCAATCAAACACATCAAATTGAAGTGGAATCCACCGCCCCTCACTTTGAAGAACAGTATGAAACCGGAAGTACTTTTTTAGACGAATAAACGGGCTACCTTGCATACAAACAAAATGTGGAATCACAGGTACTCCCGTTATAATCTTAATCGACACAGGATCCACAAATAAATATATTGGTCTGAGCTGTAATATTGGTAAGTCCGTGCCTATAAAACCTATACAAATCAAAAATATTCATGGATATTCCCTATTGAAATCCAAAAAAAATAATAACTTTATATAATCACCATTTAACATTTTTTGAAATTGATGAACTACGAGAATTGAACAAGGGCTTAGAATTATGAAAGCAAAAATAAATTTATTCGACGACAATCTTGAATATCAAAAGAAAATTGTGAAAATAGAAGAACAAAAAATTAACTACACAATAAATAATTTAGAATATGAGGAAGATATTAGGGAAATAATGAGGAGAAATGAAGTAGTTTGTGAAATTTTTCCTTTTACCACAACTATTCAAGCAACAATTAGGACAAATAATGAAGATCCTATTTATACCAAACGGTATCCTTATCCCATGTCAGATAATGACTTCGTGAAAACGGAAATCCAAAAACTTCTTGATAATCAGATAATTCAACCAAGTAAAAGTCCATATAATTCTCCTATTTGCACCGTTCCAAAAAAGGGCTCCGGCGCAAAAGGGAAACCCAAAAGAAGAATGGTTTGGATTTTCAAAACATAAACACACAAACAATAACTGACCGGTATCCAATACCCGATATTAATATGACCATTCAAAATTTAGGAAAAGCAAAAATCTTTTCGACGATAAATTTAGAGTCAGGATTCCACCAAATTCTAATTAAAGAAAAAGACAGAGAGAAGACGGCATTTTCAGTGAATGGAGCAAAATATGAATTTGTTAGGATGCCTTTTGGTTTAAAAAACGCACCGGCAATATTTCAGCGATGTGTTGACGATATTTTGCGCGAATATACCGGAAAATTTGCATATGTTTATATTGATGACGTATTAATATATTCTTCCTCACCAGAAGAACATATTGAACACATCCGAACTATAATCAATGCACTTCATAATGCGAATATGAAAATCTCAAACGAAAAATCGCATTTCTTCCAAGACTCAGTTGGAATACCTTGGACATATTATCAAACACAATAAAGTAACTGTAGACCATAAGAAAATTAAAACAATAAAAGAATATCCTATTCCAAAGACATTAAAAGAACTTAGATCCTTCCTAGGACTAGCTAGCTACTACAGGAAGTTTGTTCAAAATTTTGCAACAATCACAAAACCTTTGACTATACACTTACGCGGTGACAACTGCATAATTAGCAAAAACAAAAGTGCGAGAGTAGAAGTTAAATTAGATGAAGCGGCTATAGAAGCTATAAGGAAAATTAAGAATGCACCCCAAGCTCAAGTAGAACGTTACCAACCTGACTTAATGAATCTTTTTGACCTGACTACAGATGGTACTGTCACAAAACAAACAACCTATTGCTTTTGTATTAACCCTAGAACACACACCCAGAAAATACCACGTATACCACGTAAACACACACCCGGGATACGTTTGTACCCGGGACCTTA
>NW_023458556.1:99701798-99704569 GCF_013731165.1 Rhagoletis pomonella | reverse complement strand
GTGATTTCAGCCAATGCTTTCAAATCTTTCTCCAGTTCATCGGTTTTTGTATCTTCCTGGACTTCCGTTTCACAATATCTCCACAATCCTTTCGAAATTAAATGAGCCCTTGCTCCCACTTTCCATGTTGCAAAGTTTTCTCTGCCTTTCAAGCGTTCAAACGGCAATTGTACGCTCATTGCACCAACAATTCTAATCGACCGTAACCTCAATTACTGCTCGAGTGTGTGCAGACGAAAAAAATGCGGAAATATGGCAAAAAAAAAATCAATACTAATTACGAAATAGTATATTTTACGTATCTCTCGAGATTTATTTTATCAAAATTCATTAGAATTACAGCGTTCGCCCATAACCTGATGTTGATGACAATTGATTTCAGTGGAAGATAAAATAAAACACGTCTTACGTTTTGTGTGGTTATAGTGTGAAGAAAAGAAAAATAGTTTATTCATTACATTGACGTCTATGTGACATTCATAGTGGCTGTGTTCAATGCAACATATACACATCTTGGTGCCAAGTTCCAGTCCTCTGCAATAAACACCTCCAGAGATATGCAGCATAGAAAAATCAATTTGCATGGGAGTTGTCACACCACCTTTTCCAATAACTCTCATTTTTCTCCATGAGTATGGTATTAGTTTCACATAGATACATACATATGTATTTCCATACGAAGCTTGAGTACTTTACCCCAAACATTTGAAGAGATATGCAATATGAAGCTTTCAGTCAGTATAGGAGGTGCTACGCCTCTTTTCCTAAAACGTCCATTTTTCTCCGTGAATATGAATATGATTTCACACAGTGTTGGCAAAATGTTAATCCCATTACGATTAAAATGTTAATCGCGTTTGACGACTAAAAATAATTAGTCGTAATCAACTGTACGATTAATGATAAAATTTTTTTAATCGTTTATCGCTGGGTGCGATTACGATTAATTAATTTTAATCATTAATCGTTAATCCAATTAAAAATAAAACCTGATTAAGTTGTCTAGTTTGTCCGAATTTGAAACCAAACACCAGTTATAATAATTATTTTGTGTTTTACGCTTATAAAAAGCACATAATATAAAAAAAATTTAATTATTGTAATTAGTAATACATAAACTGGGAACTTTTACAAACCTAGTTTGTAAAACGTTTTTTTGTATAGATCTTAATGAAAATGCACACCCAATTGCTCAGATTGATGAGGAAACCTAACTTAGCCATACCGGATTAACTTTGTTTGTGTGTACAGTAGAATTCCAGCATAAATTAATTAATCACCAAACCTACTTGATCAAATTAAGAGTTAATGAATAAAAACTAATTTTAATCAGATTAAAATTAATCATGATTAACTGTAATCAGATTGAATTTAATCGAATTAACTAATTGATTATAAAATCAATCGATTAATGCCAACATTGATTTCACAAACATATCTCTATACCAAGTTCCAGTTCTCTCACACACAAATACTTCCAGGGATATGCATGTAATATGAAAATTCCAATTTATATGGGAGGGGCCTTGAGTTATCGGACTTACTTTCAGTCTAAGACCATCCTTGCGAAATCCGTAGTAAGTTTACCAAATTTCGTTCTGATCGGGAAACCGGTTAAGGAAGTAGCCTATTTTTCAATCCAGGTCGTAAACCATCTGTGCGCAAAGTTCGGTTTCAGGTAGCAATTCTTAAAAAAGTAGCCTATTTTTCAATCTAGCTGTCTGTGTGCAAACCTTCATGCAAATCAGTTCAGTCATTTCTGCGTATTACTTTACTTAAACTTTTCTAACAGGTGGTAACTCTTAAAACAGTAGCCTATTTTACAACGTAGGTCATAAGCTATCTCTGTGCGAAATTTCACGCAAATCTGTTCAGTCGTTTCCGTATATTAATTTAATTTAACTTTTATAACAGGTGGCAACTCTTCCAAAAAATTAGCCTATTTTCCACTGTAGGTCATAAGCCATCTGCTTGCAAAATTTCATGCAAATCCGTACAGACTCTTGCGCGTATTAATTTAATTCAACTTATTTAGCAGGTGGCAACTCTTAAAAAAATAGCCTATTTTCCAACCTAGCTCATAAGCTATCTATGTGAAAACTTCCATGCAAATCAACGCATAACTCATTTCCGCGTATTAATTTGATTAAACATTTCAAACAGGTGGCAACTCTTAAAAAAAGTAGCCTACTTTCCAACCTAGGTCATAAGCTATCCGTGTGCAAAATTTCCTGCAAATCCGTTCAGTCGTTTCCGCGTATTAATTTAATTAAACTTTTTCAACAGGTGGCAACTCTTAAGAAAAGTATCCTATTTTCCAATCTAGGTCATAAGCTATCTGTTCGCAAATTTTCATGCAAATCCGTTCAGTCTCCCACATATTAAATAAATTAAACTTTTTAACAGGTGGCAACTCTTAAAAAAATAGCCTATTAACCAATCTGGCCCATAAGCTATCTGCGTACAAAATTTCATGCAAACCCGTTCAGTCGTTTCCGCGTGATGATTTCCCAAACATCCAAACATACAAACTTTCACATTTATGATATTATATATATATATATATAGTAAGATTTGCTGACGGGAAAGTGCATGTGCATCAATATTCTGATGTCCAGGTTTATACACTAATTTGGCACCATATTCTTCTATTAAATTCTTACATGTTTTTAGTTTGCTGTTTGGGTTCTTTTCAGATATAGAGTAGATTTGGTGGTCTGTATATATAGTTAATTAGCTATTCCATATAAATAATTTCTTAGTTTCTGTAG
>NW_023458556.1:99700629-99701698 GCF_013731165.1 Rhagoletis pomonella | reverse complement strand
GTTTACGTGGTATTTTCTGGGTGTGTGTTCTAGGGTTAATAATTCAAGCTTTTAGTTCTCCCGTTCCTCTCTTCTTTTTGGAAAGCCCAAAACTTGTTCATGGTATCCCTTTCTTTCCTCAGCCATGTTTGTAAGCGACTGATCGAGCCAGGCGTTCGTTTGATAGTTCAGCTGGTTAGGGAGTTAAAGTTGGAGTTTTTGCCCTCCAACTATGACTTATTGCTGAACGAGATTCGGAGACAAACTCAGGGTGCGAATGAGTCCATAGGTGTTTATGTAGCAGCCAAGAGGATTATGCTTGGTAGGTTGCAGGATTGATTGTATGGTGTTAGGATTGATTTGGGCGAATTTACTTCAGTCGGAAACTGCTATCGGTTAGGTCGTTGGTTGAAGCTTTTGCTACTCCACATCGCCATAAGGCCAAGGGTTTGTTGGAGTCCGACTTGGGTTATGTCTCGGTGGGATGTGAGGTCCCGGCGGTTGCGGAGCCAGAGAGCAGAAAACAATTTAGGGCGGGGCCTAATACCCGGGTTTTCCACTTTAAGCCTTATGGTCATGTTTCGGCGGATAGTAAAAAAGGAGTTAAGTGCTTCGGCTGTGGTAGGCCTGGGGCATGAAGCTTGGCTGCCCGGTATGTGCAGCGAAGTCGAATGATGCTCAGGGTTCCAAACACAGGAGGTGGTCGGCGGCACTCCTACCCATTCAAGTCGGAATTTAGGTCAGAGCCTAAGCCGGATTCGAAGTCAAGTAGTTGAGCGAATAGTTGGTCGAACTCGAGGTCGGAGGTTAGGCTAATGGAGTCGGGAAACGGAAGGTAGACCCCTCGGAGATCAGGTTGGGCGGTCTAGTATGTCAAGTTAGTAATCCTGCTAACTCCTAGCTGGATAAAGTAGGTTTGGGCGAGTCGAATGTTCGGTTATCGAATTCTTTGGTGACTGACGGCTTCGATAAGCGACGGTATTTGGACATAAAGATTTTCAGCTCAAATTTTTGGGGCGTTGTTGGATTACGGTGATTGGTAAATTTGGGTGGAGTATTTTGAGTTCATGGGGCGTTAGGGTGTTTTCTC
>NW_023458556.1:99696104-99700619 GCF_013731165.1 Rhagoletis pomonella | reverse complement strand
ACCTTGTCGAGCATAACATTAAGGTTAAGGTAGGAGTTGAACCTCTCAATCAGGTATAATTGAGAAGTCACATAGTCCTTGGGCGAACCCTGTAGTTGTGATGAGAAAGAAGGATGGATCTTATAGGTTTTGCGTGGATTACAGATTTTTAAATAAGTGCACAGAGAAGGATAGCTACCCCCTCCCTTTTATTTCAGCGACCTTAGACAACCTAAGGGACGTTAGGTTCTTGTCCAGTTTCGACATTAAGTTCGCTTATTGGCGAATTCCGGGGGAAGAGCAGTCGAGGTCCTTACAGCTTTTCTGGTGCCAGGTATGGGTCTCTTTCAGTTTAGGACAATGCCATATGGGTTGCGTAATGCACCTGCGGCTTGGCAAAGATTTATAGATTCGGTCATATGTCTAGAGTCAGAGCTCCATGTCTTTGTTTACCTGGACGACATCATTATCGTAAAGAATAATTTCGAGAAGCATGTGGAGATCTTGCAGGTAGTCTTAGATAGGTTACTTAAGGCAACTCTTAGATTGAATAGGGCTAAATGCAATTTTTGTAGGGCACAGTTAAAATATTTGGGCTACGTGGTAGACAAGTACGGTACAGAGAAGGTAGAAGAGATGGTTAACATAGAGAGGCCCAGGAACGTAAAATAGGTTAGGTCTTTAATAGGTAGTATCCTGGTACCATAGGTTTATCAAAGATTTCGCAGAATAAGTTAGGCCACTCACCGAGCTAACGAAGAAAAGTCGAAAATTCGAGTGGAATGAATATTGCGAAAGGAGCTTCAGTAAGGCAAAGGAGTGCCTAGTGACAGTGCCCGTCTTGAGCTGTCCATATTTTGAGAGGCCTTTCACAATCCAGACAGCTTCGTCTGATTTCGGTATAGGAGTAGTGTTGACCCAGAGATTTCAGGGCGTTGAAAGTGTTATAGCATATTTGAGTAGGTCCCTCAACAAAAACGAGAAGAATTACTCGACGAAGGAGGGGTCTTTAGCGGTCCTGTGGACGGTTGAGAAATTGCGACCATATGTTGAGGGCGCTAGGCTCGCAATTGTTACGGATCCGTCCGGAAAACTTTCGCTAGCACTGCACAATAATTTTATTGGCCGCAGATGAAAGCGGACATTGCGACATACGCTAGGTATTGCAAGAATTTCAACAGGTGAAGCCTGATAATTCACAGCCAGCGGGGTATAGTCGAGAGGTCCAAGGCAGTCGAGCCCTTGAAAATGATTTGTGTTGATCTGGTAGGGCCTTTAGTGAGTCGATCCTCATCGTGTTGCCGTGGGGATGAGGCTTAAGTGGTGGTTTAAATCTTCCTTCGCACATAGGGGTATTTTAGGTTTTTATGCGGCCAAAATTATTTATGTGCTTTTATGGATTCTACGATAGGTAATTTATAAAATAAATGCATTTAAAGAAAAGAAACATATGTATATTGCCGAAAAAATGTTTATTTATTAAAAACAATGAAAACTAGATTCCTTCAGAACCAGCATGATCATCTTTCGCTTTCTGAGTTGATAATAGGGTTAGATTTTTCCGGTATTAAGAGAGAAATAGTTTCTGGCAAAAAGGAGTTCACTTTTCTCCTATATATTGGCCTTATGCCGCTCAACAGAGGATCTGAACTCAAAAGTAACCGATTAAAAATATCTTGACTACAGCTATCTCTAGAAAATTTTCTGGAAAAACCTTGGCGGTACATTCGGAAATGCTTATTGCGTGCTTCTGCGGCCTCCTCAGAAAGCTGTCCAATGGGTAGTAATGCGTGTTTAATTATAACGGCACCGTGCACTAAGATTTTATGCATTGTGGGAGTCATCGGATGCCAGGGGTACAAAATTCACAACCAACCGGGCAGTGTCCAAAGCGTATTTGTCGTATTTTTCCATATCGATTGTACACCCGCTTGAAATCACTTCTAATATTACCTTTAATCTTTAAATTAGGTCAGCATTAATGCATTAATCTTCAAAAAATCTCCTACTATTTAGTATTTCCGTCATTTGTGTTTCCGAAATTCGCTTTTGGTATGTGTTTATTCTCTGCGGAATCTTTATTGAATCTTTAGTTACCTATCCTTTTCAATTTCTTTTTCCAACTCTGTTTTTCTTTTTTTGTATTTTTTTTTACCGGAAGTTTATATGCTAAATGAAGAACGCTCTCGAAAATTCGTATTCCTGCGTGTAAAATTGATAGTCCGAATTCAATTGCTTCAAGGCTTACTTCTCTTTCTCTATCTAATTGGTTGAAGTCCTTCGAAGTTTCACCACAGATGTAGCATTTTTTAGTGGATGATGTGCCAGTGCAGCATTGCAAATCTTGCCATCCACCATTGTCATTAGGGACACGATATCGAACCGAAAGTATCGATATGGCACTCATTTAAAGTATCACTTTAAAAATATCGGGTACCCATTAATATCGGAATAAAAAGACTCGATATTCCAAATATCGATACCAAAATCCAAAAAATTTATGTGAATATGGGTTTCGCATATAGGCCGCTACACCCCAGGTTAGAAGTGCGCAACCCTTGAAAATTAAAAACAGCTTCCCATAAAATACAATCGCCGTTCAGAGTCGACATAAAACTGTAGGCAGCCCCTTTGTGTTGACTTAAACATTAATTACCGTTTAAAAATGTTCGTATTTAAATCAAGACTATTGTCTTAACCAAATGGATTTTTCCATTATACATACACTACGTACATATAATGGAAATATTCAATTCATATACTTCCGTACTAAAATGAAGCATTTTTCACTACACGGATGGCGTTTTGCACGTCTCGGATGCTTTTTCATATGTAATTAAGAAGGCATATGTATACAAAGCATGCACAGCGGTGATAACACATGCACACATACATGGTGGTATGACATAACGCACTAATCGCGCGCTGTGATGTTGATTCAAACTCAACATTTGAAAACACCTTTACATGTATGGCTGTAGCTGAGTGTGCAAAGACGCTTGATACAATTAGTTGCGGCCAAGAGGGTCCGGGTTCAATTCCCATCAGTCGGAACATAAAATTAATTTTTTTTCTTCTTAATTACGAAAAAGCATCTGTGCACTTCACAACCACATATTTTAAAACGTATATACTAAAATTTAAAACGGGTTGGGTTGGTGCTCTTTCATATGCGTATTTTTTTCAATTTAGCTCGTTTTTTTTTAATTCTAAATTTTTTTCCCTCAGTGTTGGAATGTGAGTTTATGACATTCGATACGATACTAGGGTTCTGGTACTCGATTCCAAAAAATATCGTTTTAAAACTATCGAGTAGAAAATATCGGTATCGAATGCCAAAAGTATCGATGTGGTATCGTGGTGACAGGTAATAAGGTCAATTGACATTATTACCTTGTCAAAAGCGAAATAAAGTCAACAAAAATTTGGAAAAAAAGTCATTGACGCTATTTCCTCATTCAAATGGAAATAGCGTCAACAATGCTTAAAGTATGTCGATTCATAGAAAAAAATGTTGTTCTTACAATAAACATTGCCCCGTAAGTGTTGTTTTTTAATAGATGAAAAAGGCTTTTGCCAAATCCTCAGTGTTGTGATATTAATCCACACACAATCATGAACTACCACCAATTGATTCTATTAAAAAAATTTTAATTACGAATATGTAAAAACACGATGCGAAAAACTAAACGCCTGCGCACAGCTGGAATACGAGAAATATTTGAAGAAAGAGTGGAGAAATGATCCATAACTTGCAAAACATTTTTCGTTTCTACAAAAATAAAGCGAACACTATTAAATTGAAGAAACATTACATGTCCAAAAACCCCGGAGGAGCACTGAAAGAATTTTGTGTTTTAAATTAGCATATTTTGAACGAATTCGGAATGTCTAAGGTGGAAAAGAACCCAACCTTTCTATAAGGAAACAATTATAAAAAAAGAATTTTCTTACACTGTATTTATGTCTCCGCCAGCAGTCATTTAAAAGCAGCTAAGGAGAACGACGACACTACTTATTAGATGGCACATGCAACGAGCCAATGTGCCAAAGTGCGGGTATAAACAATTATTGGTTATTTAATATCGGAACCGAGATCATATATGTTAATTGATTGGTTTTCACACACTTTTGAAACACAAATTATATGCTTTTTTACTGCAGACAAGTTGTTGCCTCAAAACACAGCAGAAATCTTCCAATCAGGGCTGCCAACTCTCCTTAGTTATGAGGTGCCATATTGAGGATAAAAAAGTGCCAAAATGTGTCATTCCTTTTAATCATTCACATTTAGCAATAAAATAAAGCTACATTTTGCAAACAAAAGTGCAATCATAAAATAAGATAAACCAGTTGAAAAGCCTTTATAAATTAGAAAATTTTAGTTGAGAAAAAGAAGTGCACGCAAAGGATTTCACAAAAATGTATTGAAATGTTATTTTTTTTACAAAAGTGCCATATTGGCATTTTGTGCCAAATTGAAAAATTAAGTGCCATTTGAAGTAAAATAGGAACAAATGGCACGGTTTGAGCCAA
>NW_023458556.1:99694714-99696094 GCF_013731165.1 Rhagoletis pomonella | reverse complement strand
CAGAATCTCATCTTTGTGAAAAGTGTGCAGATAGGGGGTATTATTGAATATAAGCCCTCGATGTTTAAAATATATAAAAATTTTATTTCAACGTATACAAAAAATAAATCTACCTGCGTTACAGCACGTCGGGAGACGGGGAAGGGGGGGGCCGGGGGACCGCGGCGTAGCGTGGCGTGGTGTGCGCGCCGGTCGCGCGGGGTACGCGGGGCGCGAGCGCGAACGCGACGCGGGCCGCCGCGAAGCTAAGCAGATTTAATGTTTGAAAGAGAAATAATGTCAATTGATTTTATTTCGTTTTTAAAAAGGTAATAATGTCAATTGACTTTATTTCGCACCAGGGTGGGAAATAAAAGCAATTGACCTTATTTCCGTTGATCTTATTACCTGTCACCTGGTATCGTATCGTATCGAAATTCGTGTCCCTAATTGTCATAATGAAAACATGTTTAAGAAGAAACTGCGTTCCGTCAATTTCAACCTCTGTTTCTACTGAAGACTTTACAGAATTGTTTACATAGCTAGTTTCCTCCTCCGTAACACTGGTAGTCTCCTTAACAAAACGAAATCTTATGGGTCGACAGTATATCGGAGAAGAGGGTGTTGGGTTTTCCCATAAAACCTTTTCATTTTTTTTGCCGCAAATCAATCGTAGTGGCACAGAACAGCTCTGAAATAGGTTTGCATCTGAATCGGTATTGTTTTCGAACTTTTGCTTAAATTAAGATTGCTGGGATCCATCGCAACCCCATCTACAAAAAATTTTTAGACTGCTTCGATCTTGCTCGTTCAAAATTAGTAAAATTTCTTTTAGGTACTCGGATAAACGTGTAACTGTTAGATCGACCAAAGGTTGTAATTTGCTTTCTGCGCTGATACTTGGTACCGTAGATGCTTCTGGCGGCGGGTAACATTTTTTTTTCGCTTCCTGTAAAAGGCTATAGCACGGAAAGAACTTTTTATTAGCTTCCCTAATTATGTTGTATCGTCTTCGTGTTAAATCAGCATCTACAAACATTTGCAACGCTTGATCTGGTGTCATAGAATGTTTTTCTTTCCTTGATTTCGGATAAACCATTTTATACTTTTTTGCGGGAGTTGGAGAGTTAGTGATTTCCTTAAGTATATTGCAAGCATTTCGTTTTACTTTTTTCCTAAACTCAATTTTTGCGGCATGAATAATAACAAATCTAACGCGAATCTGCTTAGTTTTTCTAGGGTTTTGCGGGGTCGACCTAGTCCGATGTTGTGGGAATTTTAAAGGATCCGTTTGATCACAATCGGTTATTCTTGAGAAATGCTTCCTCTTTTTTATGAGCTTTATTCTACTTTTGTTTGATTGCAGACTTAAAATAACATAAACGATATTTCAAGTCCTTC
>NW_023458556.1:99694009-99694704 GCF_013731165.1 Rhagoletis pomonella | reverse complement strand
TTTTTTGCCTTTTATACCTTTAATTGTAAAAGGCAAGGAAAAAGGCCTTTTTTCCATATATAAATTGGGCATCACTTGTATCAACTCACGTCGATCGCATGTTTAGTACATTCAAGGCTGTGTTAAGGCCTGTTCTGTTACAAAAAAATCAATTAGATAATGAACAAAATCGATGAATAAATAAAGAAGTAATAAGCGCTCATATGAAAATGCGCAAAGATTTTTTGTATGAAAAATGAGCAGGAAAGAATGTTACTCATACGCCATGTACACCTGAAAATATCTCGAAAACTTATCTATAAAATAAAAAAATTAACTCGATTTTCGGAATCAGCGAGCAATTCTATATAGGAATTGGATAGTGGCGTCCGTTGAACCTTTTTTCTGTAAACCAGTGTTATTTTTCAGTTTTTGTCTTTTTTCAGTGCCTTCTTTTGCCTTTTTTGCTATTTCTAGCGGCTATTTCGCTAGTTTATTTTGCCTTTTCCAGCCTATTTCGTTATTTTATTTAGCCATTTTTATAGGTCCTAAAATCCGTTCCCTGCTTATAAGACATTTAGCAGTACTTGTTGAAGGCCCATCAATGTTGCTTGCCTGAAGCTAAAAGCCGGTTAATGTCCGCACCCTGGTTAGACAGACTTACAGCCGTATTCTAGCAAAGTCACAAACTTTAGCTCATCACTGCTGTGATTTTT
>NW_023458556.1:99685372-99693909 GCF_013731165.1 Rhagoletis pomonella | reverse complement strand
AAAAAAGTAAAACGAAATGCTTGCAATATACTTAAGGAAATCACTAAATCTCCAACTCCCGCAAAAAAGTATAAAATGGTTTATCCGAAATCAAGGAAAGAAAAACATTATATGGCACCAGATCAAGCGTTGCAAATGTTTGTAGATGCTGATTTAACACGAAGACGATACAACATAATTAGGGAAGCTAATAAAAAGTTCTTTCCGTGCTATAGCCTTTTACAGGAAGCGAAAAAAAAAATGTTACCCGCCGCCAGAAGAATGTACGGTAACAAGTATCAGCGCAGAAAGCAAATTACAACCTTTGGTCGATCTAACAGTTACACGTTTATCCGAGTACCTAAAAGAAATTTTACTAAAATTGAACGAGCAAGATCGAAGCAGTCTAAAAATTTTTTGTAAATGGGTTGCGATGGATCCCAGCAATCTCAATTTAAGCAAAAGTTCGAAAACAATACCGATTCAGATGCAAACCTATTTCAGAGCTGTTTTGTGCCACTACGATTGATTTGCGGCAAAAAAAATTAAAAGGTTTTATGGGAAAACCCAACACCCTCTTCTCCGATATACTGTCGACCCATAAGATTTCGTTTTGTTAAGGAGACTACCAGTGTTACGTAGGAGGAAATTAGCTATGTAAACAATTCTGTAAAGTCTTCAGTAGAAACAGAGGTTGAAATTGACGGAACGCAGTTTCTTCTTAAACATGTTTTCATTATGACAATGGTGGATGGCAAGATTTGCAATGCTGCCACTGGCACATCATCCACTAAAAAATGCTACATCTGTGGTGAAACTTCGAAGGACTTCAACCAATTAGATAGAGAAAGAGAAGTAAGCCTTGAAGCAATTGAATTCGGACTATCAATTTTACACGCAGGAATACGAATTTTCGAGAGCATTCTTCATTTAGCATATAAACTTCCGGTAAAAAAAATACAAAAAAAGAAAAACAGAGTTGGAAAAAGAAATTGAAAAGGATAGGTAACTAAAGATTCAATAAAGATTCCGCAGATAAATGGGTTTACTGGTGGACATACCAAAAGCGAATTTCGGAAACACAAATGACGGAAATACTAAATAGTAGGAGATTTTTTGAAGATCCAAAATTAGTTGCAGATATAACAGGCATTAATGCTGACCTAATTTATAGATTAAAGGTAATATTAGAAGTGATTTCAAGCGGGTGTACAATCGATATGGAAAAATACGACAATACGCTTTGGACACTGCCCGGTTGGTTGTGAATTTTGTACCCCTGGCATAAAATCTTAGTGCACGGTGCCGTTATAATTAAACACGCATTACTACCCTTTGGACAGCTTTCTGAGGAGGCCGCAGAAGCACGCAATAAGCATTTCCGAATGTACCGCCAAGATTTTTCCAGAAAATTTTCTAGAGATAGCTGTAGTCAAGATATTTTTAATCGGTTACTTTTGAGTTCAGATCCTCTGTTGAGCGGCATAAGGCCAATATATAGGAGAAAAGTGAACTCCTTTTTGCCAGAAACTATTTCTCTCTTAACACCGGAAAAATCTAACCCTATTATCAACTCAGAAAGCGAAAGATGATCATGCTGGTTCTGAAGGAACCTAGTTTTCATTGTTTTTAATAAATAAATATTTTCTCGGCAATATACATATGTTTCTTTTCTTTAAATGCATTTATTTTATAAATTACCTATCGTAGAATCCATAAAAGCAAATAAATAATTTCGGCCGCATAAAAACCTAAAATACCCCTATGTGCGTCCCTTTTAGGCTAGCTCAGCGCAAGTTCTGAACCAGTGTGATATGCTGCAGGGTACATACAAAAGCAACATTACATTTACGCACATACATAAATAGTTATAGCGTTTTCTTTTCTCAAAAAAAGTTCTGCCATTTTATATGGGAACTCTTGCTTTGCGTTGCCCTGAAACCTGAGAAAATGTTGCGTTCTTTATATGAGAATGAAACAGAAAATATACTACTCCATCACAATTTATTTATAGAACTTAATAAAGCTGAATTATTCACTTGGCCTGTAAGTCTTTAACAATTTTAAAACAAAACACTTATTCCTGATAGGGAAAATAATTGCATTTTTGCAAGATTAAATTAAAAATCAACCATGCAACTCTCACCCTCACGTTTATTTGAGGGCAGAAAAGGCAGCACTTTCGCCGGATCAGAGCGCAACCTGCTGAGAAAAGAACACGACGCCTTGTGAAAGGGCTGAGAAAAGAACATGAAAATGTGACAGCTCTAACACAAGGCAGAATAAGTGCAGCCCTTTTTCGAGAAAAGAAAACGCTATTAGTTAAGAAAATTAGACATAGAATCAGTGTGCAAACCTCTACCATATATGTGGTAGATCTACGACATATTTTTTTAAATTTGGGTGTCTACCACATCTACCACACAAGGCTTAAAATCTACCACATTTTTAGACAGAACATTTGTTTACAATTTTCACATACATAACTCTAAAATTTCTACTCAATTCTAATACGAAATATAAAAATTAATCAATAAATTTTTAATAAGGTAGATCATCGATTTTGCTTTTCAATATCTATGCATTAACTTTTTAACATTTCAAAAATCCGCATATTTATATTTGCTAAAATATTATGCAATTTAAAAATAATTTGGTCGATTCTTTTGCATAAATCAATTTGTAGGATTTTTCTCAAATTAATGAAAACATTTTTTTCATGATTATATGCTCTAACTAAAAAACGAATGTTATACTTGTTTTTGCACCAATTGCGTGGAATCTGTACGATCCACTAGCACTTATATTTCCCGATCTAATTTTTGAGTTGTGCCTCTTTTGACGACGGTACGCGATATGTATACATACCCAATAAAAACACGAATTGGGAAATCTACCACATCTTATTCAAATCGACCACATTTTTTTAACGATTCTACCACATTAAAAAAATTTTTATATAAGGAAGAAAATATTCAATTAACATTCAGATTTGTAAGGAGTCTCAACCTAACCACTTCTCCGCTTCTCACTTTCTTTCATTTTTAACCGACTTCCAAAAAAGGAGGAGGTTATCAGTTCGTCTGAATATATATATATATATATATATATATTTTTTTTTTTTTTTTATGTATCTTACCGCATAACTTTGGACCACGTCAACCGATTTCGATAATTCTTTTTGCATCGGAAAGGTAGCGTCTCAGAGGTGGTCCCATACTGGTTGAGATCCGATCAGTGGATCATGAGATATATATATATATAATTTTTTTTAAATGGGAGTTGAAGTCGGTTTTTTTTTGCTAAAAATTACTTGTTATTCTTTAATGTCTTACTTCCCCCCACCAGTGGTAAGGGGTAAAATATTGAATATATAAAATACTAACCTCTTATTTTACTTAACTCTACTGCCGCCACCAGTGGTAAGGGGAAGAGAATTTTAAAATAAGAGTAATTTCGGCTAAAGCAATTGCTATCATTTGTGACCCCCCACCCGAGGTAAGGCACAAGTGACACAGCATTGCAAGATCAAACACTAACCGAACCGAACTTTGGCCAATTTTGGCCGAAGCCGAACCGAACATTTTCAAGGTCTATAATAATAAATAATCAATGAATTTTTTAAAGCCTATATTTTTATTACTGCTAATAAAAAAGGTACATTGGTTTAAATCACACGTTATTTCAGTATAAACGTTCTTATGTTTGTAAAGTTAACAACAAAACACTTATATTTTTAATACTCGAAATTAAATAATTGTACGTTATAATGTAAAAATAATAGTCTATCGACATTTTCACCTTGCAACCGATTCCGTTCTATCGGTATAAAGCTGACTTTCAGTACTGAGCAATTGCTCACTAGAAACACTTGGCAGACAAATATTTTAAAGGATTTTTTTTCAACAGAAAATGTGGGCTTTGATATCAGTATTCGAAAATGTTTCAATTACTTGACAGCAGATGTGCATTAAGAAAAGGTGCCAATTCGCTACCGGTGCCAATAAAATTCATATATTTTTGCGAGAATAAAAGTTCATTTATGATTTGATTCTGCAATTTTCAAAATGAAAATGAAACGCAGGATTACACATCCAAATAAAAACATTAAAACTAAAACTTTTTACAATTTTTAAACTAAAAACAATTGACAAATGTTCGGTTTTTTTTACCGAAGCCGAATCGGTCTTTGGTGGCCGAGCATGGTCGAAGCCAAAGCAGAAGTTCGATCCTTCTCTAAACTTTATGTAATTTGTGTGATTGAAAACAACCAAGCAGAGGTGCCGTGGCATTGAAGTATCAATATTAACCTTGGCCCACTCTTCCACAATTTCATGCAGGTCTAGCGTCTGGAATAATAAACACAAGATCGAATGGCTGGTTTTCCCAATAATCCCAATACTAGGTTGGCACGATCACTGAGAACAAAATCGTAGAGCTGTTGATAGTTTTAAAGTATTTTAAATAGATTTGGCTTGAGAACATTGCTGCAGCAGGTTTTGTGTAGCGTACAGCAAATCTACAAACGCCTCTTTAGACAGTCGAAAGTTTTTAATAAATCTGTAGACAAATTTTCTAAATTTGTTGTTGTCAAAATATATTCGAAAGACTGCACTTAAACGTTTTCTACTCCTGGCCAACTTACTAAGGTCTCATCCTCTGACGAATCGTCGAACCAGAACTCCGTTGTACTCATTTTTTTAACCAGTTTTTATAAACTCGCTTTCTTCTTTTTTTGTAAACAAAGCTTCTCAGCGGTTAAAAATATACTATTGTGAACAACCTAAACGAGAGAAATTCACAAAAGCGTTATTCTTCATCGAAAGAGCGTAATAATACCAAATGAAAATTCGTTCGATCAGCACATACGACCACAGTCGAAGATCGAATGCAACTCATAACAGGGCCCTAAATTTCTTCTCATCACTAAAACTTAGTCAACTGACCACAAGTGTATATGTACATATCTACACAATGTATACCTATTGACCCCATTAGAAGAAAACAGCAAAGCAAACAAATAATAATGGCATACATTTTGAACCTTTAATAATATAGAGATGTAACTCAAAGTTTACGTTTCTGGAGATTTCATCATACAATTAAAAAACTGAATAAGGAGAATATGTATATGTATTCAGCCTAATAGGTGGCTAAACTTCTCAAAAATGGCGAAGATATGTGAGTACTCCATTTGCAAAGTGCGCTATGTAAAATTTTTTCGATTTTTAGTTTTTGGTGGATTACGTACCAGTATTTAAAGTAGTTTCATGTCCACTAACAACACAGTGCAAAATCTTTTTATATTCTGAAAAAAAAATTGCATAAAACGTTTACTCTTCTTCCAAAAGTCGCTAACATACTTATTTATAAACTTTCAAAAGTATCAATCTTCTGATGAACCTAGAAAACTGCTTTAGGTCGTGTAGACTGTTAATGTTATCTTATGTCATGGTATGTTATGTTATAATTTTATAAGGCTCTTATTTATCCAAATTTTCAGGTAATAATAAAAAAGATTCAATTTAAATGTTACTTGTTGTCGTAGTCGTTTTTTCAAATTTATGGCTACTCATGTGTCTTTCCATTTGTCTTTTGGTATACAACTGTTCGAATTGATAAAACTTTGATTGCGTTTTCCCAAAAAATTAAAATTTTCAACTAATTCTGTATATTATTAAACGTGCGATATGTATGTATGTATGTATGTACGTTTGCGGTTTTCGTATCCTCTTCAAAAGTTTAACTTCTACCAGGTCTAGGGTGCTTCATGCGTATTTTTTAATCAATATAGATGCCAAAGAGTGAATATTGTAAACGTAGCCTTTCAAATCACTAACATTTTGTTTGTTATGGCCCTAGAGGATCGAGGGAATTTTTTAACTTGTAAGGGGGCCGTGTATTCAAACAGATTGAAAAGCACTGCCCTAGAATATGGTGCAGAAGCTTGACCAATGACCACAGTGTTTGAGAATAAAATTCTGCGGGGACGAATGGGACGGAGACTTAAGCCCATACCCATCATCAGTGTTTTAAGGGTAAAAAACGTATTACCGTATGCACGACGCACAGGAATCGCCATCTAACACCTGTTTCATATGTATACCTATGCTTGCCAGGGGAAGAAAGCAGGCTTTGTATGTACGCGCTGTATTTTGCACTCAAATTTTTTGATATAATTGATGACTGATTTTTGCGCCTTACTTTGGCAACTCATACACACAAACTCAAAGTCTATGTTTGCGAAGTTTGTCATCACACAACTGAAGTAAGCACAGAGAAAAGGAAGCAACATTTGATTTATGTATATTCGAAAAGGTATGCTTTGATTAATTGAGTAAGACGCTTTATGTTTTCATATCAATCATATATGTAATACTCCTATATTGGCAGTAACAGCTAGTACCGTCCGAAAACATTACAGTAAAGATATATAAATAAACACGTACACAACACATACGCAAATACGGTACTAGACTGTCTCTTTTTGATTTCGAAATTTTTACACATTGAGAAGATAGCTTACTGCCAATATAGAAGTATGACATATACATATGATATCAATCATAACTGGAAGAATATGTATTTCTTGGAAAAACCAATTCGAATCAAACCATTGGTTATCGGTTGAGGGTATATTTTAACAGAGACTCAGAATAATAATTATGTCATGGGGGAGTTTTAAAAAAGCCATCAAAATTTTCGTAAGAATTTTAAAAGTCTTTTGATAATAATTATGGTTACAGTTGCATGGCTATATTCAATCCCGACTCTTGCGTCCTCGTTCACGCACCCTTGGCAACGTGAGCAACCCTTGTGCGAGATGCGGTAACTAATCCGAGTGGAGCCTTGGGTCACGGCAGAAAGAGAGGGAGCTTCGGTGGGGCCACTCCGACTTAATCGGTTTAAGGGCCCACTGAGGTCTGCAGCGGCTGTTCATCAGTAGGTGCGGCTGCAAGCGGGTGTCTGCTTGGAGCAAGCGGCTCGCTATATAAACGTGTATTTGGTTGCGAAACCATCCCCGTCCCAGCAATGGGTTGTGCGCTGGGTTTGGGACCCGCCACGTAAAAACCACTTCCATTGAAGAAGCAAGGCAAAGCCTCGGATGAGACCCCCCCCTTATGATGACGACCACGGCAAACGTTTAAAGGACTACGATTCGAGGGCATGCACCTGGAATGTCCGGACCCTCAATGGGGAAGGTGCCTCTGCCCTGCTAGTTGATGTCCTCGTAAGGACAAAAGCTGACATCACCGCCATCCAAGAAATGCGTTGGACGTTCAACATCTCGCTCATCTGCGCCCATGCCCCGACGGAAGAGAAGGATGAGGCATCCAAGGATCTCTTCTATGAGCGCTTGGAGCGCACGTACGAGCGTTGCCCCCGTCATAATATCAAAATCGTGCTTGGCGACTTCAATTCCAGGGTGGGCAAGGAGGGGATCTTTTGAACCACCGTCGGAAAATTCAGCCTCCCCGACGAAACGTCCGACAACGGATTGAAGCTGATCGACTTCGCCGCGGCCCGAAACATTGTAGTATGCAGTACCAGGTTTAAGCATAAAAAGATCCATCAAGCTACGTGGCTGTTCCGGATCGAAAAACGAGAAACCAAATCGATCATGTTGTGATAGACGGAAGGCACGCTTCCAGTCTTTTGGACGTACGCAATTTCCGAGGCCCAAACATCGACTCGACCACTATCTTGTTGCAGCCAAGATAGGCACCCGCCTCTGTGCAGCCAAAAATGCAAGGAAAGCTTAACGTAGAAAAGCTGCAATCACAACAGACATCCAGTGCTTTCTCTACTCGACTCTCACACCTGCTCTCAGAGAGCACTCTTCAGCAAACCGACATATGCGAGCAGTGGAACCACATTTCCTGCTCATTAAGTACCGCCGCCGAAGAAGTAGTCGGATTTCAGCGAGCCCGAAAGAACAGCTGGTATGATGAGGAGTATCAGGAAGCTGCAGAGAAAAAAGATGCCACCAACAGGGCCACGCTGCGATCGGGCGCAACGCGCGCTATGTGGGACCGCTATAGGGATCTGAAGAGGGAAGCATACGTATTTGCCGCAATAAGAAGAGAGAGGCAGAAATACATGAGTGCGAAGAGCTTGAAATGCTGGCCGACAGGAAGAATGCCCGAAAATTTTACGAGAGAGTTAGGCGACTTACGGAAGGCTTCAACACCGGGGCGTACTCCTGTAAGAACAATAATGGCGACCTAGTAACTGATGTCCAGAGCGTACATAAATTATGGAGGGAACACTTTTCCGCCCTACTAATTGGTAGCAGCACGGAAAGTTGTGGAGAAGAAGAACCCGAGCCCGCGGTCGATGATGACGAAGTCCACGTTCCACCGCCTGACTATGACGAGGTACGTATAGCAATTACGCGGCTGAAAAACAACAAAGCTGCTGGAGCTGACAGCCTGCCAGCTGAGCTATTCAAGTACGGCGGCGAGGAGTTGATAAGGTGCATGCATCAACTCTTGTGCAGAATATGGTCAGATGAACGCATGCCCGACGACTGGAATTTAAGTGTGCTCTGCCCAATC
>NW_023458556.1:99670753-99685272 GCF_013731165.1 Rhagoletis pomonella | reverse complement strand
TAGAATAGAGGGGCTAGAGCCATTTCAACAATATTAGAGTGAACTCTCTGCCCATGTACACATTCGCATTCGCAAAACATTCGTATAACATTATGACTTAAGTAAGAACACAACGACACAAACGTAAACATGTGTAGATAAATACATACACATATGATAATCCTAGCAAATAGCGAAACTCAGAGTACAAAAACTTATTGACGAAAGTACGAAAACAACACATTCCTAAAGTTGCCCTTGTTTAAGCTGCAGCGAGTAGCAGGTGGAATAGAATTCCATAAACGCGTGGCGTTGACAAAAAAATAGTATTGCAGAGTTAAGGTAATAAAAGCTACTTAGGTACAATTAAGTCGCTTATACGGGCAGATTTTGGAAAGGTTAGCTTATTATACAGATAGCTAGGTAGCTTATCCAACATTAAACGGAATAGAAAAATACAATTCCTTGCTTTCAAGTACTCAGATATTTCACAGCCCAATATGCGAGATCTCCAACTAGAAATGTGATCAAATTTAGCCAAACCAAATGCATATCGTGTTACGTGATTGAAAACTTCTTTAATTTTGTGGGCAGATTGAAAACTAAGCTTGCTGTAAATACATTCAGGATAACAGATTATTGGCATAATCAGTTGTATTGCAAGTTTTCTCCTGATGTTGACCGGCGTAAAGGATGCAGACAGAGTGATGAATTTTTTGCTAATTACGAAGTTCACGTGATCATCACAGGAAAGACTAGAGTTAATTACAAAACCAAGGTTCGTCACTTTAGACACAAATTTAAGACATTTATTATTTATATATAGGTTATGTATGGCAGAAAAGGCAACGCGACGTTTAGAAATCCTCCGAAAATTTAGTTTTTATTAATAAAACCAGTATTTTTAAATATTAAAAAAAAACCTTCGGATAACTAAAGAGTTTAAGCTTAAAAAATTTGTATAAAAATATAAAAAAAAATTCAACGTGCTTTAATTGAACTTTTTTCAAAGACTGGTTTAAGGGAAACTTGAATAACTCAGCCAAAACCTTACCAATTTAGACTTGTGAGGTATCGTTGGTAAGTATGAAAGAGGAAGGTAACATAAACGAGTGTCATTCCATGTTGAATTAAGATGTGTTGGTATTTGGTAAAGAGACAATTGGGACAAGTATGAGTTTTTTTTTCAAAGAAATAAAAAGGCTGAGAAAATACCTTTCCACTGATACCTCATAAGTTTATATCGGTGAAGTTCTGGAGCAGTTATTAAAGTTTTTCTTGCACAAATCTTTGAAAAATGTTAAAAAACAGCATTAAAAATGTCATTATTATGATTCCGTTGGTAAAATTTTTTAATATTTTTATGCAGATTTTTTAAGCTAAAACTGTTTTGTCCTCCGAGGGGATTTTTTCCAAAAAAAATTTTAAGAAACTATTTTTATACCTAAAAAACTCAATTTTTAGTGGTATTTTCAAACCGGTCCAGCTCACGTAAATCTTTATATTTTTCCGAAATATTTTGGCAGAGGTCTTAAAATATAATAGATTTTGTAATCCCGCCGGAAAAAACCGCACCTTTTGATGCAGTCTAATGTACATACATATATGCATGTGTGTGCACCAATCTATTAATATCGTTAAACTATTTTAATATCTATTGCAAAATGTTACACAGACAAGACTAAAAAGTACAAAATAAATATAACATAAAAAAACTTTTTAATATAACACGCTTTTATAAATACACTGAAAAGTAGAAAATAATATTTCTCAGTCCCATAAAATTTGTTTTGATAACGTTTGATTTTGAAATTTTAGCAAAAGTCATTATAAACAATTTGAGATTGAAAATAAAAAGCGTGGGGCGCATGTAACGGACTTGAATCGATTTTAAATTTTGTACTTGCGCTGTAGAAATTTTTAGTCTATATTATGTTTGACTATTGTCAATTAAATCAAATTCTTTGTATTGCATGCGCTCTATGTTTTTCGTTTTCAATCGCATAAATTGTTTATAATGACTTTTGCTAAAATTTCAAAATATCTCTGGTCGGCCGCTGTGGTGTAGTGGTAAGCAGTGCGTGCTTCCACTCCGCAACGCCTGGGTTCAAGCCCTGGTCGAAGCAACCTCGCAAAAAAAATATAGAAAAGGTTTTTTCTTAACAGCGGTCGTCCCTCGGCAGGCAACGGCAAACCTCCGAGTGTATTTCTGCTATGAAAAACAGCTTCTCATAAAAATAAAATCGCCGTTCGGAGTCGGCGTAAAACTGTAGGTCCCTCCGCTTTGTGTGGCAACATCAAGGTGCACGCCACAAATCGGAGGAGAAGCTCGGCCAAACACTAACATATGTGTAAGCGCCAATCTATTATTATCCCAGTGGGAATTAGAAGCACGTAATAATACCTTATTAGCAACTTACTCTTCACCTGGCAGTCATTGCCATTTCCCTGCCGAACGTCCCTTACTTTTACAAAGGCATGGCCGCCTTATGTAATTAGGAATTTAGAATGTACATTTGGTATCAGACATACTTCTGAGCCGCTTTACAAAGTAAGTTACGTGTAATGCAGAGAAGTCGCTCGGAGTAGTTCGGCGCTTGGAGATAACTTCGGCTGCACGTTACTTTGCAACTGACAACGTAATGTGTCGTTGGAGGTATTCATTTTGTGCTTTACTAGTAGATGACATTGGCCATGATGACAATTTTGGTACTAAAAAACTGAAAGAAAACATGGCTTACCTCGTAAGGTGCTTACCTATTTTCCCAGTGGGATATTGAAAGCTTCTCTGTGTATGCCCCCAACTAGGGATGCCAATCCCGAGATCCTGGGATCCCGGAGTTTTTGACGTCCCGGAAATTAATTAATTCAAGCAAATCCCGGGATCCCGAAAACTTTGAAATATCGAATAGATAGTAAGAATTTGTTTATGAATTTTGAAGTATGATTTTTGTAAAATGCCGTTTTGACTGCAATTAACAAAAAGCTTGAAACTGTACTTTTAAGTTGCAGTCTGAGCCTTTTTTGAAGAAGATTTCAATGAATTTACTCATAGCGTCGCTAATGTAAACGAAACAGAGAGTTTTAAGGAAAAGTTAGATAATTTAGATCAATCTACTCAAAACTTCCTCAAATCAAAAAACGAGAAACGTGCTGGTAAAAGAAGTTCAAATATTTTGTAATGGAGGAGATAGGGGTCATTATCTTCAAATGGATTATGTCTACCTTTTGGCAGTTCAGCCTAAAAGTGTTGATGCCGAAATATCTTTTTCATCAGTAGGTTTTGTATGTAGAAACTGCAGGTCAAGCTTAGAAGACTCCGCTTTGAATGCTTTGCTGCTCTTATGGAAAAAAGGGGTGTGTGTTTTTAACCAGACCCACCTACCAACATGTATTTCGACCAGCTGAATCCGATTCTGAGATCCGTTTGACCCGTAAACCCTCAAAATTTCTAGTAAATTGCGAAAAAATGGCAAAAAATTCTCCATTTTCCATTTCTTTATAGAGTAGAATAAACATGTTTAGAGAAATTCTTTTTGTATATTTTTGTTTTATTTTTTTTGATTATTCGTTACTTTCAAAAGTACCTGGTATTTAAATTATTATTTGTGATGTATACGTTCCTCAATCACATGGTTTTTTAAATACAATTAAAAAAATGTTTTACTTTAAAAATTGTCTGATTGAATAAATAAATATCGCTAGCGTAGAGTGCAAAGTTGCTAAGTCCCAATTTAAAAATTGTACAGGAGCGAAAAAAACTTCATATAGCCATTTTGTTTAAGTATTTCGCAAAACTTTCAATACAACATTTTGCCTGTTTAAAGCAAAGCAAAACTCCATACGAATCAGAGGGATACGATCTTTATTAAAAGATTTCGAACTTTTTTGGCCTTATCGAATTTTCGGAGCTTTTTTTGGCCTTAGCAACTAAAAATGAATGTTTGTCTGTATGTCCTTTATAGGCGTCAAAAGTACACGACCGATTTTAATGAAATTTTTACGGTAGGTGCATATAATCACTGGGAGTGTTATAGAATAAAACTAATGTCGATAGGTGGCGCTGAAGTCGATATATTTCTAAAATCCGTATTTACAGTCCGATTTGCTTAAAATTCCGTACGCAGGTAGCTTTTTAGAATATATTAGCATATATGATCCGTTTTTCCGAGAAGTGGACCAGAGACCGATCTATTCGAAAAAATCGTATTTACGGTCCGATTTGCTTAGAATTCGGTACGTAGGTAGCTTTTTAGCACATATTAGCATACCTGATCCATTTTTTCTGAGAAGTGGACCAGGGACCGATCTATTCCAAAAAAATCGTATTTACGGTCCGGCTTGCTTAAAATTCGGTACGTAGGTAGTTTTTTAGCATATATTAGCATATATGATCCATGTTTTCCGAGAAGTGGACCAGGGACCCATCTATTCGAAGAAATCGAATTTATGGTCCGATTTGCTTAAAATTCGGTACTTAGGTAGCTTTTTGCCTGGATAAGCTTAAAGATTCCTGTTTTCCAGTTTTCATGCAATTTCGAATATAAATAGCTTTGAGCAACCACCATACCAAGGGGCGAATTTGTCACTAAGTAACATATTTTTGAGCCAATCAGAAACACCGGATACTGTCAAAATATAATTATAAAATAAAATATATATCACAACTAATATATATTTTGAAACCCGTTTTTTAGTTTTCGCAAGGCTCGAGAGCGGATGAACCGATTTTTTTGAAACTGCCACCTGCCGCACGTGTCCCAAGGATGGTTTTAGGCTTAAAAAAAAATCAATATGTAAAGGGGGCGTGGCACCTCCCATACCAACCGAATTTCTCATGCTACATATCTCTGAAAGTGTGCATGGTAGAGTTCTGGAACTTGGTACGGAGATATACGAAATCAATCGCATACCCTTGGAGAAAAATTGGAACTATTGGAAAAGGGGGCGTGGCATCTTCCATACAAACCGAATTTTTCATACTGCATATCTTTGGAAGTGTTCATGGTAGAGTTCTGGAACTTGGTATGGAGAAATACGAAATCAATCGCATACTCATGAAGAAAAAGGACAGCTGTTGGAAAGGGGGGCGTGGCACCTCCCATATAAATCGAATTTTTATACTGCATAGCTCTGAAAGTATTCATGTTACAGTACTGGAACTTCGTATGGAGATACATATGTATGTAGTTGAAATCAAGCCCATACTCATGGAGAAAATTTGGGCTATTTGAAAAGGGGGTGTGAGGCCTTCAAACGTACCGACTTTTAGCTATCTTTGAATGTATTTATAATTCTTCTGTGGGTGTGTTTGTGAGTGAAATCTTCCTAAATGGTTGTACGGATTTTAACGAAACTTTTTGTGTGTGTTTGACTGTGTCTCTGGATGGTTTAGTTGCACAATTTAATCCGACAGTTGGCGCTGTAGTTGAGTTATTACTAAAAATCTTATTTATGATCCGATTTGGCTAATGTTTTAAATATGTATGCAATACAATTGTAAAAACGTGTTGCCAAGTGGTGCTGAAGTCAAGTTATTACTAAAAATAGCCAAGTGAGAATGGGGCCGTGAAGGTCAGATTAAATCGAGCTGTTGCACCATTGAGTATATCAAACGCTCCTGCTTTGCGATTGGCCCAATGGATGTGATTTTCCAATATTATTATTCAAACTTTTAAGGTATTTCGTCTGAAATAAGTAGATGTATATTGCATTTCTGTAGAACAATGATCCGCACCCATTTTGAAATTGCCACCAACTATACTGTAAAGCTTCTAGGACATTCACTAAAGAACCGGGTCATTGTTGCCGCCAGGGAGTGAAGAGGAAAAAATTTATTTCGCTTTGCGAATAACCGTGCTATGAAATGCCGCACAACTGGAGAATTTCAAGAACATCTTCACGGATGTAACATTTTCCTTAGGTTATTTAAAGCGGCAAATGACCATCAAACCATAATCTTAGCAGACGAATGTGCCAATGAAAATCGTAAACGTGAATTGTTGGTGAAAATGTTGGACCAAAAAGTTTCAATAAAATATATAGTAATTTTGGGCGGGGCGAAGTTCGCCGGGTCTGCTAGTCATCAATAAATACCGTTACACGTTCAATGACATGGAGTAAATTTTCAATTTCTCTTTGCCACCTTGCTGGCCCACTAGCGATGCCATACCATAACCTGATTGGAGTTGGTAAGGGATTCTCGCCCACTATTAAATTTGGGTTGACCATCACCTTATAGTCCCCACATATTCTTACCTTATTGTCGCTGTTCTTAATTGCTACTATCGGCGTTGCCCACTCGCTCGAATCCAACTTTTCCAAAATTCCTTTCGCAACTAAATCCTGAATTTAATTTTCAATCGCAGCTTTCAATGAAAATGGAACACACCTTGGCTTTCTTAACCCTAATTATTGCTTTCAACCCTTTAATTTTCTCGGCCGTTTTTTCAAAAACCCGACTATATTTTTTGTACTAATGCTGTAACTGAGAGGTTTGTCGAAATATGCGACGTTTCGTTACCATCTGCCGAAATATGCAAGGTCTCGTTATTATAGCCCTTGAAAATCTTATGCCTATTTCGGTTAAGTACCCTTAGCCTGTTGCGACCCAACAGTGGATGTCTATGTGAATATACCACATATAGATTCAGCGTTTTATTTTCGGGGCCAACTTTAACTTCAACATTAACAAAGCCATACACCTTAAGTTGTTGTTGCAATAGCTAATCAGTTCGCGATCAGATGCATGTATTTTTAATTTACCCAGATACTTTTTAGCCCAATTTAAATTGACTAAAGTGACTGAAGATCCCGTATCTACCTCGAAGTTTACCTTAGTATTGTTAATGAAAATGTTAGTACATATCTCTAAGATATATTAGCCTTAAGCGTACAACCAATGTTGCAAACTTCATCAACTGCCTATTCTATTTGGTTTGATTGATCCACTTTGCTTGCTTTGCCTTTAAGACACGTGCGCTTTAAGTGGCCTTTTTACTTACAAAATAAGCATTCGGTGTGCATCACTACCACATCGATAACAATGGCTTTTTTCATTTATTTTTTTTTCGTATTTGCATATATTTTTCTTTTTGTAATCTTATAAGATTTTGATCTTATTTACCGCTTTCTGATGTTGCATCTCTACTCTTCCACGTTCAGATAGCTGCATGGTTACTGCAGTACTTATGGCCGTTTCCAATGTCAGCTGTTTAAACTCCAGTAGCCGGTCCTGTATGCGCTGGCTCCTTAGGCCGAACACCAATTGGTTGCGAAGATCCGTGTCTAAATAAGTTCCAAACTTGCAGTGGATGGACAGCTTCCGAAGCGCGATCAAATAGTCTTCCGCTGATTCTCCCTCGTCTTGTTTCCGTAAATGGAACCGATAGTTTTCCACTATTTCCAGGAGCTCTGGATCAAAATGCTCACTCAGTTTTCCCACAATTTGTGTCTATGTAAGCTGTCTTGCTTTTGCTGGACTTATTTTGTCGTATAACATGTTGTATGTTCTTTACCCCATATAGTGCAAAATCATGCTAACTTTTTTATTATCCTCACAGTGTAACGCCATCTCCAAACGCTCTACCCATCGCGACCATGAGCTCTGCGATGGATAAAATGTTTCCACCTGTATTGCCGAATTCGACAAACGTTGTGCTGTAATTTTGTGAGGTTATGTACTAACACGTGAACTCGTAACCGAGATTTTCCGTGCAATGGGTACTCCAATGTAATGTGCGTTTCCGTACATGTTTTAAAATCTTTTACTATCCCACCCTCGTCGCCAAGATGTTATAAACCGGGAATGTATGAATGAAACTATTCTCACGTTTCTTCAATGCTTTATTTAACAAAATGTAGCTTGCGTGTTTAAATGCGGATAAGTGAGTGAGAATTCGTATTAGTGATGACAATTACTATATATAAGTATCGATATATTTGGCGATGCCAGATTCAACCGACGTAACATTTGTATTGCATGCGCTCCACGTAGGGATGTCGAAAAAACCGATGTTTTCTGTAAGCTGACATCTCTAGTACATCGATTGGTTGATTTGAGCTCCAGTAGCCGTTTTGAGGCGTTTGAAAGCCTTTTAAGGTGTTATGGACGCTGGGAGTGCCGTATTGATATGTGTAAGCTCCAATCTATTAATATCCTTGAATTATTTTAATATGTATTGCAAAATTTTATACAGACAAGACTAAAAAGTAGAAAATAAATAAAATAAAAAACTTTTTAATAAACCACCCTATTATAAATGGACTAAAATCTAGAAAATAATATTTCTCAGTTCTATAGAATTTGTTCTGATAACTTTTGCTTTTGAAATTTTAGCAAAAGTCATTAGGGTTCCTCATCTAAAGTGATAAAGGGATAAATTCATATATTTATCGGTTTATCCACATTCGTACATGAACGCACCCTGGTAAATAATTGCATAAAATTGTTTATTATTTATCTTATATGGGTAGTTACGTTTCATTCTTATCTCGTACATTGTGTTCATTTGTTTTTTTTTATGTGTTCGTAGCAAAATCGACCACTTGGCAGTCTGTCAGGGTTGAATTTTGCTGAAATTTATACGTTTATCCACCAAAATCGTTTGATAAAGTGATAACCTTTGGTTAAATAGATTTCCATACAAAGTTTGACAGTTCATTTATCAAAATGATAAATTTATCATTTTATCAAGTTAATCAGCAGTTTATCGCTTTTGATGACGACCGCTATTATAAATAATTGCTGGGAATGAAAATGAAAAGTAAACTGAACTGTAACTGACATCTCTAGTACATCGAACGCCCAAACATCGCTTTGTCTGAAATTCGAAGAAAGCAACATGCAGTTTTATAGCTCATACAATTTTAGAATAATAAAGTGCAAGTTTCAATTGCTTTGATTTGTTATCTTTTTTCTTTTGAAGACTTACACTTTAGTAGACCAAATTTTTATGATCTATAAAACTGCATACTCAAAAATGTTCTAAACACTCATATTAAAATGGTAAAAATATTGATGAAAATTTGTTGAACTTTTCTAAGTTTTATATAAAGTTTGAAATACTGTTACATGGTTTTGGTTAAAGCATGAGCACTATTTTTATAAAAGATAACAAAAAATGTTAACTTGAAAAACGTATGGAATAATTAAGTGAAAGAAATCAACACGTGAACACTTGAGCCGCTTCTACTCTATACTTATAACCAAACTAGAAGTTTGTTTAATTGTTTGAAATTGGTTTTGTTTTATTTCTATAGTGAAGGAAAACTCTATGCGTATCCATGCATCGATGTACGCCGTCCGATGCATCGACAAATATCGATGCAAGTTTCGATGCATCGACTTGAAGAAAAACATCGATGTATTTTTGCCATTGACATCCCTAGCTTAACGCTGTTCGCTGGAGTTTTAAGCTGATGCCAGATAAAACTTTGTGGCTTTACGTGACATTTATAACTTTGCCAGCAAAGCGCCAGACGCAAAAGGTATGCCAAAGAACGTCAAGACAACAATTTTGTCCTGCTTGTTTAATCGTCAAAATTGCTGTGGATTTTATATATTTAGCTTTAGAAATATCAGCAATGTGACTAAAATTTATGTTTCTGCATGAAAACTAGAATTTGGACGAAATAAAATAAATATTAAATCGCCTGATTGTCAACACGTGCATAAAGATGGGAGTTGGTCACAGTGTGGCCACTGCCTTAGCCTTTAAAGTATCCATAAAAAGTCGAAAACTGTATCCAAATGTATCCACCGAAAAGAGCGGACATTTTTACACAGTACATCTATGTAAGAGAACATTGGGCCCCTTAACAAACTTATTAACATGTGGTCAGTATTTTCCCATCCTTAGACACGGATTTGGGAAACAAAGGCCCGTAGTTATAGTCAAAATAAGTCGACTCTTAAGTTAGTTGGAGCTTTTTGACATAATTTTCAATGGGATACCTGTCAAAAAAAGCTGCAACTAACTCCAGAGTCGACTTAGTTTTGGCTATAACTACGGGCCTTTGTTTCCCAGAACTGTTTCTAAGAATGGAAAAAACTCTGACTACAAATACGGGCCAAAGTTTCCGTATGTTCGATATTTATTACTACTATTAGATTCCCACAAATAATACATGCAAGAAATGTTTCATAGTCTATCAAAATAATACTAATTTAAACTAATTTTGACCTCGTACATTTAGTTCAGTAAATGGTTATTTCCTGCTATTACGGTTACAATCAAACTGGTGGATTGGGAGCTATCTATGAAATTAAAAAATTACTCAAAATTTTGTATTTGTCTATAAATGACGCCTTCAAGAAAAATTTATTTTCCGGCTTGTTTGAATTCTCGCCTAAAGGCATATAACTGAAAATTTAGAATTTATAAGTTATTTTTAGTACAGTCAAGTCATTGTTAAAAATTCTGCATGGTTGTCAATTTTTTTTGAATTCTAAGAGAAGGGTTGCTCGGGATGTAAAAGTTGTTTTTTCGATTTACATTTAGTTGTAGTAGAAAGGTCGGAAAACTTTTTAAAATTTGCAAACTACTTTGTGTTATTAAATGCACATTTATGTATCTAAAATTAATTTTTCAAAGTGACAAGAGTAAAGGAAAATTTCTTGCTTGGAGGATGAGCAGCCAACTGTTAAAAATGTTATAACAGCACGTACCTACATATATAAATAAAATTTCCTTCAACTTACGAATACTTATGGGCAAAGGTATCCATATTTACACTGAGGAAAAAAACGAAGTATCCCTCAAAATTTAAGGCGAAAATGTATCCAATTGGATACATATGTATCAAAACGGCAACACTGGTTGGCCATCTTATCGCTTCGCGCTGCAGCTGCAACGATCTATGTGGCATGCTTTGTGCATTTTCATACAATTCATCTCTTCTGCCAAAGCGAATCTGTCACGCAAATCGAAGCAAGCGTTTTATCTGGCATCAGCTTTAGCGTTAGCGAAAGTTGGAATCCGGCTGCTCAATATCTGACAGTTGTCAGAGCAGTTTGGTGCAAAAGGTTCAAAAAACGAAAACCGTGCACCTTTATGCAACTAAATTATCTATACCAATTATATAAAGAGAAGTCCCTTTTTTTTTGTAACAGGCAATCTCGCGAACGGCTGGTGCGATTTTCATGAAATTTTGTATACAAATAGCTTTCGGTAACCACCATGTTTTAGGCTAAAAAAAATTTACTTTTTTCGGGTAGGTGGACCAGGGACCGGTCTATTCGAAAAAATCTTATTATAGTCCAATGTGCCTAAAATTTAGTACGTAAGTAGCTTTTTAGCATATATTAGCATATATGACCCATTTTTTCCGGGAAGTGGTCCAGGGACCGATCTATTCGAAAAAATCGAATTTACGGTCCCATTTTGCTTAAAATTCGGCGCGCAGGTAGCTTTTTAGCATGTATTAGCATATGTCATAAATTTTTTCCGAGAAGTGGACCAGGGACCGATCTATTCCAAAAAATCGCTTTTATGGTCCGATTTGCTTAAAATTCGGTACGTAAGTAGTTTTTTAGCATATATTAGGATATATGGTCCATTTTTTCCGAGAAGTGGACCAGGGACTGATCTATTCGAAAAAATCGTATTTACGGTCCGATTTGCTTAAAATTCGGTACGTAGGTAGCTTTTTAGCATATATGATCCATTTTGTCCGAGAAGTGGACCAGGGACCGATCTGTTCGAAGAAGTCGTATTTATGGTCCGATTTGCTTAAAATTCGGTACGTAGGTAGCTTTTTGCCTAGATAAGCTTATAGATTCCTGTTTTCCAATTTTCATGCAATTTCGAATATAAATAGCTTTAAGTAACGACCATATCAAGGGGCGAATTCGTCACTAGGCAAGATTTTTTTGCGCCAATCTGAAACAAAGGATACTGTCAAAATATAATTATAATATATAATATATCTCAACTAATATATATTTAGAAAGCCGTTTGTTAGTTTTCGCAAGGCTCGAGAGCGGCTGAACCGATTTTTTTGAAACTGCCACCTGCCGCACGTGTCCCAAGGATGGTTTTAGGCTGAAAAAAAATCTGTATGTAAAGGGGGCGTGGCACTTCCGATACAAACCGAATTTCTCATGCTACATATCTCTGAAAGTGTGCATGGTAGAGTTTTGGAAATTGGTATGGAGATATACGAAATCAATCGCATACCCTTGGAGAAAAATTTTAGCTATTGTAAAAAGGGGTGTAACATCTACCATACAAACCGAATTTTTCATACTGCTTATCTCTGGAAATTTTTTGGTAGAGTTCTAGAGTATTGTATGGAGATGTACGAAATAAATCGCATACTCTTGAAGAAAAATTGGAACTATTGGAAAAGGGGTCATGGCATCTTCCATACAAACCGAATTTTTCATACTGCCTATCTTTGGAAGTGTTCATGGTAGAGTTCTGGAACTTGGTATGGAGATATACGAAATCAATCACATACTCATGAAGAAAGAGGGGGGCGTGGCCCCTCCCATATAAATCGAATTTTTATACTGCATATCTCTGAAACTGGAACTTCGTATGGAGATATGTATATAGTTGAAATCAAGCCCATACTCATGGAGAAAATTTGGGCTATTTGAAAAGGGGTGTGAGGCCTACAAACCTACCGACCTTTAGCTATCTTTGAATGAATTTTTTTATTCTTCTGTAGGTGTGTTTGTGAGTGAAATCCTCCTAAATGGTTGTACGGATTTTAACGAAACTTTTTGTGTATTTGAGCGGGTCTCTGGAATGTTTAGTTTCACAATTTAATCCGACAGTTGGCACTGTAGTTGAGTTATTACTAAAAATCTTATTTATGATCCGATTTGGCTAATGTTTTAAATATGTATGCAATACTATTGCAAAAACGTGATGCCAAGTGGTGCTGAAGTCGAGCTATTACTAAAAATAGCCAAGTGAGAAAAGGGGCCGTGAAGGTCAGATTAAATCGACCTGTTGCACCATTGAGTATATCGAACGCTCCTGCGTTGCAATTGGCCCAATGGATGTGATTTTCCAATATTATTATGCGTTCAAACTTTTAAAGTATTTCGTCTGAAACAAGTATATGTATATTGCATTTCTGTAGAACAATGATTCGCACCCATTTTGAAATTGCCACCTACTATACTGTAAAGCTTCTAGGACATTCACTATAGAACCGGGTCATTGTTGCCGCCAGGGAGTGAAGAGGAAAAAATGTATTTCGCTTTGCGAATAACCGTGCTATGAAATGCCGTACAACTGGAGAATTTCAAGAACGGATATAACACTTTCCTTAGGTTATTTAAAGCGGCAAATGAACACCAAACCTTAATCTTAGCAGACAAATGTGCCAATGAAAATCGTAAAGTGAATTGTTGGTGAAAATGTTGGACCAAAAAGTTTCAATAAAATATATAAAAATTTTGGGCGGGACGAAGTTCGTCGGGTCTGCTAGTTAAAATATATATTTCAGATAAAATCACAGAATTTTTTGGATCAAGTGCAGAATACGGCCCGTTAAGGTAGAAACGAAAAAGTGGACGTGGTGGACCCTTTTTCCGATTTTTATGGTATAAAAATTTGTTGGTGCCCACTTATATTTCCGAGGCTATGGAGGGGCGAAAAGGGAATTTTCGAAATTTTAGAGACGCTGTATTTCGAAACATTCCTGACCGAATTTCAAAAAAATTGCTTTCGTTGGAAAGGTATATAAAATCCATTTTTTTAATATACATATTTATATACTTTATGTGGATAAACTTTGAGAAAAATCATTAAGTAGAAAAAATTTATATTTTTTGAAAAAAAACCATGTTTTACCAAAAATAAGAGCTATAAAATTTCAAAAGAACATTAAAATACCTTTAATTTAGTACACTTAGGTCTCTTTTTATGCGGATTTGAATTTCTGCGGTTTTTCAAACCATTTTTTCGCTGTAGCGATTTTGGTTTTTACAACGCTTTTATCAAACTTGCAATGTTGTATGTCCAGATACCTTCGCTTTGCAAAGATCTTATAAAAAAAACATACAATAGACACGATAGGTATATGTCGCCTTGCCGGAACTAGTTAAATATTGCACCTAAAAAATATGGTAATAGAACCTTTCAGTTAGACCTAAATTAAAGCTAGAACTCTCGACTACTATCCCCTAAAATACCATCCCTGCACCTTGACCCGAAGGCCACTTATAGTCATTTATTGGACAATAAAAAAATACTGGAAAATTGTGCTATTGAAAAAAATAATTGAGCCAAAATTCAGTTTTGGCTATTCATAAATGACTATAAGTCTTAATTAAGCCTACGTGGAAGGTTCTATTACCTTTTTGCTGTTCAATAAATTACTATCAGTGACCATCAGGTCAATTTGCAAGGATGGTATTTTCAGGGATAGTAGTCGAAAGTTTTAGCTTTAATTTAAGCCTAAGCGAAAGGTTCTATTACCTTCTTTCAGCATCTCAGATATTGCAGAAAAGCTGTTTTAATGGCAGAAATACACTCGGAGGTTCGCCATTGCCTGCCGAGGGGCGACCGCTATCAGAAAAA
>NW_023458556.1:99667553-99670743 GCF_013731165.1 Rhagoletis pomonella | reverse complement strand
AAAAAAAAACCGAATATAACAAGATTGTGAAATTTATTAAGGGCGGCAGTCTACTGGATATCCCATCGGATTCCAAATCCGGCTCTTATTTTTTACAGGATATCCGGAATCAGGTTATCCGGAAAGATCTCTATCCGGCACAACATTAGTATGTATGTACATACATATATGCATGTGCGTATGTTGAGAGAGAATATAACTAAAGTCTGATAATATACAATACTTATGTATCAGAATTTCGTTGAATTATTGATGTGTATACACATTTGGTTTCGGTAGTGGTAAAATTTGCGAAGATGTAACGCATAGCGCAGCAAAAAATTTCGAAGGACAGAGACGAACATATCGAGCCCTAACCGCCAAAATAACGTAAGCGACATTTTTTTCAAAATTTTCTTTTTGGTGCAGAAATATTCCTAGATCATCTAGATGCATTTCTGCATCAAAAAGAAAATTTTGAAAAAAATGTCGCTTACGTTATTTAGGCGGTTAGGGCTCGATATGGTGTTTGTCTCAGTGGGTGAATTTGGTGGACTAACTTGGGAACCAGTTGGTAACTAGTCTAGACCAGTCAGGGACCAGTTAGGTTGAGTTTGGGACTAGGCTGAAACGAGATACTTTTGTACGATTTTAACACCATTTGGTTGATTTGAGCTCCAGTAGCCGTTTTGAACCGTTTGAAAGCCTTTTAAGGTGTTTTTGCACGCTGGGAGTGCCGTATTAATATATGTAAGTACCAATCTATTAATATCCTAGAATTATTTTAATATGTATTGCAAAATTTTCTACAGACAAGACTAAAAAGAAAAAAATTGTTGAAAAAAAACTTAAAAAAAAATGTAGAAAATAATATTTCTCAGTTCCATAGAATTTGTTTTGATAACTTTTGCTTCTGAAATTTTAGCAAACGCTATTAGGAGTCCTCATCTAATGTGATAAAGGGATAAATGATAAATTTATCAGTTTATCCACATTCTTACATGAACACACCCTGGTAAATAATTGCATAAAAATGTTTATTATTTAGCTTGTACGGCTAGTTACGTTTCATTCTAACCTCGTTCATTGTATTCATTTGTTTTTTATGTGTTCGTAGCAAAATCGACCACTTAGTAGTTAGTCAGGGTTGAATTTTACTGTAATTTATACGTTTATCCACCAAAATCGTTTGATAAAGTGATAAAATTTGGTTAGATAGATTTCCATACAAAGTTTGTCAGTTCATTTATCATTTTATCAAGTTAATCAGCAGTTTATCACTTTTGATGACGACCCCTATTATAAATAATTTATGAGAATGAAAATGAAAAGCGGGGGGCGCATGTATTGAATTGATATGAAAAGTCTATACATAGTATAAAGGAAAGTCGAGATTCTTTGTACGCGGTAATCTCGAAAACTACTGAACGGATTTTTACGAGATTTTCTCTAATATATTCTGTATCGATAGGAGAGTGACCCTTTTTATTTAGAATTTTAATAGGGTTGCCACCTGTGTAAAAAACTATAAGATCCGCACCGTTCGTTGGATTACAAAAAATGAAAGCGATTGATCTCTAGAAATCCACTAATGTCTTATTTTTTAAATAGGGTTGCCATCTGTTAAGAATATTACTATATTCAATCCTAATAAGCGTAGGCATCAGTTCTGCACCGTCACTGTCAAATGAAAAGACTTAGCTTCTAGATGTGTAATAATGTATTATTTTTCTGAGTAGGGTTGCCACCTGTTTAAAAACTATAAGATCTTCACCGTTCGTTGGATATAAAAAGGAGATACCAAATGAAAGTGCATGGCCTTCGCATGTACAAAAACTTTAATTTCTTTGAGTAGGGTTGCCACCTATTTAACTATCTTTTATACATAGTATAAAGGAAAGGCAAGATATTTTGACCACGCTACTGAATGGATTTAGACAAAATTTTTTAAGCATATAACAAACGAAGTACATGATGACATATGATTTCTTTTTCCAAATACGTAAATGTACATACATATGCATACATTCAGCGCGTGGCCGACTAGTAATATATAAATGAATGTGGGTATATGAATAACGACCGCTTAAAATCGATCTCAAATTTGTTCTTTCGCTGTAGAAATTTTAGTTCTATGTTATGTAGTTTGACTATTTTCAATTAAATTTAATGCTTTGTATTGCATGCGCTCCACGTAGGGATGTCGAAAAAACATTGATGCATCGAAAATAACGATGTTTTGCTTCGATGCGTCGAAAATTTACCACTCGATGTATAAAAAGTCGCTTTCACAGTATACCAGTAGAAAAGCTTTTTGTTGTTGGTGCTGTTAATTTGGTCCCCATAAAGGACTTCAGGGTTGCGAGCAACTGTTTTGCCGCATTCAGGGTGCTGTGCAGCAAAATAATGTGGTGAAAAATTTTAACATCGGATAAATGGCGAGAGAAATATTGTTATGCGCTTTGTAAGTAAACATGAACGAAATAAAATATTTTATACTTCAATACAATTAATTTGCGCTATTTTTGCAATTCGAAGTTATCTTAAAAATATTTGTAGTGAAATATGTACTTTATGAATTAAATGGAAACTATGTTATATGTAAAAATATATTCCGATTTACTTCAAATAAATGGTGTAAAATGTTTTATATGTGGATCTAATTTTAATAATAATATTTATTACTTTCATCTACATTGCTTTTATTGTATGTTTTCACGAGTATTTGCAGTTCTCTGCAATTGTCTCTGGCCGACTATACACGTTAAAGCTAAATAATTTCACAATTTCTACCCTATTATAGGTTTATAGTTTAATAAAATGTGATCAAGTGAGAAACAATTATTTGAATCAAATGATCAATAGTGAACGCACTTGGAGCAAATTTTGGAACACGGAGCGAATTATGCATATTAAGACTAAATAAATTTTAACTTTCTACTATATTATACGTTTGTATTTTAATGTAATATGATTAATTACTGAAGAATATATAAACTCCGATCAAACTTAACTACTGAATGCTTGAACGCGTTCAGAGCGAATTTTAGAATACGATATAAAATATGCATATGAAGACTAAATAATTTCTTACCTATTATAAGCTTATGTTTTAATATAATATGATTATTTACTGAAGATAATATTAATTCCGATCAAATTAATTGTTAATTGTATTAATTGTTCGACAAACTATTTAAATCAACGCGCT
>NW_023458556.1:99662595-99667543 GCF_013731165.1 Rhagoletis pomonella | reverse complement strand
TTGAGAACATTTTTTGGTTTTGTTGTATTCTTTTATTGCATGCCTTAAACTTTTTTACTTTAAGTTATAATGGTGAAGGTATGCCTTCTGCCTTTGTCAAGCACTTATGCTAGGTGCGAGAAATTTAGCCTATGCGCGTAAAAGCATAGCATTTTCGTAGATTTCACGAAAAATCGGACTATGATGGATTCTGTGATAGCCAGAAATCCTAGCAAACGACAAATGGACTTTCCAATAATAGTCGAACATAAATGACCAATGTGCATCTATATGAGATACGTTGCTTGCGGCAAGTTCACAGGTTAACGCCAGACCGTAAGAGGTTGGAAATCATACGAACAGCATAATCCCTACATTTGACATAAAAATTGTTGTAAATATTTGCACAAACATAACCATAAACAGTATACCTTTTGAGAAACACATTCATGAAGCGCGCACTTGCACCCTCAGCGATTGAACATCATGTTTATTTATTTCTTTGGCTATATCTCTGGGCGGTTTATTTGTGCCAGTTGCCTTTAGTGTTTTTGCCAATGACATGGCACTATTGCACTGATAATAACTAAATTTAGCCGCAGTTGCATTCACACGTGATATAAAAGCTGGTGACGGCAAGCTGTGGGAAACCCCGGATTTGCCGTTTGTTGTGTGGTGTTTGTTCTGCAACAATAGCTGCATTTTTTTGTAAGCGAGCGACAAAAGAACGCTCAACTCGGGTAAAATTTCCTTTTAGCTACTTAAGCAGCCCTGTTGATGGCTGGTAGGAAACCTGTGATTAGTTTAACGGGATTTAGATACAAAAACCAATTTAAATGAGTAATTATGCGAGGTATTTGCGTAATATATGGAAACAGAAATTTCCCTATCCACTTTCCCATTAACAATTCACAATAGAGCAGTTTTTCCACTTACCAACACTACCCTTCAGGTCGACCTGGCTGAGCTCGGATAAATAGCCGAGTTTGTGTTGTTGCTTTGCGTGTATATTGTCATTTAAGCGAGTGTTCTTTTGTAGCTCGGTTGCAAAAGAATGCACCTAATAGCCTGCAATGATGACATGTCCTATAATAGGTTCGTTCGCGTAGCTGTTAATTGTTCATGTTTAACCAAAACTTACAGGTTTTTGCGTTCGCGTACGCAAAAAACTTGCAAAGTAGGGGAAATTGAGAGAGCAAAGTGACATTTAATTTTGAGGGGAAGCTGTTAGTTTCTGTTGGAAAAATTTTTGCCAACAGCAATTTGCCAACAGGGAAACAGCTGATCAAAAACAGCTGGTTGGCATTTACGCAAATCACAAAATTTAATTTGATGGTTTGGAAGATAAAAATTACAAAATGCGACAAATTAAACTTGTAAGAAATAAGTAGTTATTTGTTTAATCAATAAACTGTGTCAGTATAACACTTTGCGATGACTTTTCGTACGTTTTAAATTTTACACTTTTGTATGTAAACAAAAATTATATCAGCTGTTCGTCTAACTTGCAAGTTTCTGCAAATTTTCTGTTCGCGTACTATTTTGGATATTTCTCTCTTGTGAGCGAACAGATGACATTTCGCCGGAATTTGGCAGTTGGTTGGTTTCTGTTGGAGATTTTAAACGAACGCACCTAATGTCGACGAACAAATATATAAAATTGAAAATGACTAACCTCATTCAGAATTGCTAATCGATGCTTTAGCTTCATGTTCTCAGTTTCCAACGTTGTGTACTCTTGATTACCTTCAATTTCAAGTCCCTCGTCATGTTTTGTATTTTCTAATTACATATGCATGCAAGTGCGATGTCAGATGCTCCTACAAATACAAATAAAAATGTTTAACATGCTCTACATGCAGCTGGAGCTAATGGCCAATGTATGCAGCCACACTTATTGCTGCAGCAGCAGCGAGAGATTTCGAAGGAGTGCATCTTGTCTGTTAATGGGAAAGTAGGATATGAATTGGTACATTGGATCTCCAATGCTCACATTATACAATAGATGTGTGGGGATTCCGACTGATTCGGAAGACCACCCTTGGTCACGTCCAGAACGTATTTTCTAAGAGGAAAAACCGCAGGGATTGCAGTAGTTTTCCTTTCAATCATCGTTAATGATGCTATGCTTGTAATTTATGGTCTGAAAAGAAAGAAAATTGCATTAGTCAAATGTTAAATATATCAAATCAATAAATTTCAATAATGTTTGCCATTTCATCCATATTGTAACTATCAATAGCTTATAAAGAGAAGTGTAAAGTTTTCTTTATCTAAAACTAATAAAGTTAGAAGCACGAAGTTCAAGGATGCGATAGTTAACATATTAGTCCTTGACATATATTAAAAAAAAAATAAATATTGGAAATTTCCAAATATATTCAAGGATAAAGTTTTAAAAGGACATTTTCAATACTTATTCGTCCAGGTGCGCCCAAAGTTTTCCATGTATTTTATATGGGGAAAAAACAACTTTTCGTACAAATGGTATAGAATAGTTAAAAATCAATATTTTTCTACCAGAAAACTCAGTTTATCTGCAGGAGATTCCCAATAATAATTTGTTTATTTAACCATTTTTTCATCGCAACTATAATTTATAAGTCCGCCAAAAACCCTCAAAAAATCTCGAAAAATGCACTGGGCGACCAATAAAAAATCGTTAGTATTAAAACATGGTTAAATAAAAAATTGGGTGTAATTATTGAAAGTCTCCTGAAGAGAATCTGAGTTTTCCGATCGAAAAATATTGATTTTCAAAAATTCTAACCCTTTCTACGAAAAATTTTATTTTTCCCATATAAAAATACATGTAAAACTTTGAGCGCTTTGAGCGACCTCTAAATATTTTTTGATTTCAAAATAAAAAAATAAGGGTATACTTTTTTGGGTATAGAACAATCCTAGGGGGTGAGAGCATTACCATTCCGACTTTACTGTTTCGGGCCACCCTAGTGTACACATTTAACATGTGGTATGAAATACCATTATAATATCATTGTACACAGGAGCCAATAAATTTTTTTTATATATATGGTATATATGACGTTTTTAATAGCAATAATGTTATCATTTCCACTTCCAGTGATTAAATATTCAAAGAATAATTCACGTTTTATTTTAAAATTATTTTTAAATTGAAGTTCACTTTCAAAAATTTTAATTAGAAGTCGGTTTCTCTCTTTTCGACTGGAAGCAAACTTTATACTTAAGTTCCTCTCAGTTGCTCCGTTTGAGCGTGGTATTGAAAACCCAAAATTACATATTTTTTTCGAACTATGGAAACGTATTACTATTTATGGGCTTCGTCTGTATTTCGGAAATACTATTTCCCCATGGCTTAAATTACTTTTTCCAACTGCGCAAAAACTTTGAAAGACTAAGAACTCGCTAAAAAAAAGTATTTAACTCGCTGTCTTGTGTTAAAAACCCTTTTACAATGTCAGCAAATTGAGAAAAAGTAATTGTATGATGCCGGCAAAGCCATTCAATTATTCAAATTTGTTGTTATTAAACTGAAAGTTATTTTCGGGATAAGAAATGTTATCGACAAAAATGTGTGTGCTCAGAATTGAAAATTCAGTACAAATCAGTACAAATTTTGAAAAATCATGACATTAGCGTACTGATTGAAGAAATTAATAAGATCAGTACGAGAGTTGAAAAATCAGTACTGTACTGATAAAATCAGTACGTCTGGAAACCGTATTTTTTGTGAAAAATAAACGTTGAAAAGAGTTTTTAAACTTGATTATCTCATTATCTTATTAGCGCACACTATTGTGCTTATTTTTAGTATAATATAATTGTATTATCTCAGACTTTTTTTCAATGTTTTCTAATATTCGTTCTTTTGGCATGCAACAGCAACCATGCGCTCGATTTCTCGTGGGGAAATTTGGTCCCCATAAAGGACTTTCACCACGAAACAGCTACAAAAACAAAAACCTTTTCTACTGGTAAACTGTGATCGCTTTGTTTGAAATTCAAAGAAAGCAAGATGCAGTTTTATAGCTCATAAAATTTTAGAATAATAAAGTGCAAGTTTCAATTGCTTTGATTTTCTTTTGCTGACTTGCACTTCAATAGACCAAAATTTTATGATCTATAAAACTGCATGCTGAAAAATGTTCTAAAAACCCATATTAAAATTATAAAAATTTAGATGGAAATTTGTTGAATTTTTCTAAGTTTTATATAAAGTTTGAAACGATGTTACATGGTTTTGTTTAAAGCATGAGCACTATTTTTATAAAAAATAACAAAAAAATATTAACTTAAAAAACGTATTGAATAATTAAATAAAAGAAATCAACACGTGAACACTTGAATCGCTACTACTCTATAAATATAATCAAAATAAAAGTTTGTTAAATTGTTTGAAATTGGTTTTGTTTTATTTCCATAGTGAAGGAAAACTCTATGCGTATCGATGCATCGATGTACGCCGTCCGATTCATCGACTTGAAGAAAAACATCGATGTATTTTTGCCATTGGCATCCCTAGCTCAACGTTTTTCATTTTCAATCTCATAAATTATTTATAATTACTTTTGCTAAAATTTCAAAATCAAAAATTATCAAAACAAGTTCTATGGGACTGAGAAATATTATTTTATACTTTTTAGTATAAAAGCGTGTTATATTGAAAAGTTTTTTATTTTATTTATTTAAGAGTTGTTCTTACTTTTTTTCAGTGTGTGAGAGACAATGCTTCTGTTAATTAATTTGTCTTTGTATTCTTACATAATTCCTGTATTTATTGTGGGATTTTTTTGTTTAAAATACTTATAAAATTTTATTTATTTCATTAATGTTCAGTTTTACATGGAATAATAAGTGTTGAAGCGAATATATAAATTGTTGAGTTTTGCTTCGTATTGCCTCAATGGATTTTTTATGCGTTTTTTTTAGAATTTTTTACGTGGAGTATCTGAATTTATTGGTTTTTGAAAATGCTGGAATGCAT
>NW_023458556.1:99643363-99662495 GCF_013731165.1 Rhagoletis pomonella | reverse complement strand
GCACGGTGGGCAGGCCTATGGCAGGCACATCGCGCGTCGGATCGCGGTCTGGCTATTTCTCCAGCCATAGCGCGCACATTACGCTGCTTATTCGCCGGCACGACGGTGCAATCAATCGACACTCGGTCCGGTAATATCGCACCCTATGAGTTGGTATTTTGTTATCTGGGTTCAATGATGTACGGGAATGTGTCCGACAAGGCATTCCATTGCATTCCCAGGGTCTCTCAGGTTCTGGTGGTACTTGCCTTTTCGAATATGAGAAAATTCGTATCAATCAAGTCTTCTGCTTTTATGTTTCCCAGGATTTCATTATGGTTGGTGGCAATCTTTTTTAGAGGGAAGCCGGCAGATCCGAGAGCCTGGATGACTTGGGAGAATTAATTTGTTGCTGATTTGAGATCATGACTACCAGATAGCACATCATCCACATAGGTTTGGGTTTTTAATATTGGACCTGCCAACGGAAATACACCTTTTACGTCTTTTGCTTACTCGTGAAGAGTGCGTATGGCTAGAAATTGGGCACGATTGACCCCGAAAGTTCGGTTTTTAGTTTGTAGTCCTTTATTGGAGAATTTGTGGATTAGCGAAGGGGATCTTTTGATAGTCTTGGACATCACGATGTAAGGGTATTTGGCGATACATCTTTTCAACATCGCCATTAAAAACATATCTGTATGTACGCCATTTGAGTATTAATAGGAGCAGGTTGGATTGGAGAGTTGGTCCGGTATACAAGACGTCATTGAGAGAGTTAAGGCCGGTCCACATAGAACTTTCGCATTGGCTTTGGCGTTAGCGTTGGTTTGACAGAACGCACGTTAAAAGTATGCTTGCTACAATGAATGCTTGGCAGCGAATGCTCGGGCCACTAAATTAACATACTAACGACAGGTAAATTAATTTTCATATCAATAATAACATAAAAAACGATATTTCTTGCCCGCACTTGATTAAAAAGAAAAAATATTTCACATAATTTTATTTATTTTCAACAGCTGACGAGCGACGCACACGAAAAGTTGAGAGTTGGCCATCTTTTTGCTTTATGTTGGCGAGAGCGTTGTCGAATTTTGGCTATGTGGACGGCTGCATTTGAATTCATGTATTCATAGTGAGCTGTTGAAGCGACGCCAACGCTAACGCAACGCCAAAGTTCTATGTGGACGGGCCTTTATCGGAGCCTGAATTTTTAGATGCGTTAAATACTACTCTGACCTTTGACGTCCTTATTTCAGGTTATAGGCATGGTGTGGGAGGTAGAAGGACTTGTAATTGCCTTCTGAGGCTTTTTCATCGGAGTTTGTTTCCTCCATATGATTTAGCATTATATATTCCTCCAAGACATTATCGTATTGGGATTTTAACTCACCTTTTTTGAGAAGGGGCCTATCCACGCTGAGGAACTGCTGGAGGGCCCGGATCCGGGATGGACCTAAGGCTATTTTGTCTGGGAAGTTTGTTTTAAAGGGAGTCTGACACCATAGCGACCATCACTGGAGCGGGTGGTTGTGGACTTGTAGAATTCTTCGCACAGTTCGTCCTCAGCTGTCGTTGTCACAGTTTTGGGGACTTCTTCTAGTTCCCAAAATTTTCTCAGTTGTGAGTCTAGATGTTTGTTCGAGATCTCTTCTACCTGGGTTGAGAACGTTTATACCGTTTCGGGAATTTGAGCACTCAAAATCCACCCGAATATAGCATTTTGTGCCAGTAGGTTTTAGGAAAGTTTCTCTATCCCTTCCAACATGATTTGGGGGATTATTATCGCTATCGATTTGGGTAGGGGAGTGGCAGTTTGGATCAGCCAGCTTGAGACGTGCCCATTTTTCACATTGGTTGTGTCCGAGTTGGAATTTCGGGAGCATTCTGGTCAACTGTGGGAGCACTATGGCTTGGGCTTTAATCGTAATACGTTTGTCAGAGGAGACTAGGGTTAGAGCGCAGAGTTTATTTGATGTTTGGACTACTCTGCCTCCCATGCCTGAGATTTCAAAGTTTGAGTGCTGGCATGGGAGTCTTAATCTAGTCTGAGACTTTGAGGAGATGAAACTTCTTTCAGATCCCTGGTCGACTAGGGCTCGTAAATAATTTGAACAGATCATCTCTATACTCGATGGACACGACAGCTGTTGAAAAAAGTATTTTACTTTCGTTGTCTGAGTAAAACGACTGTACTCTTGTTGTCCCTGAAGTACCGGGTTGATCTTCTAGCTCCTTCAGACTGATCGGGGTTTGTTGTGTGGTCATTGGCAGTGGCCGTTGAAAATTGTGAAGATGTTCTTAGTGGTATTGTATTTTGTTTATTTCGCGTGGGTGTTTCGCTATAGAGTAGCGCGGAGTGATGTCGCTGTTGACAGTGCAGACACGTAAGAAGACTGGGACAGTATTTTATTGTGTGCGTTTGAGAGAGGCAGTTTTCACATATATTCAGGGCTATCACGGAATCAATCGTAGAAAATCTACGAATTCGAATGCCTGCTACGAATACGAAAAAATTGCTATCACTGATTCCGAGTGAACTCGAAAATATAGGTGCCAGCTTCGAATGTTGATTCGAGATCAGCTAGTGCAAAGGAAACAATAGACATTTATGTATGCCATTTTGCTCAAGGTGTCCCAGCAGTCGCAATGGCCGAGTGAGCAAAGCACTAGACTGCCAATTGCGAGATCCGAGTTCGAGTCTGAGTCGTCGGCAGCGGAGCTTTTTTTCTTTTTTTACTTCATTTTTTTTTAATTATTTTTCTTTAGTTTAGATTTTATTCTTTAAAAGAGAAAACTATTTTTTTTTAAATTAATTTGAATTTGTATTTTTTTAAATAAATTTATATGATATTAAAGTAATTAGATTTCTTTCATAATAAATTGTTGTTAAACTATTATTTCCTCGCTTCAAAAAATAGCGTCTAGCAGATGAATATAGGTATGTACATATGTAGGTATGTATGTAATTTATATTTTACGTCTACGTTTACACAAATATATGGAATTATATCAAACTGTAACAAATATGGAGTATAATAAATATTTATTATTAACAATAATACAGCTTTTCTCCGTTATTTTTAAGATTCAGTGATTTTAAATTTTGTTCCGACAGCATAAACTCGTCGTAGTGTATCTGTACGAATCTTCATTACGAACGGATTCAATGAATGCTCTCTACGAATTTCGAATTTACGTTCGTAGCCATTCGGATTCTGTGATAGGACTTTCGTAGGTTTCACGAAAATCGAAGCTACGATGGATTCTGTGATAGCCCTGATTGTTTTATTTTACGAAGTTAAGGCGATCTTGAATTGGTAATCTTTTGAATCTAAGACAGTTCCTCAGGTTGTGTGATGATGCTTACATAGGTTGCAACTGTATCTTTTTTTGTTCGGACATATGAGAACTTATTCGAGTGGGGGATCTATAAGCATTTCGTGGTTGCATGGGTTTAAAGTATGACTTATTTTGCCAGGTAAGCCAAGTAGGTCTGGGTTGGGCTGGTCGCCATTGATCCACTCTTTCTACGACCTCGTACCGAGTGGTTAGGAACTGATTCATTTGTAACCAGTTGGGAAGTTCTTTTCTTTAAGTCAGAGATTGTTCCCATAATATCGAAACTTTTTGGGTTGCCAGGATTTGGAGACAGTTTTCGACTGTAGATTGGATTATTTGAATTTCTTCACTGGTTTCCAACTGAATTAATTTCAAGTTCGTTAATGTTCTTATTTGGTTATCTAACAACACTCTTCTATTCTCATACCTGGACCTGAGGGCTTCCCACGCCAATTCAAAGTTGTCATGGTTTAACGGGAATTGCTTTACAATTTGGCTCACCTTCCCCTGCGTCTTATACCTACGGTGACCATATATATATTTTGAAAATGCAGGACAATTTTTCAAAAAATTTACCTACATATAATTGCGTAGTATAAAAATAACAAAAATATACTACATGTATACATTCCTCGTCATTTGAATAGCGCACGATTTCTTTCATTTTCTACCATACAAAGTATGCTTGACAAAATTTTTATATGGAAGAAAATGCGCAGCACCGTAAAAAAAAAAAAATTTTCGCCCCTATGTATATTTTTTTTTTAATTTTCCAAAAAATTTTAAAATGGGATGTCGTCGTAGAATATGCTATATTTTTATAAAAAGTTAATGAATATTGAACAAACAAAAGGAAAACTGTACCTACTAAAAGGATGCGCTATTCAAATAACGAAGAGTGTATATTTCTTAATTATTAATCCAATTTTAAACTTTAAACATAAATCACATTTGCTTCATTGACATTAATCTTTTAGTAAATAATATTTACAAAATTATAATAAGGCATATTACATATTACTTTACACGAAATATGAACCTCTGTAAAGCAAATTTTTAGGCAAACTTTGGGTCGTTGAACACGAAAAAAATACCCATGGTTTCAAAGAAGTGTTTTCGAGATTTGTTCGAAAAACGTATTTTTAGTACTTTTTCAGTTATTCCTCATCATCTCATGAAACGACCAACAGTTCGAAAGGTATTGTAAGGCTCTTTGCAAAAAGATATATTTTTTGTGCAGATTGTGTTCCGTAACATCTACATTTCTCATCAGATTTTCATTTACTGTAAAAAGAAAATGATTAAAATTTCAATTTTTCGATTTTGGTCGCTTGTAACACTAATTATTTTCATCGAAATCGGCAAAGTAATATATTTTTGTAAGGGGACTGTAGGTCGCTTATGTTGATTGGATAATTTTTTCATGAGATATTGACGAATAGGTTCGAAATGTACCAAAAACACGTTTTTCGAAAAAATTAAGAAAACGCTTGTTTGAAAGGAAAATTGGCTTGGAAAATATTTTTTTTTTCTTAAGAGATTACCACAAAATTTGTAGAACAGTGTTATCGATATATTTGATGCTGGTTTTCAATTTCTTGTCACCCAATGTCCATAACTGTACAATATTTAGAACGCATTGACTAGTTGAACCTTCAAAACCAGATTACCCTTATATAGTTATCAATTAGTTATCGACACTGCTTTTATTTCGATTAGGAAAAGTTAATATTAAAATATCGAAGAAATTGCGGGACAAAGGCAGGACACGTGGAAAAAATCAGTACATTTTGGGGGTTTTCTGTTTTGAAAAATTACGCAGGACAGACCTTTAAATAACAGTACGGTCCTGCAAAAAACAGAACGGATAGTCACCGTACTTATACCTGAGGTGATACAGTTTCTGAGCTTTAGTGGTTAATATAGACCGCCGTGAAAATGTCACGGAAAGACGGCCATTGTTCGTAACCCCCATAAAAAATTTCTGTGTCACAAGGCGGGACCTTTAAGCTTAAACCAGATGGGTCTTGAGGTGGTGATACAGTTGATGCAGGTGTAGGGGTGTTTGCTTCTCTGAGTATTTGGAGCTGCTCGCCAATTTAAGCTTTTGTGTCTTCATAGATTATGAGGCATGACCTATATTTACCAAGGGCTGGACTCAGAGTTTTCTTGAATTGGGGCTGAGCTGAACCTTGTACAATAGTCCATGAAGTTATCAGTTTCCGAAATTAATTTTATTGACGAGAATGCATTCTTTGGTTTCTTTACCGACTTAGAAGTGGCATTGGGTTTCGGTGGAGGCACCCTGCATTCTCTCTTCGTCACTCATTTTCGGGGCTGGGCTTTTGGAATTGTCGTCAGTTTGGGTTGTACTGCACATTTAAGGGAAGGAGTGAGAGGTCATTATATGAGGGGAAACTGTAAACTTTGATACTACGGTTCGAATAATAGTTCGAGAAAACTAGAAAATTTATCCGTCTACTTTATTTTGTATGAAGTCCACTGAAAAGGCTGTTTTGATTATTTCGCAAATTGGGTAGTTTTACCTAACACGAGCTTTTAAATCAAATTTTCAAAAAAATTAAACAATGTGTAAAGATTCAAATTTATTTCGCCCCACTGTACCGCACTTTTATGTTTTTGATATGTAGTATAAGTCGATAACGTATATATCTACGTACAAATATACATACATATATGTATATAAGCTATTATTTGCCTATGTGTTTTTTAATATTTATATTCAATCTAGGTACATGTAAATACGGTTATTGCAAGTAAGTACTTATGTATGTGCAGATATCTATATACATATATATGCGTTTAATATTTGCGCGGGAAAATAGCGAATATGTCAAAAATGCGCGGGATGTACATAGTATGTATGTATGTATGTATTTATGTATATATGAATTTGCGTAGGCTGAGTTGCATGAAATGTTTTACTCAATATTTACGCGACGGCGTCTTTGGATTTTAAGGCGCTCGCACGTAAAGAAAATAAGAAGTGAAAAACAACTTTTGAACACTGTATGTATTCCTCGATTGGAATCACTGGCATTCAGATTAGAAAATAACTGTTTATGGAGAAAATTACGATCATACTTATAACAACATCACTTAAAACTCGTTTATAGGAATGCCATTCAAATGAGCCGTTTAGGCATCGAAACTCCGAATACGGGACAAATACAGGACATTAAAATAAATACAGAACATTTGGCGTCCCGTACAAAATAAATAAATTACCAGGGCAATGGGTTAAAAAAGAGGACTGTCCCATATAACACAGGACGGATGGCCACCGTAGATATAGTGTATATAATATTGTAATTGGTCACGTCTGCCATAAGTGAATTTCGTCACGAAAGAGAATATTGTGAACAAAAAGAGGGAAAAAGAACCCGTTCTTCTCCACAATACAATATATTATGTGTGTGTATGTTTACATGCACAATCAAATACTTGATACACCAAAACAAAATGAAGTGAAGTGTTTAAGGCACTAACTAAACCCAATCTGTAACCAGTGACACCAAGGTGGAATTACAATTAAATATCAACGTCAACAAGTCAACATGATAAGAATTTTAAAATTGTACACTGAAAAATCTGCTGTATAAGTGCCTATATTAATAGGTTAACTTAACCCCAACAACAACGTACCAAGTGATATTTTATAGCACAAAGCTGAGCAATGCTTTTAAATCAGTGACCGGAAAAAGGGTTTTAATAAAAAATATCAAATAGAAAGTGAAATGATACGAACTAAAAATTGTGCACCGAAAGAAACTTTTATTAAACAAGTGCTTTGATAAAACCAAGTAACTTTACCCCAACAACAACGTTCCAGACGAAATCTTAATAGCACAAAGCTGAAAAAAGCTTATAGATCAGTGACAGTGACAGGAGTTGTAATAAAATATCAAAATCAAAAGTGAAAATGATATGAACTTAATATTGTGCACCGAAAAAAGACGAAATCTTAATAGCACAAAGCTGAAAAAAGCTTATAGATCAGTGACAGTGACAGGAGTTGTAATAAAATATCAAAATCAAAAGTGAAAATGATATGAACTTAAAATTGTGCACCGAAAAAACTTGTATTAAGCAAGTGCTTCACTTTAAATAAATCACTTTGCAACAACAACACCTGTTCACTTCAAAATGGTGGTATCTTCGCTGTATATTAATCGCGAATCTGGAAAACAAACAAAACGAACGGTTTGAAAATTTTGTTTATAAAAATCAAAAGCAAATTAAATCTTGTTTACCCTTTTTCTCACAAATTCACCCGCCATATTTTGTTTGACACTCGATTTTATAAATAATGTATGAAAGTGCACTGAGGTTTGAAATCAAAACCACGCACCTTTGTTAAATGGAAGTGCTGGTTTTGTTGAAAAATAAAATTACTGGAACTGATGCTGCTGTGGCAAATGTAGCGATCTAGTGACAATATATCCTGTGGTTTGCGGCAGGGTTGTTGCGAATATTCGCATTCGCATTCGCAACTGCGGAGCTTCCGCATTAATTTTAACATTCGCATTCGCTTTCGCATTCGTAATAATCAATGCGGAGCTTTTGCGAATGCGAATATTTTGCAAGTGGCCGATAAAATGTATATATGGCAAAAAAATTAAATATTGTAGCCAATATTTTTGCCTGTGGTCGTAGGAGTATTTGTGTAACAAAACTGGTCAAATGTCATATTTATCAACTTTGATAAAAAATGTCTTTAAAATATTATTTCTTAAGCTATATAACCGAGCTATCAATGGGCAGCCATAAAAGTTCTCACTTCTACTTGACCTTTGACGTACGTCAAAGAGAACATAGTCCTTTTAATAATATTTTTTTTCTGTGCTTTAAATACCTGCTTTGTTTTTTTTTCTTTATTATGATTTTTTTGGACCAATCTTAAAAAAAAAACTACTAGACACAAAAGAAGAAAGTGTGCACTGTAATTCTTAACAAAATTTTCGTGATTTGCTTTTGATGTTATAGGTGGCATACACGGTGCGTCTGACTCGTGAGTCGGTTTGGATGTGTTTGTGAAAATAAATATGTGTTAGTTACACCAACATGACTCCCGGCATGACTCTGAATGATTCAACTGTGTGTAGTCGAAGGCGAGTCAACACGTACACAAATGATTCGCGAGTTAGACATACCGCGTATGCCACCTATTACATTTATTCGTTTGAATAATTTCAAATGGGGCTCTTTGGGGAATTTATTTTTTAGCAAAAATTTTAAAAACAGTAGTTTGTTTACTTGTCGGATAATATTTTTTTCATAGGGATATACATTGGATCCTTGGCTAAAAACTTCTGTGGTAAAACTGACCCTTCTGTGCTATTTAAAGTCAATGAGTAAGCTCCTTCAATAGGGATTTCCAGTAGAAATGTTCAACGTCTAGCTATAAAGAGAATCGATGCTCAAATAATTAAAAAGCTATAGGTATGACCTTTATTTAGATAAGAATTACGAAACTATCTGTTATTCAAATGCTTATAAGAAAACGGGGTGCAAATAACAATATTCTGATCCGATTCGGCTGGCAGCCACGACTTTGAAAACAGAGTTTTGTTCAAAAATAATGGGCGCGTTTCTAAGACGCAACTGTTTACCTCAACTGTTGCTGAAATGCTGTCAACTGCTGAGTTCAACAGTTACGTCTTAGAAACGGTATGATACATAAACTACCAAAACATTTGTAAACAAGCAAAATTAAATAAAACAGCACAAAAAAAAAAAATATTAAGCCAAAAATATGGATAGCGCAGGATTTATAATTTAGTTTTTCTTATTTTATTTTTAATATATGTATTTGTACGTGTATTTTATTTTATTAACAGCCAGTTTCGCCAGAAATTTACAGACACATTATTTTTTTATTTGAATTTTCTATGAAAACTTACGGAAGGGAAACATCATTTTTGGCTTATATGAATTGTTGACTTCATGTACCGAAATAATGTTATGATGGAAAAAATTGCGTAAAGTTGCCAACCGTTGAGCTGAGCGGAGCTACTCAACTGTGCGTTTCTGAAACAAACACTCAACAGTTCAGCAACAGCTACGTCTTAGAAACGCGCCCAATAATCTATTTTCTATATCCATCTATTTAGCTCGCTATAAGCACAAATTTTTCAAAGCAGTCGCAGAAGAAAGTATTAAAAATGAATTACAAAAACTAAAATCGAAAAGTGCTCTAAAGTTACAGGTTCTACAAATTCTGAAACAACATGACATATGTATCTGGTTTGGCTTGTAAGCGCTGTTTAAACAACGATCTCGTTATTATGCTAGATTCTAATTGTTTTTTAAAAATACTTGACATCCGCATTCGCGGATGTTAGCTGTAAGATATTCGCATCCGCATTCGCATCCGCGGATGTCTAAAATAAAGGTCGCTTAAATTGGCAGATGATTCTGTGGCAGATTGTGATAATGTGGCGATTAAACGGCAGTGATGCGTGTGGACTGTATTTCTGGCGCTGTGGAGTACTCGGAGGTCAATTTCTCGGTTGAGAACAAATATTTACGCGACGGCGTCTTTGGATTTTAAGGCGCTCGCACGTAAAGAAAATAAGAAGTGAAAAACAACAGCGTATAAGTGTTGAATAGTTAATGATAATAACAAATGTTTTCTTTATTTGTTAATAATAATGTTCAATAAAACAATGAATATTCAAACGGTGATTTTACTAACAGCTTGATTAAATTACCTTTCTGACGCGGTGTGGTGGGTGGCAATCGCTCTACTGGTCTTCTAGCAAGTGAAAATAGTGCCAACATGCTAAAAGGATTTGAGTCCACCGAACAGTAGCCTTCATTGAGTTTCCCCTCAACTCCGTTACCGTACGGCGGGGCATATTGTTAGCGGCTGGAATGTTAGCCGTAACTTACTATGTGTGTGTGCACTCAGATACGGAATAACTTAACGCGTATTAGGGTACTGCAGCATATTTATGTCGGGGACCTAAACACTCACTACTTCCAAGTAAGTTTGGTACTTAATTTTTGTCTCGGTTGGGTTTTTCTTTTTACGCAAGAAGTGTAGGGCTAGTTCTTGCTGGCGACGAAGGACGACTGTTACAGCCGGTAGGCAGACTACCACACGATGCTCGACTGAGTCTGGGTTACTTCTCTCTGTGAGGGGTTGGTATCCCACTGCTAGACCGGATCGAGAGGGCACGCGTCGATCTCCTTGACGGGCTGGATGACCTTTTGAGTTGGGTCCCGTTCGGGGGTGATCCACCGAAATCAATAAAACAAATGGCTTTCGTTTAGTTCGCTCTTTAATTCACGTCTATCGAACGCACTTATACTTCGTAACAAATTTCAATTATTTCCATAAAGAGATATTAACAAAAACCACAACTGTGAATTGCGCGAGTTTAATTAAAGTAATTTTTTAATTGCTGCTGGAGAAAAAACGATTGCTCTAATAATGCCGGTCAACCCAACCACCTTTTTTTGTTTTTTTTTGACATTTCATATGTTTTTCTGAATTCGCGTAGCCTTGCCATCGTTTTTAGAGCGCGCATTCGTGGATTATCCATTGACCCTTAGTTGTACAGGTTAGTTAATAAAAAGGAAAGTTAACATTCAAGAGATATGCAAATTTCTTTAAATTTAAAATTATTAAAAATGACTTAATTCTATTATTCCAGGTAGCGCGACGTTTGTACCGCTCGCTTATACACTATGTTTATGATTTTACTAATAATTATGATGAAATATTGGGATGGAATGCGCTTAACCAACTGCGCGCAAATAATATAGATATTCCAAACAAAGTTTTTACTTTAAACGGGGTAAAATATAAGTTCGTTGATGAAGTCTTTTGTTATGATCACATTAATCTTCCGGATGAGTCAAACGTTAATCAAAATTCGAAAGAAAACAAGATTAGAATTTATCATCTAAATAATAAAGAAAGAGAAAAATTACAAACGATCTTAAATAAATACAATAAATTATTTTACAAAGAACGGGAAAAATTAACATTGTCGAGTTCAGTGAAACTTCAAATAAAAACTGTTCAGGATAACCCGATTTTTACAAAATCTTATCGCTATCCAGAAGTTCACAAAATGGAGGTAAACAAGTAAATTAAGGATATGTTAGAGCAAGGAATTATTTGCCACAGCAGTTCACCATATTCTGCAGCTATTTGGGTAGTGCCGAAAAAAGCTGACTCATCAGGCATTCAAAATTGGCGTATCGTTGTTGATTATCGCAAATTAAACGATATAACAATCAACGATAAGTATCCTATCCCAAATATGGACGAAATATTTGACAAGTTAGGCAGATGTATGTATTTTACTGCACTAGACCTAACAAATGGTTTCATCAAATTGAAATGGACACAAAATGGGCATTATGAATTTCTCAGAAAGCCAAGTAAATAAATGTGAATTCCTTAAGCAAGAGACATTATAACTCGCGATGTCATAAAGCAGAATCCTAATAAAGTGGCCGCAATCCTTAAATACCCCATGCCTATAAATGAAAACCAGAGAAAACAATTTCTTGGATTAGCAGTTTTTTATCGTAAATTTATAAAATATTTTTTTTTGTGGAAAATAACTAAACCGTTTACTCATAAAGGGCAACAAAATCGATTCAAGTAACGAAGAGTTTTTGAGAGTAATAGATACCATTAAATTATTTATCACGAATTATCCAATACTAGCGTACTTTGATTATAGAAACATTTTTACTCTCAGAACCGATGCTTCGAATAAGGCTCTTGGTGCTGTGCTTAGCCAAGATGGACGTCCGATATGATATGCTAGTCGTACGTTGAACGAACATTAACTCTCAGCGACTGAAAAAGAAATGCTCGCTTTAGTGTGGGCAACAAAGTATTTCAGACCGTACTTATTTATATGGTAGGAAGTTCATCATGCACTCGGACCATCGTCCTTTGCAATGGCTTCATAATTGGAGTCCGACCGATGAATCGGCCGCTGCCGAGGCTAGTATCGGCCAAAAGAATCGGAATCGGCCGTTTTTGGCCGATTCTTGAATGAGGTATAGGGTCAGAATTTTTCAAATCAGCACACAAAAAAATTCTGGTCATATACTTTGATGACTTGTGTCTCAATCAAGAGCTCTCAGGGTCAAAAATTAGTCTTCTGATTATTTTAGCAAAAGTAAAATTTTTGCAAAAGTTACTCGCAAAATAATTTTAAGATACATTTTTTTCAAAAATTCATTGTTAATCGACGGTTTAAATAAATTGAACAAAAAATATCAGAAATGAAAGATAATTGACTATATTTTAATACACCTATGTAAAATTTTTAAGAAATGATTTTTTTTCTGTTTTTTTTTTTAATATATCCTTTTAAAGGGCAATTAGTTTTTAACAATGTTCTCCGCCTAGCAGATATTAAAAAAAAATACGGTAGATACATTGAAACCTTGGAGACTGAATTCCGAAGAAAAAAGATGGAGACTATTACCATATAACTGTAAAAAATTAATAACTGCTTCCCCTGGCCACCTTATTTTGAAATTTATTACACATGCTCCAAATGTTAAATCTGATTTTGATTGTATTTTCTGTGCTGATAACGAACCCCTGAGTATAAAGTCTCCATCAGCTTAAGATTTTGAGAAAAACGGGGCCAAAGTCTCAAAAAATCGCATTTTTTTGCAATATTTGAGAAGCTCTAGCAAAGAAACAAAAGGCGGTATTAGGCTTAAATTAAAGCTAGAGTCTCGACAAATATCCCTGAGAGTTACATCCCTGCACCTTGACTTGATCGTCACTTATAGTCATTTACTGAGCAGCAAAACCTGATTTTGTGCCAAGTTTGAGTACCCACCGCAAATAAACAAAAAGGATAGACCCTTTCACTTAGGCTCAAACTAAACTTGAACTTTTTACTATAATCTCTTACAATACCATCCCTGAACCTTAACCCTAAGGTCACTTATAGTTATTTATTTAACAGCAAAAACTGTATTCCAGTATTTTTATATTGTTCAATAAATGACTATTAGTGGCCATCAGGTCAAGGTGCAGAAACGGTATTTTCAGGGATAGTAGCTGAGAGTTGTGGTTTTATTTTAACCTCACCTTTTATTTTCTTGCTACACCCTCTAAAATATTGCAAAAAGCGCGACTTTTTGACACTTTTACCTCGTTTTTCTCAAAATCTTGAGCTGATGGAGACTTTGTACTTACGGATTCGTAATCAGCGCAAAACAAAACAGCTTTAACCTTTGTCGCAACAAATTTACTGTTCCCTTGTGTTATTTTTTATATTTTTTTAAATGGTTTTCTTTTGATATTTTGTCTTTAATTTATATTACTCTGGAAGAACAAAGCAACCAAAGATAGTCGCGACTATCGATAGTGGGCGATATTTTTTTTAAACTATGATTGTCTATCGTATTCATAGTCAAAATTAAGTTGGTACTTAAAGTTGGTTGTAACTTTATTGACAGATAACCCATCCAAAATTATATCCAAAAGGTAAAATTAACTTTAAGTACCAACTTAATTTTGACTATGAATACGCCCCCATTGCGTTAAATATAGTTTTTTAAAGACCATAATAATAATGAAAGTATGATTTAAAAAACTAAACATATTCAGAGCCTATCAAAAACCTTGTAGTAATTTTCTTTATTTCTTATATATAAGAATATTTTTTCGTCTCAACTATCAAATTTTGTATCAGATGATCAGGTTGATGAGCTAATCGCGGATATTGATACTAACAATAGGAGCGTGCTTCCTTCGAAGTAGGCTCTCTGATTCCCACAGACGAAGATATTCTTGATGATATTAAGAATCTTTAATATTCTTGTCATACAGATGACGATGGCATGTCTGCTATTTTGTTAAAGAATTGCGTTTACTTGAAATTTAGCTTCAATAAATCGCTATCATCAGGCATTTTCATTGAAGAAAAGTTATTCGAATGGGCGCGAGTATATTTCGACAATATTGCTTTTGATTTTTGCTCAGAACAAGAACATAAAGTTGAGGAGACAGATTAGAGCGCTCCTTTCAAACAAGCAATCGCAATAGCAGGCACTCGATCGTACCATTCCTTTATACCAATCGATGCAAACACTTTAGAATGTAGAGAAATTTCTGTATCTACTGTTTGTGATGTGCATAAAATTTTATGAACAAATAACCCGCTAATTAAATATTTAAATAAAATAAAATAACAACGCTTAAAAGTCAACGTTTAGAATACGCATTTTTTGGAAATAAGGATTTATGTATTAGTCTGTGCGTTAACGAATTTGCTCAACAGATAATGTATTAGATGTATGCGTACCAATGCAGTATCTTTGTAATTCCAGCTTTTCACGCTTTTTTGCGACCTATAGATAGCATTTTCCGTTTTATTTGACTTTAGGACTATTTGAATCTGAGTGGGTTTTTGAGCTGATATACTTAAGGTAAAACCAAATCGTGAAATTTGAAGTTTTTAGGCGTATGAGTGTTTTCTTTTTATGATTCCACCTAAACCGCAATAGTCTCAATTTTTTGCTCTTCGGAATTCAGTTTGCAGGGTTTCATTGTGCCTACAGTTTTTTTTTAATTTCTGTTAGGCGTTCTCCGTTGTTAAAATACAAATACAAATTTTTCATTTGTGGTATTTTTTGTTCAATTTATTTATACCGTCGAACTTGAATTTTTGAAAAAAATATGTATTTTAAATTTTTTTATTTGTTTTTGTTATTTTATGGCCTTATAACAATTATATTCAACAATTTTTATTGAGCTTGAGGCCGTTTTTAATGAAAACTTATTGTGGAAAAGCAACAATAATTTGAAAAAATGGTAGAAGTGATAGCTATTTCGGAAATCACCACATTTCCTCATCAGACTTCTTTCCATAGGTTTTGAGCCGCCGATCCCACTGGCTCAGCCAGTTGCCTACGCACTGTGCTAAGTTCGCCTTGTTAATTCTTGTTGCTTATTTCCACTATTTCACTTGTTAAGCCAACTACAATCAAGCGCAGCTATTCCGCTGCAATTCACTTGATCATGTGGTTGTTGGTTTTGTTGGTTTTTGTTAATATTTCTCGTCCTTAAGTTATTTGTTTTTGTTATTTTATGGCCTTATAACAATTATATTCAACAATTTTTATTGAGCTTGAGGCCGTTTTTTAATGAAATGATCAAGTGAATTGCAGCGGAATAGCTGCGCTTGATTGTAGTGATTTCCGAAATAGCTATCACTTCAACCATTTTTTCAAATTATCGTTGCTTTTCCACAATAAGTTTTCATTAACAAACGGCCTCAAGCTCAATAAAAATTGTTGAATAAAATTTTTTTTGCGAATAACTTTTGCAAAAGTTTTGCTTTTGTTAAAACATTCAGAAGACGAATTTTTCACTCTGAGAGCTATCGATTGAGACACAAATCATCTAAGTATATGTCCAAAATTTTTTTGTGAGCTGATTTGAAAAATTCTGACCCTATTGTTATTTAGTTATTTGATTATGATTTTCTTTTGTTGTTATAAAAATTTATAAAACCATGTGTTCCTAATATGAAATTATATTCCCGGCATCGGCCGATTAATCGGTAGGATTCTATTCAGAATTCAAAGCAGCCAAATTTTAAATTACAGAGGTGGACAATAAAATTGAACGAGTTCGATTTCGAAATAAAAAACATAGCGGGAAAAGAAAAATTTGTGGCGGATGCGCTATCGAGAATTGTATTTCATGAATGTAATTTCGGCGAAGATGCTTCGAACACAACAACTGTTTACTCGGCTGAAGAGAATGCGGAAAGTTTTATTAGAATTACAGAAAGGCCTTTAAATTTATTCATACGGCAATTTGAACTAATTAGAGGCTAGAGTCCGACCGATTAATCTGCATCGGCTAGTATCGCCCGTATCTGCCCGATTCTTTTTACTTTTTCAGCAATTTTAACAAATGTTCATCAAAATTTGAAACTGTTTAATCAGATTTTTTTTATTTTTTTGGGTACGCAGCTTTTTAAATTTTAGTATAATACATTGCAAGTTTGAAGTAGCTAGGTAAGTGTTGATTTTTGAAAATTTTTTGTTCACGCATTTTCTTCCAAATAAAGTATGTTCGAAATTTTTTTTTTGTACGGAGAAAATCCGCAACGCCTTCCACAAAAACAATTCCAAAAATCAATAGTAAGTCCTAGTTACTTAAAATTTACAATTCATAGAAATAAAATTGAATGGGCTACAAAACGGCATATTCGGAATGTTTAACGAAAAAGTTTGAAATTTTTACTAACATTGTTTTTGTTAGATAACGAGCTACACTTTAATAAAAAAAATAAGAAATATTAAACAAACGAAAGGGAAATAGCCAAAGAACGCTAAAATGTCGTTACTGTAAGTATTGTGACGATTACCCTTGAATATAATATATTAGCTGTGTTAAAGTGACTTGCGCCTACTTAAAGATGTCATCCCTGCTCAGCTTTATTCTTCAACGCATCCCTCTGTAAATGCTTAAGAAAAGCATACCTACTGGGAATTTTATTTTCGAACTTCCAATGCTAGGTATAAATGCGCTTAGCGCAATTCCAACGGCCCTTCTTTTCAACATCTACCAGACCTCAGGAGACATCGGTGCAATCAACCATGTCATCGATAAACCAACGTGGGACCAACAATTCATTACCACATCCATCTGATCATCAGTTTCAACAAGCAAAACCATCGTTCTAATATCCAAGCGACGATCCAATACCGTAGGAACGCTCGCAACCTATAATTTATTATTCATCTCAATATCTAATCGCTAAGTATCAACTGAATCCTAATCCTAAATTCATCTTAAGATCTTTCGTATCAAATCGCTCTTTCATTTTGCTTTCATTCCCAGTCAACGTTTATTAATCCCCTTTTAATGGTACATTTTCTAAATTGCAAATTCGAAAAAAATAAGAGTGTGCTGATCAACACTGGTTTCCTACGTCACTCTTTCCATTCCATTTTCGCTGGACAGCATTTTTTGTTAAATCCGACATTTATTCATTATCCCTAAAGAAATATAGGTTTAAATACCCTACAAGCAAATAAAAAGCTTAAGTGAAGTGAAGTTAACCGCTCTTCGATACATAGGAAAAAAGCACGCACGATTTGCGACCCCCACCCGCTATAATGCATATATGCACAGTTTCGGTTTAAAACTGCAATAATGCATATTAGAAAACAAATGCATATATGCACAGTTTCGGTTGAAAGCCGCAATAATGCATATTAGAAAAACCGAAATAACGCATATGAGAAAAACGAAGTAATGCATACATGCACAGTTTCGGTTGAAAACCGAAATAATGCATCTGAATTAAACCGAAATAATGCATATATGCACAGTTTCGGTTCAAAACCAAAATAATGCATATGACAAAAACCAAAGTAATGCATACATGCACAGTTTCGACTCAAAACCGAAATATGACAAAAATCGAAATAGCGTATACATGAAAACGAACTTCTCTAGCGTAGGCGGCCTTCGGCCGCGCTTAGGATTTATATCCCTTACTAAGTAAATTCTCCTTTCTGTGTTGCCGGAAAAGGGGACCGGAATTATTTTTGCGCATAACTTCTTTCTGCGTAGGCGACCTTCGAACGCGCTTACGGATTACAACCCATACTAAGTAGAATTCTCCCTTCTGTGTTGCCGAAAAAGTGGGGCGGAAGTATTTTTGCGCAGAACTTTATCGGCTTAGGGATTAAAACCCTTACCCTTCTCCTTTCTGTTTTGCTGGAAGAGAAGGGCGGAAGTATTTTTGCGCAGAACTTCTGTCTACGTAGGCGGCCTTCGGCCCAGCTTAAGGATTAAAACCCTTACCCTTCTCTTTTCTGTGCTGCCGGAAAAGGGGGGCGGAAGAGTTTTTGAGCAGAACATCTTTCTGCGTAGGCGGCCTTCGACCGCGCTTAAGGATTATAACCCTTACTAATAATTCGTTAGAAAAACGAAATAATGCATATAACAAAAACCGAAATAATGCATATGTGAAAGACGAAGTAATAATCAAACCGCTTATCCAAATTAAACATATTTGGTATCAAATGAAAGAGGACTTAAATAGCTTTAAAACTATAATGTCTAAACGAGGAAAGCGACACATTGAAAAATATTTCAACAAAAAAATGTTAATTAATTACCATAGAACAAACCTTATGTTAGGTATATGCATTTCTTTAGTATTAAATTGTAAAAAAAAATATAAATAGAGGTCGTTCGTTATTTATGTTTAAAAGCTATTTCAGCCCTATTTCATATGATACCAAATTTATTTAATTTGGACAGGCCGTTTGTTTATTATCCGGAAAGGACTTTTATTTTGGAATAATATTCGCAACAACCCTGATGCATAGATGCACAGTTCCGGTTGAAAACCGAAATAATGCATATGAAAACCCCAAAGTAATGCATACATGCACAGTCTCGGTTGAAAACCGAAATAATGCATATGGCAAAAACCGAAATAAAGCATACATGCACAGTTTCGGTTGAAACCGAAGTAATGTCTAAATGCACAGTTTCCATATGCGCAATTTCGGTACCCCATCATATACATATCTGTGTTCGTATGGAATAGTGAGTGAAAAACTCTCAAGTGGGCCACCCAAAATTGGACGGTCAAGATAACTTTATTCGGTTTACAACCATAAAAAAAATATATATAATTTGAGCTATTTCGCAAAATTCGAAGTTTTACAAGAGTTATTGTTATTAACTTTTTTTATGAATTCAGTAATTATTTATTATCCACTAGCTAATTAGACACGCTTTAGCCTGATTGTT
>NW_023458556.1:99642186-99643263 GCF_013731165.1 Rhagoletis pomonella | reverse complement strand
TCAGGCTAAAGCGTGTCTAATTAGCTAGTGGATAATAAATAAGTACTGAATTCATAAAAAAAGTTAATAACAATAACTCTTGTAAAACTTCGAATTTTGCGAAATAGCTCAAATTATATATATTTTTTTTATGATTCTAAACCGAATAAAGTGATCTTGACCGTCCAATTTTGGGTGGCCCACTTGAGAGTTTTTCACTCACTATTCCATTTTGTATTGTATTTGTATATTGCTAAATTACGTATAATTATAATTTTGTAATTTTACAGAAGCTGCAGTGGATTGCCCTCTATTTGGTGGTCCGAAGAGTATAGAGGAGTTTAAAGCTGCAATGCTGGCAAGCAAGCAAAGGTACCGAAATAAATTAAAAAAGAAAAACTTGTGGAAGCTGATAATGAGCACACTTTGTCCAGAAAAGACATCGAAGAAGAGCTTGCTTCAACTAAAGATAGCTCGGCTCTTGAGTTGTCGGAGGGAGAGATGGCAGATTGGGACTCTGACGATTAAAATTTTTTTAAATAAAGTGTATAACACAGTTCCTGTTGTCCTTATTGGACAGGAACGTTTGTGACGTGGGCAGTGGATATTAAAGACAACCTTTGATTCTCATTTTCGTTGTTGGTGTTTCCGACAGGGTAGGAGTGTGATGTAATGTGGAACGATTTTCCGTCATCCCTTGTCAAATTTCCAAACCAAATTTGACAAGGGATGACGGAAAATCGTTCCACATTACATCACGACCTTTGATGGTTAAACTTAAACAACTGTTTGAGTTGGCTGGTAAATTTCAACTGACTTTATTGCAAATAGCTTTTTAGTTCCTCTGCATAAAATTTGACTTACAGCTACGTGCTTAATCCACATACTTTTTGTTGTACTTAATTATATCAATTGAATGAAAATAAAAAAATAATTTATTTTAAAACCCTCAGAAGTTAGCACCAAAGAAAATTTTTATTTATTTATTTTATTTATTTATTTGAACAAAACTGGTGGTACAAATAAGATAAGAATCTTTTTAAAGTACATCAACTTCATTTGGTATTTTATTACAGAGTAACATATTAAATTAAATTA
>NW_023458556.1:99634617-99642086 GCF_013731165.1 Rhagoletis pomonella | reverse complement strand
AAAAAAGACCTAAGTGTATATAAATTCTTATATAAACTATCTTAAAGCATAATATACTCGTGTAAAGGGGCAACCCCTTACATTTTTAACAGCAAATGCAAAAATATCCGTTGTTCATGAAAAAATTCAAAAATCCTTGTTCCTACGATATTGCAAAACTAACATTTTAGACGCATTTATACAATTCTCAAATTTTGCTGGCAGTTTGTAAAACCCGCTAAATCCACAAAATTTTGAAGAAGAAAACGAAGAAGAAAGTGACTGTGACATAGAAATAAACTCAGTAATTCAGTCCCATCTCAAGTCACTAAATTTGAGATCAGCAATTAGTGATTTGGTTTTAATTGGGTATTCAGTCAAAGCATTAAGCTGCCTGTCGAAAGGGTCCGGGTTCGAGTCCTCCTCGGGCGTAGAGGATTTTTTATTAGTATTTTTTTATTTTTTTTATTAGTTTTATTTTTTTAATAACCTTTAGATTTTAATGTTTTACAGCCGCACTCAGAAACGTTCATTAAATTAGCTCTAACGGGCACTTAACTAATGATCGTTAAATCAGTTAATTAATGTTTCCTCTCAGGCCCAATTTCGGGTGGCCCATTTAAGTAGAAAGTGTTGATTATATTCCACCATTTATTTTCAGATCATGCATTGAATCTGAACTTAAATGGTCAATATTGGCTATTTAAATATGAGATATGCAACCCTGTGTTTGTACCAAACAACCAAGATTGATTGGTAGGTTGTTTAATCAATCCCATCAAATCCCACCAAAAAACAATCAGCTGTTCAGCACAAAATGTAAACAAATGAGCAAATGCAACAACAATTTCAAGGAACAAGCAGCAGTGCTGCCAATTGTTTGGCATATTTAAACAAAGTGGATCTGAAACACAACGAAACTTAAATGGCATTTAAACAACAATCCACAATTAAACTTAAGTGCCATTTAAATATTCATTTGAAATTGGCCCTCAGAGTCAAAAATTATGAAATGAAAAATTTAAGTATGGCTTCAGTTGCGGCCCTTTTTTTGTGGCATCACTCACTTTTTTCGTTCAGTTTGAAATCAAAAATATAAAAATAAGTACTTGTATCATTTTGCGCGCATTGCCTCAACAGTCGCAATGGCTGAGTCAGCAGAGCACTGGCGCGCCATTCGAGAGATTCGAGTTCGAGTCCTAGAGCAAGAAAATTTTCTTTTTCCTTTTTTTATTTATCTTATTTTCTTGCTAAATTTTTAAAAACTAATTTTATTTAGTTTTTTTTTCCTTTTTAATCTAATTTCCTTTTTATTTGTAGAATTTATTGTTTTAAAAAGGAAACTCATTTTTTATTTCATTTAATTTTTACAAACTGTTCTAAAAAAACAAAACCACATGCCAATTCTGGCATCGGTCTTTCAACTCACCTCAGTCCTTCGAAAGACAAAAAGTCTTTATATTCCGGCAACTATCTTAAAAGCTCTTTTCTGTATTTCGGATGACTAATTGAAAGAGTTGCAAACCAGGAGGATAGTGTTATTCCATTTATAGTTTTCCAATACGTTTTCTAAAAATTAAAAAAAATTAAAAAAATTTTTTTTAAACAAGAAAAACTGAAAATTTAGAAAATCAAAGTGAAAAAAGAAAAAAGCTTAATTAAAAAGTTTCTAAACATTAAATAAATTAAAAAAATATTTATTTTTTTAAACATTAAAACTTTAAAATTAAATAAAAAAATTTGTATTAAAACAAATAAAAAACCGTTTCCGCGGATTGAACTCGAATCTCTCGAATGGCACGAAAGTGCTCTGCTCACAGGGCCAGTTACAGCAACGTTATCGAAATTGAAATTTATTGGAAACAGACTAGAAATTGTAAAATCATGCGTTAAAAAGTTAGTAAAGGCTTTTTATACCTTTCATGAGCATGAAATGGTATTATAACTTTGGTCCGATGTTTGTAAGTACCAGAACAAAAAGAGATAGACCCATGAAAATGTATACTTATATGATCAGAACGTCGAGCTGAGTTGATTTAGCCATGTCCGTCTGTCCGTCTGTCTGTCTGTTTGTATGCAATCTAGTCTCTCAGTTTTCGAGATATCCGGATCAAATTTGGTAGGTGGGTGTATTTTTATAATGTATTAATCATTTATCGGAACCGGAAGAATCGGACCACTATAACATATAGCTCCCATACAACTGATTGTTCAGATATGAGATTTTTCATTATAACTTCTCCATTTATGCAGCTACGAACATGAAATTTCGCAATACTTGCACCCATTATCAACAGAATACTTATAGTGAAAATTAAAAAGATCGGGTAACTATAACCTATAGCTCCCATACAACTGATTGTTCAGATATGAGATTTTTCGTTATAATTCATCCATTTATGTAGCTAGGACCATGAAATTTCGCGCTGTTTTCACTCATTATCAACAGAAGACTTACAGCCAAAATAACCAAGATCGGGTCACTATAACCTGCAGCCCCCATACAACTGATTGTTCAGATATGAGGACTTTTATCATAACTCCTCCATTTATTTTATTTATTTATTTATTTATTTGTTACAGTCTTGCGACTTAAAAGTACAGATAGGTATTTTTAATATATAACAAAGTATGCGTATATGTAAGTTTAAATTTTCAATTACAAAGCTGTTTATGTTTCTAAAACTATCAAATAACCTATATAAATGTATATTGTCTAACTAGTTTGGTAGCTGGCGAAGCCTAGTCTCCAGTCTACCTTTAAATATGTACTATGTGCAGCAGGCGGAAAGACCTTGTTTCCGCTCCGCGTTGCTCACGAGTTGATAGTCACGGTCGGAAAGGCCGAGTCTCCGATCCATGTTCCCGTCGTCATTAATATGCAAACCCTGACGCTGGATTCCGTGATGTGAGGCGGGCGGAAAGGTCTAGTTTCCGCTCCGCGTTATGGTCGGGCTGTTGGGCATAGTCGGAAGCTTTCGTATGCTAGATCATTTGCTGCTTGGTCGGATGGAAAGGCCTGGTTCCCATTCCGTTCCGTGCTCTCCTACCTAATAGCCAGAGTTTTACAGTGATCAAATAGTTGTCTTTTAAAAGCAACAAAGTTATCACAGTCTTTTACATGTGGCGGTAACTCATTAAAACACTTTAAACCTTTATAAAATATGTTTTTTTTGTCTACCTCTGTTCTATAAAGTGGGAGTCTAAAGCAATTGTTTTCCCTGAGTATATATGAATGAGTTTCATTTATATACCGAAGATTGTCGCTCAGATAGTCTGGAAGTTTACCGTTCTTTATGCTGTATACGAATTTCATAGCATGATAGAAAACCTGTTGCTTAACACTCAACCAATTCATATCTGTGATCATCTCCTGTGTAGGTGTATCGTAACGCTTATTTAATATGAACCTCATAGCTCTATTTTGCATTTTTTGCAATTTCTCGATATTTGCGTCGCTTGCTAAGAAGAAGATTGTTGGGCAGTATATAAAATGTGGTTCTACTATAGATCTATAGACCAGGGTTTTATACCTTCTTCTCAGATACTTACAAGATCTTTTCATATGACCAATTTGTTTTGCAATTTTGTTCACTGTATGCTCAACATGCTCATCAAATTTAAGTTTATTATCTATATATATACCCAGGTACTTAATGAGTTTAACTTCCTCAATTTCTTCCTCTTTGATTTTTAAATTGTAACTGGTGGTTCCAAGATTAACTGCTCTAGTGAGGATCATGAACTGTGTCTTTTTTACATTCAACTTAAGTTTATTTAAACACAACCATTTGTACAAAGAATCCAAGTCTTCTTGCATTTTAGTCATCGCAGTCTGTAAGTTTCTGTCACTGATCGTTAACAGTGTATCATCAGCGAACAGTTTTAACTTACAGTGCTTGAGTGCCATATTTTTGTCGTTAATGTAAATATTAAAAAGTACTGGGGCCAATACCGATCCCTGCGGCAACCCAATATTGACTGCCACTTTATTTGACACACTTGACTCGATTACAGTTTGTTGCATACGATCTGAGAGAAAGCTTCGAAACCAGTTAAGCTCCGTGTTTTCAATACCAATGCATTCGAGCTTTTTCAACATTCTTGCCCTGTCAATGGTCTCGAAAGCTCTTTTGAGATCAATAAAAACCGCAACGATATTCATCTTCGAGTTAAGGTCTTCCTTCCACTGGGATATAACAAAATTTAGCGCAGTCTCGCAAGAGTGTTTAGCTCTAAAACCTGATTGCTCCTTAATGAGTATGTTATTACTTTCAATGTGGCGCGCCAACTGAGTTTTTACCACATTTTCCAAGATTTTTTCCATGCTAGGCAGTGTATTAATTGGTCAAATTTCCTCGGCTTTTACAGTTTTTTCACTTTTTTTACCGGAACTATGGTCGAGACTTTCCATTCTTTTGGTACTGTTCCTGATTCAAGACTCTTATTTATTAATAAGGCATAAAAGTGTCCCATGTATTCAACTGAATCCTTTATAACACCGTCAGATAATAAATTATTTCCACCAATTTTAGTCTTAAATTTCTTCACTATAAGGATAACATCCTCTGAGGTAATTTTCTCAAATTTAAAGGTGCCTCGACTGCCTTCCTGTCGTAACTGTTCACAGTTTACGTTCTCTATATTACTATTTATGTCGACGATACTATCCACAAAGTACTTGTTTAGTTCTTCGGCGATTACCATACTATTTCTGTATATTTTTCCGTTGATGAGAACTTCTTTGATATTGTCTCTGTTACCCGTATTATTAAGAATATTCTTTAAATATTTCCACATTAAACGACTATCACCTCTATTATTTTCTACCTTGTGTTCCATATACTGAATTTTCTTAATTTTGATCATTTTCTTATACTCTTTCTTTATTTTGTTGTAATCTACCCAATCACCTGTGAGTACTGCCCTTTGGTGTAACCTAAACTTTTCTTTATTAGTGTCAGTCAGTTGTCTATCATACCATTTATTTCTAAGTTTAACCCGCCTTTGTACCCGAGAAGTTAGTTGATTCATACTCGAAATCAAACAAAGGTTGATATGTTCGAGCATATCATCAATATTGAAACTATTCAGGTTTGCAAAGTGGCATTGTCTCAAAAGATTTATGAGGTTGTCTGGGCTGTACTCATCCCAAGAAATTAATTCAGAGAGTTTATTGATTTCGCCTTGTTTTTTTATATTGCATTTGAACATTATGGTTTCGTGATCCGTTATTCTATGTTCCTCAGCTTTTTCACATGAAACTTCATTAGTGTTAGAGTATAACAAGTCGATGCGCGTTTCGGACTGTGCAGTAACCCTGGTATCAAAGTTGATTAACTGTTTCATTGCCTGCTGAGAGAATATCTCATTAAGCTTCCTACTATATGTCGATGATATATTCATATTTATATTAAAATCCCCAATAATAATGGTATTTACCATGTTAGCGCATGTTTCGGACAAAATGGCTTCCATATATGTCAGAAAATCTGCATCACTCGAACTGGGTGAGTGATAGACTACCCCGATTTTCCATTTGGTTTCAAAATTTCTCAATTGTACCACTATACACCAGACATTTTTATCAGTGGATCTATTTATTATTATTTTAAAGTCTATTGTGTCTCTCAAAATTACAATTACCCCGCCAGTGTGTCTACTATACGAGTCGCATCTAATAAACTGATAAGTTGGAAACTTGATTTCGGAGTCGTTTATTTCCTCTGTTGTACATGTTTCGGAGCATAAAACTATATCCGGATCAACAGTCTCAAGAAGCCTTTCAAGCTCGGCTTTATTGGCTATTATACTATTTATATTAAGATACACGCATTTTAAGTAACTGTTACGCTTTTCCATTACACCTAATTGCTAACATCCTACTCTTTGTTTCTCTAGTTTCAGTTTCCTAATATAGACAGGACATTCACGACTAAATGCGTTGTGCGCTACATCCAGGTTTAGCCCTAACTCTTTAACAGCATCACAACAATTTCCACAAACTTCTTTTTGGCTACTGTCAGTGCAACTTTCAGACTTGTGCTCTCCCATGCATTTGCTACACCTAAGCTTTTTGTTACAGCTGTTAGAGCTATGGTTGAAGCCCAGACACTTGTAGCATCTTCTCACGGTTTGCCCATCATAGACGGGGCATCGATCCCACCCAATATTAAGTCTCTTTGACTCCAATACCTGCAGGAAGAAATTGTGCTCAATTTCTATTATTGCACTGAATGAAGGAAATGCCTCACCACTGCGCCTGGACTTAAATATTTTTACACATTTCAAACTCGCATCATTTAAATAGCTATTCTGAGCTTTTATCTTATTTATTATCTCCGTCTCAGAATATTCAGCGTTTATGTGCGCTAACAAAATTTTAGGCGTATTAACTTTGGGTTCGGTGATGTCGTACACTACTTTATTTAAGTTGTCTGCTAGAGCAGATTTTATTCTGTCCTTATCTGAAACGCTATTTGCGTTTATAACCACTGCCCCGTTATTCTTATTTGACACTCTATCAATTCTCATATCAGATGCATCGATCTTATTAAGGTCCACCCTAGTCTTCTCAGCCGCTTGTTTGTTTTTCGGCCTGACAATTATAGGAGGAATACCTTTCAATGCATTGGCATACGATACACCCACACCACTTTGTGCTTTCTCTTGGCTTATAGTTGTCACTTTCTTCACCTCGCTAATTATTTCTTGTTTTTGTTTGCATAGCTCACTAGTGGATGAATCTACCCTATCCATTTTCTCTTTGTTTACTTTACACAGCCCCTCAACTCTTTTTATTGCATCAAGTTTTTCTTGGTTTGCCTTCTTTATACTATCAACTAACATTTTTACCTCTTTGCTGTGATTTTTTAACATTTTTTCAATATCTGTCTTTTGTTCTATTATATTCATCTTGTTGGCCTCAGCTATACCTATCATTTCTCTAAGAGCTTCATCCACATTGGCTATGTACATCATGCAGTTGTCGCACATGAAGCGTAGGAGGGGACAGTTTTCTAGTGCCTTTAGGCTGTAATCGTCAGCCGACGCACATGCTTGCGTTCTATGGTACACTTTCCCACACACACCTTGGCAACGCACACCCGACTCTCCTCTGACGCCTTTTCGGCATTTCGCGCATTCCGACATCTTCGCACTCACTCAGCAGCCGCTATGTTTGGATTAATATGCATACGTATGTATGTACATCAACTTAAATGCGCGCTATTATTTGTCAATTTTGCTTATTTGATCTTTATTTTTATTTCGACTTATTGGTTGGCTTATTAGTTTAAATCGTTATTTTTCACACTATTAATCAAATAATGCAACTATTAACTTTACACTTTGCAATATTGTTATATTTTTTAACACCATAACCAGAGCGATAAAAAACACGTCCGTTCGCGATCGATACACTTCTGTGATGCAGCTAGGAACATGAAATTTCGCACCATTTTCACTCATTATTAACAGAATACTTACAG
>NW_023458556.1:99614339-99634517 GCF_013731165.1 Rhagoletis pomonella | reverse complement strand
CGCAAGGCTCGAGAGCGGCTGAACCGATTTTTTTGAAACTGCCACCTACCGCACGTGTCCCAAGGATGGTTTTAGGCTAAACAAAAAAATCAATATGTAAAGGGGGCGTGGCACCTCCCATACCAACCGAATTTCTCATGCTACATATCTCCGAAAGTGTGCATGGTAGAGTTCTGGAACTTGGTATGGAGATATACGAAGTAAATCGCATACACTTGGAGCAAAATTTAAGCTATTGGAAAAAGGGGTGTGGCATCTCCCATACAAACCAAATCTTTCATACTGCGTATCTCTGGAAATGTTCATGGTAGAGTTCTGGAACTTGGTATGGAGATATACGAAATCAATCGCATACTCTTGGAGAAAAATTGGAACTATTGGAAAAGGGGGCGTGGCATCTTCCATACAAACCGAATTTTTCATACTGCATATCTTTGGAAATGTTCATGGTAGAGTTCTGGAACTTGGTATGGAGATATACGAAATCAATCGCATACTTATGAAGAAAAAGGGCAGCTGTTGGAAAGGGGGGCGTGGCACCTCCCATATAAATCGAATTTTTATACTGCATAGCTCTGAAAGTATTCATGTTACAGTACTGGAACTTCGTATGGAGATATGTATGTAGTTGAAATCAAGCCCATACTCATGGAGAAAATTTGGGCTATTTGAAAAGGGGGTGTGAGGCCTACAAACGTACCGACCTTTAGCTATCTTTGAATGTATTTATAATTCTTCATTAGGTGTGTTTGTGAGTGAAATCCTCCTAAATGGTTGTACGGATTTTAACGAAACTTTTTGTGTGTGTTTGAGTGTGTCTCTGGATGGTTTAGTTTCACAATTTAATCCGACAGTTGGCGCTGTAGTTGAGTTATTACTAAAAATCTTATTTATGATCCGATTTGGCTAATGTTTTAAATATGTATGCAATACAATTGCAAAAACGTGCTGCCAAGTGGTGCTGAAGTGAAGTTATTACTAAAAATAGCCAAGTGAGAAAGGGGCCGTGAAGGTCAGATTAAATCGAGCTGTTGCACCATTGAGTATATCGAACGCTCCTGCTTTGCGATTGGCCCAATGGATGTGATTTTCCAATATTATTATTCTAACTTTTAAGGTATTTCGTCTGAAATAAATAGATGTATATTGCATTTCTGTAGAACAATGATCTGCACCCATTTTGAAATTGCCACCAACTATACTGTAAAGCTTCTAGGACATTCACTATAGAACCGGGTCATTGTTGCCGCCAGGGAGTGAAGAGGAAAAAATTTATTTCGCTTTGCGAATAACCGTGCTATGAAATGCCGCACAACTGGAGAATTTCAAGAACATCTTCACGGATATAACACTTTCCTTAGGTTATTTAAAGCGGCAAATGACCACCAAACCATAATCTTAGCAGACGAATGTGCCAATGAAAATCGTAAACGTGAATTGTTGGTGAAAATGTTGGACCAAAAAGTTTCAATAAAATATATAATAATTTTGGGCGAGACGAAGTTCGCCGGGTCTGCTAGTTGAATATAAACGAGAAAACATAAAACAAGGACCTTTACCCTTTTCGAAACGATGCAATATTAATTTATCTAGCCTCCTATATCAAAATATGATTTTTCATTAAAAGTGAAGTTAGCAACTTTTCACTCTAAGCTAGCGATATATGAGTTTTGCAATCAGCTTATCGTAAATTTGAAATAGTTTTATTTCATAGTATGTTTAAATGCTTTCAGATATTGAATTTTTACTCATATTCATAAAATTTATGACTCAATTTGAATCCCGGGATCCCGGGATTACCTAAAAAATATCCCGAAATCCCGGGATCCCAATTTTCCTGATATTTTGGCATCCCTACCTTCAATACAGGTAATAACAAAACCAGACTATGAAATTTGGATATTGGTGACTTTGGCAGGTACCAGGTAGTAAAGGTGTATAAAATACCACCTCAAATTCGTGATAGTGCAAAGGTCAGTTTTTATATATTTTACTCATAATAACATTGGAAACCACGTCGTTCATTGCCAGACACTTAGCTTGGTTCCTAGCCCCTGCCAGACACCCTTAAAACATGAAAAATTGAAGTTATACTTTCGTCGTAGTATAAAAGCCGATTTTTATATATGTATGTCACTTGGGGAACTATCAAAAGATGTTTCCTCACTTGCCAGACCGTTTCGATAGCTCTTTCATCTTGCCAGACACATTAAAAGCCGTAGGTGTGAGCATGAAAAAAACTGATAAAAATTATACTTTGTTAGTCACTTATCGGAGTCGGCGGTTCTTACAAGCTGAATTCCAATTTCTTACAAAATTTGTTAATGCCAATAGCTATTCGCTATGCCACAAAGCCTATACATGGCCGTAATCGTAAACGCGAAGGCCCTAACTCACAGAAATTCTACATAATTGATAAAAAACTTATTTTTTTTTTAATTATTAGCCCGGTCAAGTTAAACATTCAAGGTTACAATAATTAGCATAAAACTGAAAATTGGTACGAGTGTTGTGAACACAACTATGAATGAAATTTCAAATGTTCCCATCGATCCCACATAAGGGGAAAAATTTATTCAAGGTCAAAGGTCACATAAATTGATTTTCCCATTTTTCAGCAAAACGGTACGGTTTGTCCTAAAAATTGACGAGACTAAAGTGTAGATCATCCAATCATCCATAAAAACCGTGATAACATTTTTGTTCCTGAGAACTACCATTTCTGAGATATAGCGATTCAAAAAATTGTGTTCTCCATAATATGCAGAATTTACACTTCAGCTCCTAAACTACTATTCCGCACATAACCAAGCATAGCTCGGTTAATCATAACATTAAAACAAAAATCGGTAGACACTTAAAAAGCTGGAAGCATTTTCCACCTTACTGCATCATTTATTTTTAGTAACAAAAATCAGTGTAGAAACGAGGACCAAGAAAGAAATCGATCGCGAGTTAATATTGCGCAAAAAGCTGGAAAATCCCAGCATGTTCCATAACGACATCGCAAAAAAGCTAAAATTTCCAAAGTCTACCGTTACTCATGTGCTTAAAAAATACAATGAATGTTTATCTTTAAAAAGGAACCCTGGTAGTGGCAGAAAAAAAGGATTTGCTTGCGAAATTAAGGCAAAGGAAGTGTTATCTGCTTTTAAGAAAAATCCTGGACTTTCGGTAAGAGATGTCGGCAAAAAATTAAACATGTCGTCTTCGTATATACAAAAAGTATGCAAAACAGCAGGACTACGTTCTTACAAAGTGAATGCAGCACCTAATCGCAACGGTAAGCAAAATTTGTTGGCGAAACAACGTGCTCGGAAATTGTACGACAGTCTCATACAAAAATTTGGCTGTATTGTTATGGATGACGAATCGTACGTAAAAGCCGATTTTAAACAAATCCGGGGCCGCGAATTTCACACTGCAAATAAAAGAGGCAATGTTGCAGATAAATATAAAAACAAAAAGTTTGACAAATTTCCCAAAAAGTTTCTCATTTGGCAGGCAATTTGCCAATGCGGCTTCAAAAGTGATCCTCTTGTAAGCACTGGTACAGTTAACCAAGAAATTTATGTTAAGGAGTGTCTGCAAAAGCCACTTTTACCTCTTATACGGCTTCATAAAGATCCAGTGCTTTTTTGGCCTGATCTCACGATATGTCATTACGGAAAAATGGCTTCAGGATGGTAACATAGAAACAAAGTGTATTTTGTAGCAAAAGAGGTGAATCCACCTAATTGTCCAGAGCATCGGCCGATCGAAACCTACTGGGCCGTTATGAAATCCAAACTTCTTAAGACCCACAAAGCTGTAAAAAACGCACAACAATTCACAAAAATAAATGGCAGCTGGTTTCCAAGGAAATCACTGAAACTCTTGTGCAAGGGCTAATGAAGGACATAAAGTCAAAATTGCGATCGTTTGCTTATTACAAGGAGAATTAACTCTTTTTTAACGAATTTCAATAAAACTAAGTTTAGATGTAAATATATGTAAATATCGTTGAATTCCATTAATATATTTATGTTTTAGAACGTTTTAACTGTGACCAGTTTTTTTCGTGTACATTCTTTATGCATAAGAAAGTAAATTTATGTGCTTCGTTACTGTAAAAAGAAATTTGATATCCGTCAGCTTTATAAGGGGAAAAAAATAAAATAAAAAATAAACTTTTAACGCTTTTATAAATGGATTAAAAATTAGAAAATAATATATCTCACTCCCATAGAATTTGTTTTGATAACTTTTGATTTTGAAATTTTAGCAAGTCATTATAAACAATTTATGACATTGAAAATGAAAAGCGTGGAGCGCATCCAATACAAAGCATTTGGTTTAATTGACAGTAGTCAAACTACATAATATAGACCTAAAATTTCTACAGAGAAAGTACAAATTTGATATCGATTTTAAGCGGTCGTTACATGCATGCGCTCCACGTTTTCCGTTTTCTATCTCATAAATTGTTTATAATGACTTTTGCTAAAATTTCAAAATCAAAAGTTATCAAAACAAATTCTATGGGACTGAGATATATTATTTTATAATTTCTAGTCCATTTATAAAAGCGTGGTATATCAAAAAGTTTTTTATTTTCTACGTCCGGATATTTATATCCATGAATCCTCTGGGTGTTCGGTCGCTACACTAGTTTGGGAGCGAGCTAAAGTGGGAGGGCGTAACACCCCGCGTGCGCTGGGTTTGGGTCCCGCCACGGTAAAACCCTGCCCAATGAAAAAAACATGCTCGGATAATATCCCCATCTTTTGATGACGATCACGGCAAACATAGGAAGGATTATGATTTGAGGGTATGCACCTGGAATATCCGAACCCTTAATTGGGAAGGTGCCTCTGCCCGGCTAGTTGATGTCCTAGGGAAAACATTTTCATTTCTGAGAGCATGGTAGCTCTGAGATATAGCGATTAAAAAAATTGTGTTCTCCATAATATGCACAATTTACACTTTAGCTCCTAAACTATTATTCCATTTGGAAAATATCGTTTATGCGGAAGAAAGTAAATGTATGTGCTTCGTTACTGTAATGATAAATTTAAGATCCATAAGCTTTATAAGGGGAAAAAATAAAATAAAATAAAACTTTTTAATATACCACGCTTTTATAAATAGATTAAAAATTAGAAAGTAATATATCTCACTCCCATAGAATTTGTTTTGAAAACTTTTGATTTTGAAATTTTAGCAAGTCATTATAAACAATTTATGAGATTGAAAATGAAAAGCGTGGGGGCATGTAATCGACCTGAATTCATATGAAGAATGGGTATATGAATAACGACCGCTTAAAATCGATCTCAAACTTGTACTTTTTCTGTAGAAATTTTAGGTTAATGTTATGTGCAAGGTACCCTGGAAACAACTTCAACCCTCAAGTTATTTGCCTTCGCCGATTCCTGTTGCTACTATTTCGGGGGATCTCACTGAACATTTTCCAAAAAAAGAGAGCGAAATCCGTCGGGCGCTTTTTTTCTATGGTAACTTTTACTAATTCAAATATTACACAGGCCAACAAAACTTTTAACAAATTTTGTTTCCTAAAATGTTAAAGCTGTTTTCGATAGCCTTTTTTGTGCTGATTACGAATCTGTAAGTATAAAGTTTCCATCAGCTTTAGATTTTGAGAAAAAACGTGGTCAAAGTGAACAAAAAACTTCGATGAAATCAGTTTTTGGTATTCAACAAATGACTATAAGTGACCATCAAGTCAAGGTGCACGAATGGTATTTTCAGGGATAGAAGTCGAGAGTTAGTTTAAGCCCAAGTGGAAGGTTCTATCACCTTATGTCTTTTTGCTAGAGATTCTCAAATATTGCAAAAAACGCGATTTTTTTGATACTTTGACCACGTTTTTCTCAAAATCTAAAGCCGATGGAAACTTTATACTTACAGATTCGTAATCAGCACAAAAAGTCTATCAAAAACAGCTTTAACATTTTAGGAAAAAAAAATTGTTTCTTGAATTGAAATTGTTGTTGAATCGGCGAAGGGAAGCATCTTGAGAGTTGAAATGGTTTCCAGGGTACCGATTGTAGTTCACGTTTTACGTTTTCAATCTTATAAATTGTTTATAATGACTTTTGCTAAAATTTCAAAATCACAACAAATTCAATGGGACTGAGATATATTGTTTTCTAATATTTAGTCCATTTATAAAAGCGTGGTATATTAAAAAGTTTTATTTTATTTTCTTTATTATGTCTAAGTATTGATATTTTAGTATTAATGGACATGAGCGTAGCCAGGTAGGGGCCTACCCTATTCAAAAATAGTACCAGGAAATGCGTGGCTCGATAATTCCGCCCCCCCCCCCCTGGCTTTCAAGTTTTTTCCTATATATACTATATAACAAATTATACACTCAATGCTAACAAAATAATTAGTCAATTGATTTAAAAAGTGGATATGTTGATCATTAGGTTCTGTATCAAGTTATTCTCTCTAACTTCAAGGCACTTCCATTTAAAAAGGGTAAAAACCTGGCTGAAGTCGACAATGAGCGAAAATGGATTAAACGCTAAACTATAAATAAATTTATAGTTCAATTGTTTATTACTTTGTCTTTAGGTTTGAGTCTTCTAAACGTACATCGAAAGTTTTATATCACAGAACCAATCTGAGATTATTGATAAAACTATAGACCGGTTTGGTGAATAGCCAAGACGTTTACTTCTTAAGTAAGTACAGCAGATGACAGAAAACACATAGCGCATATAAATTTCTTTAATAAAAATTGCATATTAGAGGCTGCTAATATGTATATCCATTTTAAATTATAGTTAAATTATTAGTTAAACTTTACTACAGAAAAATTACACAGAATTAGCAATAACGCGGCTGAAAAACAACAAAGCCGCTGGAGCTGACAGCCTGCCAGCTGAGCTATTCAAGTACGGCGGCGAGGAGTTGATAAGGTGCATGCATCAACCCTTGTGCAGAATATGGTCAGATGAACGCATGCCCGACGACTGGAATTTAAGTGTGCTCTGCCCAATCCAGAAGAAAGGTGACCCCGCCATTCGCGCCAACTACCGCGGGGTCAGCCTTCTAAGCATAGGTTACAAGGCCTTATCGAGCGTATTGTGTGAAAGACTGAAGCCCACCGTCAATGAACTGATTGGGCCTTATCAGTGTGGCTTTAGACCTGGAAAATCCACCATAGACTAGGTATTCACAATACAACAAATCTTGGAAAAGACCCGCGAGAGAAGGATCGACACTCACCACCTATTTGTCGACTTTAAAGCCGCTTTTGACAGCACTAAAAGGAGTTGCCTATACGCCGCTATGTCTGAACTTGGCATCCCCTCAAAACTCATACGGCTGTGTAAAATGACGTTGAGCAACACCCCCAGCTCGGTCAGAATTGGGAAAGACCTCTCCGAGCCGTTCGCCACAAAACGGGGTGTCACATAGGGCGACTCCCTTTCATGTGACTTCTTTAATATGATGTTGGAGAACATAATATGAGCTGCAGAACTGAACCGCTCAGGAACAATTTACTACAAGAGCGTGCAATTGCTGGCTTATGCCGATGACATCGACATCATTGGTAACAAAAACCGCGAAGTCTGTTCTGCCTTTTCCAAGTTGGATAGGGAAGCAAAGCGAATGGGTCTGGTGGTAAACGAGGACAAGACGAAGTATCTCCTGTCATCAAACAAAAAGTCAGCACATTCGCGCCTTGGCACCCACGTCACTGTTGCGAGTTACAATTTCGAGAAAGTAGAGAATTTTGTTTACTTGGGAACCAGCATCAACACCGATAATAATGTCAGCATTGAAATCCAACGTGATCCAAGAGTGATTGCCAACAAGTGCTACTTTGGACTGAGTAGGCAATTCAGGAGTAAAGTCCTCTCTCGACGTACGAAAACCACGCTCTATAAGTCACTCATCATGCCCGTGCTGGTATATGGAGCAGAAGCATGGACAATGAAAACATCCGATGAGGCGGCTCTTGGAGTGTTTGAGAGAAAGATTTTGCGGAAGATTTACGGGCCTTTACGCGTTGGCGACGGCGAGTACCGCAGACGATGGAACGATGAGCTGTATGAGCTTTACAACGATATGGACATACTGCTGCGAATTAAAATACAGCGGCTCCGCTGGCTTGGCCATGTCGTTCGAATGGACACAGACGCTCCAGCTCTGAAAGTGTTCAACTCGGAACCCGCTGGTGGTAGAAGAGGAAGAGGGAGGCCCCCACTGCGATGGAAAGATCAGGTGAAGAAGGACTTGGCTTCACTTGGCGTTTCCAATTGGCGTCAGTTGGCACAGAGGAGAAACGACTGGCGTGCTTTGCTGAACTCGGCCAAAATCGTTTAGGCGGTTACAGCGCCAAAAAAGAAGAAGTTTAACTAATGATTTAAGTATACTTTAAAATATATAAGTTAACATCCCTTAATGAATTTTTTATTTATAACACGGTGCGACAAAACAAAATCAAATAATATATTTAACATACAGCGCACAGTGTTTCGAATATAAGAAAAGGTAGAAAAAAGTCATGGTGACAGTTGGTAAAAAAAACTGTTTTGACTTAGAGAGGGAATAGTAAAAGTCATAAGTACCAAACTTTACATTATTTACTCACCCCCCTTCTTCACGAATGATACATTTCCAAAAAAATACGGGAATGGGCGCGATACCGACTAATCAGTTTAGTTGCATTTGGCGCTGGACCCATTACAGAAAGTGTTTCTTTTTCAACTGTAATTAATTATTTAAATCTCGTGGAATATTCAGGTGAAGGTATTTATCATTTATTTGGTATTTTCTTACCAAAAATTTACTTTGAAATGTAGATGCTAAAGATTATTAGTAAAACAAAGTGTGAGTACCGGTCCGTCAGGTCTTGAAATTAGACTAATATCTTAGAGAATTTTATGTAGTTTTCGAATATATAATTTGATCTTTGCGCGCGACTTTGCAAATATATGTAATTTTTGATTTTCAGCTTCTTTTTGCATAATTTAGCGAAAAGAATTTTTAGAACAATAAAAAAATCCCACCAGATATTGGGAAAAAAGCGAGTATTGACACCTAAGTCATTTTATTGTATAATCTTTGTTTTCTGAGAGTGGAAAGCAGGAAACAAAAATTACCCAAAATTCCATCATATTTAATGACTGGGCCCACATTTTTTGTGAGTTTTGAACGTTATAGTAATCCAATCTACCCCATATTTTATATTTAGGTTTCTCTAATAAAATAAAGACTACAAACTAAATTTCATCGAAATCGGATGAGATTTAGTGTTTCCGCCCACAAGAGTAGAGAGCGTGGCAATTATTCCATCTTTACAAAATTTCATAATTCTCTATTTCTAAGTAAAACTAGAGCAGATGTCAAGTTTCAGTGAAAAATTTTGTCGGTTCGGTTCAGCGGTTCGAACTGTTTTTCCTCTTTTGGATTGGTTCGCCAAAACGGTTTTTTTTGGTCTTTGAACCGGGGTTTCGGTTCGAAAACCAAACAAGTAATAAAGTCTAAGTTCGGGCGGAGCCGAACATTCAATACCCGGCGCAAGTATTAAATATATGATTTTCACCTTTCCGAAAGCCACCGCAACATGGTATACCGGGGTGTATCAATTTTGAGTAATTTAGCGTCCTTAAATATCGAAATATTGAAGTTTCAAGCTTTTCTGAAATTTACCGTTATATGAAAAGCGGCCTCAATTTTAGCCTGATTTCAATGATTTTCAACGTTTTGCTTTTATTTGGCAAGCACAATAGCCATACCGAGTTTGGTATAAATTGGTAGACCGGTTACCGAGATACATATATGTGATGTTTGCGGTGCCACGCCCGTTTTCCAAAATTTTATCATGAACGTATTTCTTGGTAAAGGATTGTCGCAGGCATCAATTTTGAATAAATTAGCTTTAATATTTACTGATTTATCGAAGATTTCGTATTTCTCCAAATTACCGTTATATGGGAGATAGCGTGGTTATTGTCCGATTTTGCCCATTTTCAATACCATCCGTTCTACGCCCGAAAGAAGTGCGCATACAAAGTTTCGTTAAGACAGTCACCGCTTAATCGATTTCTCTTTTTATTCTGATCACTTATGTATACATTTGTCTATATCTATCTCGATTCGTTTTACCTGTTACAAACAACCGTTATGTGACCAAAGTTATAATACCCTTGTGCACAAGTGCGCTCGGGTATAAAAAATAACGCGCAAGGTTGAGGGTCAAGAGATGGGTTGCCTTTACATTTGATATTGTCACATGGTTAACAAACATGGTAGGTATTACCATGTTTAACAAAAAGAAAAAAGTGGGTACATTTATCTATTAAAACTTAGTTGAAACGAACCTTTAAACCTTTATGGAAAGTGGTTCGGTTTTCGTTTCGGATCAAACCTTTGTGGGAAATTTCGGTTCGGTTAATGGTTCAGTTAATTAATAGAAAAAAGCGTTTTTCCGGTTCAAAACCGGTTCGGTTCAAAACCGGTTCACGTCCCTGGTCGAAACACTGTGCAGCGTGGCGACGAATAACTGTTACCCAGATTTTTTGAGAAATAAAAGGGTTCTTTTTAGATTTTGCGAAAAAAGTATTTTATTGTTAATTTTCCACAGATTTTACTTAAGCTGTATTAATTAGTTCATAAATTTTAATTCTTATTTACATTTGCCAGCAGTGTAAACTTTGAGAGAAAAGTTCATTTGGCAATATACCAGCATACAAAATCTGCATAATCAAAATGTTCCATATGTCCTAATATTTATACATACATATGTATATAATTTAAGATAAGATATTTCGCTGCCAAGCAACGATTATAAATTGTTGTTTACCTTACAAAATTGCGGAGGAATATTACAGAGTATACGAAAAAGTTAATTTTTTTTAAATTTTTTATTTTGAATAACGTCTGGTCCGACTATTTGGCTTACTATACAGGTATGTAGAGATAAGAATTTAAAAAATACATCAGGGTTTAGTTGCGATATTCGCCTTTGACCACTATGTTTTGTAGATTTCCCAGTAGTGCAAAGCTTTTGACTGCCATTCACCTGGGAGTGGCCATAAGTGATTCGCGTGTTAACGGTTCAAATCGCAGCTCACTATGTCCGGATATTTATATCCATGAATCCTCCGGGTACCGACCGAACACTCGTTTGGGAGAGAGCTAAGGTGGAAGGGCGTAAAATTCCGCGTGCGCTGGGTTTGGGTGCCGCCACGTTAACACATGCCTCGGATAATACCCCCTTCTTTTGATGACGATCACGGCAAACATAGGAAGGATTATGATTTTAGGGTATGCACCTGGAATATCCGAACCCTTAATTGGGAAGGTGCCTCTGCCTGGCAGGTTGATGTCCTAGGGAAAATTAAGCCTGACGTCACCGCCATCCATGAAATGCGATGGACGGGGCGAGGAAGGTAAGCGTAGAGCCTTGCGACGTCTAATATAGTTGCCACGTAAAGGAGCGCAAGTCGGTGTTGGATTTGTGGTGGGAGAGAGACCGGCGTTCACTCTAGTTCACGAACGTCTAGCCACAATCCGCATCAAAGCGAGATTCGTCAACATCTCGCTCATATGTGCCAATGCCCCGATGGAAGAAAAGGACGAGGTATCCAAGCATCTCTTAGCTTACAGAGTACATATTAGCGCTTCCCCCAACACGTATAAAAATCGTGCTTGGTGATTTAAATGCCAAAGTGCGCAACGAAGAGATCTTTGGTGCCAGTGTCGGGAAATTCAGCCTCCACATAGAAACGGCGGGCTGAGGCTGATCGACTTCGTCGGGGTCCGAAACTTGGCAGTATGAAGTACTGGGTTCTAGCATAAAAAGATCCATCAAGCTACATGGGTGTCTCCAGATCGAAAAACGGGAAACCAAATCGAGCATGTTGTGATAGACGGAAGGCATGCTTCCAGTGTTTTAGATGTACACACGTCTACTCCGAGGGCCAAACATCGACTGGCATCACTATATTGATGCAGCCAATATACGACCCCACCTAGGTGCAGCAAAAAAGGGCCCCAACAGTGCAAGGAAAGTTCAACGTCGAAAAGCTGCAATCAAAACAGACGACCAAAGGATTCGCCGCTCGACTCTCACACCTGCTGTGAGAGAGCACTCTTCAACAAACCGACATACGCGAGCAGTGGAACCACATTTCCCGCTCATTACAGGTGGGATGAGGAGTGTCAAGAAGCTGCAGATAAAAATGCTTGAAATGCTGGCCGACTGAAAAACCACCCAACATTTTTAGCAGAGAGTTGAGCGACTTATGGAAGGTTTCAAGACTCCTGTAGGAACAACCATGGCGACCTAGTGACCGATGACCAGAACATACTCAAATTATGGAGGAAACACTTCTCGACCCCTTTTGAATGGCAGAAGCACATAAAAAAGTGGAGAAGACGAACCCGAGTGATTGAAAATCCACCATAGACCAGGTATTCACAATACGCCAAATCTTGGAAAAGACCCGCGAGAAAGGGATCGACACTCACCACCTATCTGTCGACTTTTAAGCCGCTTTCGACAGCACTAAAAGGAGTTGCCTATACGCCGCTATGTCTGAATTGGCATCCCCTCAAAACTAAGCGGTAACCCGACTCAAACAAAAAATAAAAACTTCTTTATGGTTGTTTGTGTTTCCGACAGGGTAGGAGTATGTTCTGGTCATCGGTCACTAGGTCGCCATGGTTGTTCCTACAGGAGTCTTGAAACCTTCCATAAGTCGCTCAACTCTCTGCTAAAAATGTTGGGTGGTTTTTCAGTCGGCCAGCATTTCAAGCATTTTTGGAACGATTTTGTCTCCAAACCAAATTTGACAAGGGATGACGGAAAATCGTTCCACAATACATCAAAAAATAAAAACTTATTGCACATGTAAAGACCATATCCTTTCACTTGGTACCTCAGTTTTTAGTCACAACAAACGGTGAAGATCTTATAATTTTAAAAAGTGGTAAAGTAATACATTATTGAACATCTAAAAGCCGAGCCCTTTTATTTGACACCTAATTTCTTGTAATCCAACGAACAGTGCGGATTTTATAATTTTTAGACAGGTGGCAATCCTAAAGGAATTTAAATTGCTTAAGATAATATTCCTACCGATACAGATTGTACTTAAAAAATCGTGTCTAAATCCGTTCAGTAGTTGATGAGATTTGCGTGGATAGTAGTTTTTAAACAGGTCAACGCTATTCAAAAGCTTTTGTATATGCGAAGGCCAGGCCCTTTCATTTGGTATCTCGTTTTGTAATCCAACGAACGGCGAAAATCTTTTAACTTTTTAATAGGTGGCAACCCTATTCAGAAAAAGAATGCATTATTGCACATGTAGAGGCTAATATGTAATTTTATGAACAGGTAATAACCCTATTAAAAAAAAACATTAGAGGTTTTCTAGAGGTCAATCCCTTTCATTTGACACCTCATCTTTTGTAATCCAACGAACGGTGCGGATCTTATAGTTTTTTAGACAGGTGGCAACCCTATTAAAATTCTAAATAAAAAGTCACTCTCCTGTCGATACAGAGTACACATATTAGAGAAAATCTGGTCAAAATGCGTTCAGTAGTTTTCGATATTACCGCGTACAAAGAATCTCGACTTTCCTTTATACTATGTATAGATATTCTTGCTACCACATGAATATATGAATTCGTGATAAGAATATACTTGTGTTGGGAAGTATCGAGTACTTTTGAGGATCGAGTTTTTTGGTATCGATACTTTTAAGGATCGGGTGTTTTTCAGAGTACTAAGTACTTTCTTTAAATGCACATATGTTGGTAACATTTCAATACTTAGTGTAGAAATTTCACAATCTGTTAATACTGAGTACTTTGAATCGATCCTAAGTACATGCATCAAAACGATTATTGGAACAGAATTTTTTTTGAGTACTGAGTACTTTCTAGTTCTTTTAAGTTCTGAGTACTTTCGAGTTCTTTTGTGAGTACTGAGTTCTTTGGAGTACTCAGTATCGATGCTTTTAAAAATCGGATGCTGTCAATCCTTTTGAGAATCGAGTTCTGAGTACTTTTGGTATCGATACTGCCCAACACTAGAATATACATATGAATTCGCCTTGGAAGATAGAAAGCGAGCAAGAAGAAATGTCGAATAAAGGCATTTGTCTTCTTTCAACTTAAATAAATGCATTTTGCAAACAAAAGTGCGTACGTTACTTAGTGCCTTGGCGAATTCGTAAGGATCTATTGATTGCATTATAAACATTTTCATTTATTTGTTAAACATACAATAGATAATTATGTGACAGTTCACTTCCTTCAGTTACTTCCATTAAACCCGGTCCTAAGGATGCTAGAAGGGCGAATTCATATAAGGTGGTGTTGCCTAAAAATGAATAAATAAATTATATTGTCGATGTTTTTGCAAAACCGCCCATCGACCAGTTGCAAAACCGCCTAAATCGCCGTTGTGTCAAAAATGAGATTTGGTAACCCTGAACTCCAGGCATCGAATTTATGCATAAAAATCATTAAATCGTTATTAAAACGACAGATTTGTAAAATAATAGCTAGAGAAAACACCGTCTATCAAGGCAATGCCTTCAAAGAATAAACCGTTTTTCGCTCTCGTAAAATTTTAGTGCCGTAAGATAAGACGGTTTTGCAGTTCGGCGATGGGCGGTTTTGCAAAAACATCGAAGATATGTATATCAGAAAATTAATGAGATGAAATGAAATTATTGTTTAATTTCTAACCAAACTATGTATGTAACTCAATCGCCTAATCGTTTGCCGAACCGTAAACATACCCTGTGGGGAAAGTCTCTAGTTCTGAACTGGTGCGCTTCTAGTACATTTAGACCCAGTACTGGTTCGCGATAAATCGCTTTTGCATGCAAGCAACTGGCGAATTTAACATGGCGATGTCCTAGGAAGTGTCAATTGCCCCCCGCTGCATCCCCTTTTCGAAAGTTCCGAACTACTCCTAAATTCTATAGTTCCGAACCAGTTCTAAAATCGACAGATGAAAGAAAAAGTATCATGATTTTTCAATCTTTTTGGTTCTTCCGTGTGTGCGATTTTAAGTTATTTTGGAAGAAATGTGTTTTCAATTTGAAATTAAATTTGTTTGAATGATTGTAAGAAATGTACGTTTACATACTTTTAGCTGTAGCTGAGTTTGCAGAGGTGCTCGCTGTTATTTCTTAGATTCCAGACTGTCCCAAGATGTTGAAATGTTAACACAAATTTTAGTTTTGTATTACCAAGCTATGAAAAAGCATCTGCGAAGCACAGAATAGAAGCGTATTTGAACGAAAAAGCCGCCGAACACATATCTATGCAAAGTAAACAAGCCCCCCGCTGCATCCCCTTTTCGATAGTTCCGAACTGGTTCTAAATTCGACAAATAAGATCTAGTTCGTTCTGCATCCCTTTTTCTATAGTTCCGAACTATTTCTAAATTCGTCACTTTAGATATAGATTTCTAGTGAAAAAAACTGAAAAAAAATTAGTTTTTTTAAAGTACCACTTTTCGCCGATTTTGGACTGGTGGGGATCTAGTTCCTATCGGACTAGTTCGTTTTTGGCGATAAAGACCTAGTACGGAACTAGAAATGAGTCACTAGTCCGCGGTTTCCCTACAGGGTATGTTTACACATCAACTTTCGTGGTACTCACACGTTTTTTAAAAAGTTTCACTTCTATCATGTGTACGGTGCTACACACACCTTTTTTTTGTAAACCTGTGTAATCATTATTTTTAAGTTTAAAAACCTATAAAATAAAAAAAAAACTTTTTAATATACCACGCTTTTATAAATGGACTAAAAATTGGAAAATAATATATCTCAGTCCCATAGAATTGGTTTTGATAACTTTTGATATTTAAATTTTAGCAAAAGTAATTATAAACAATTTATGATATTGAAAACGAAAAACATGGAGCGCATCCAATACAAAGCATTTGGTTTAATTGACAGTAGTCAAACTAAATAATATAGACCTAAAATTTCTACAGAGAAAGTACAAATTTGATATCGATTTTAAGCGGTCGTTATTCATATACCCACTCTTCATATAAATTCAGGTCTATTACATGCCCCACGCTTTTCATTTTCAATCTCATAAATTGTTTATAATGACTTTTGCTAAAATTTCAAAATCAAAAGTTATCAAAACAAAGATATATTATTTTCTAATTTTTAGTCCATTTATAAAAGCGTGGTATATTGAAAAGTTTTTTTATTTCATTTATTTTCTACTTTTTAGTCTTGTCCGTATAAAATTTTGCAATAGATATTAAAATAATTCAGCTTGCAGTGAAAAGAGGACAGAAGGCTATGCAAGCAAAATGTTGTTTGCTCACGTTTAGTATATACATTAGGCTGGGTCGATTTTGTATGGGGGAAAATAAAATGCATTTGACCGTATTGTAATAGTAATATTATGATGTCTTATATCTAAGCCAATTGTTATTGGTCACGAAAGATTAATTTAAAACTTATCTTTAGCCCGCGCAATTCAATCAAAGTGTATGAATTTTGAACATAAAACTTTGGCTTGTAATATCTATGGAATGCGTCAATTGTTATAAACAGGACGATATATCAAATTAAGGGTTATTAAATTAAGTACCTCACGTTCATTTATCATTTTTCAATATCTCTACAAGTTTTTAAGATATTAAGATAAAACTTACAAAAACTATAATTTTCCCTTATAAATTTTCAATTCTTCATTATCTCAGCCACCAAGTGAAAAATGCAAAAAAGTGAGACGCGATTTATTTCAAACGTTTTAATGTCTTCGGATGTTTATTTAATATTAAGAGGGCCATGAGTGTGGTCACGCCGATTTGGTCAGTTTTCAAGATCGTGGTGATTAAAGTCAAACATGTATTGTCAAAAATTAGGAATCGTGTGATAAGTTAATAGTAGTTTCAAGCATATAAGTATTTACAAACATTAACATAATACAATTAGGGTGAGAAACGCCCATTTTAAGTCTATTTATATTGTCTTGAAAATTGGTGCGGAATGGTTTTATTAGTCATCGAAGAAGCACATTTTTCGCGGTTTCTAAATTTACCGTTATATGAAAGTAGGGGACGAGCAATAAGTGTTTAGATATCCATAAATCTTTAAGGTAATTCTATTATGTGAATAAGTGACTGTAGGTAAATGCAATCGTCTTTATCATATCCTGGGAAATCCTTTTGAGCACTCTCCAATTGGACGATATTGCTTCGCATTCAGATTCAACGAAAAAAGTCACTCCCTGGCACACTTTTCTGTAATCCGGTTCTTTCATTTAAAAGTTATTTATACAATTGAAGAGAAATTTAGTTAGAAAAAACTGGAGATCCACTTAAGTCTTTCGATATAACTTTGGTAAATGTTACTCGATCGGTACGTAGTAATTACCAAATTGAATGCGAGACTTACTGTTACTGATTTATGATAATTATATGATGAAAATCGTTCAGATTATAAACAAATTATTTTAAAATAAAATAAAAATTTGAACATTTTTTGTAATTTTTCTATATTTGCAATTTTGATACAGTATGCATAAAAATAAATAAACTAATTAGTGTTTCTAGAAGTTGTGCCTGTTTAGTCTTTCCATACACATTTGCATAAACCAAATTTTTCTACGATGATGGAAAATAATGGCTTTTTTATTAGAGCTACCGAAACTGTTCCTATATTTGCAAAAACTCGCAAACTATAGCTAATATTAAAAAAAACATAAGAATATTTGGAACCAGCGACCTAAATGCCCGCCAGCAATAGTAATGCTGTTCTTTACAGCTTTTGACTATAGGCCAGTGCAATTATCAAGACAACAATTAAAATTTTATTGAAAAAAGATATCTTTGAGATTAACGATAAGCTAAAAGGCAGCGAGAAATGATATTTGACTTTATATTTTGCGTTGCGTTATCTAATAATATGCAACAAAACTTTTGTCTGAACCCAGATTTTTTAACAAGAATTGGTCTTATTCGACCAGTGTGCTGTGGGTCACTTGGCGATCGATGCGCGGGCTCTTACAATTAAAATAAAATACTAATAGTTTGCAGGCTTGTTGTTGACTTCATGATACAATATATTTTCACTATTACCAAGGGATTTGAGAAAAATTAGATTTTCGACCCGCCCTAATATACATACTAGGGATGTTTCAAATGTCATATTTTTCACATTCGCGAATGCGAATGTGCGAATGCGAATGTTAGGATTAACATTAAAAATGCTATAATCAACTAAAGTCATCGTTTTTATTACTTAAAAATTTTGTAAATTAAGTGTGCCTAACCTATACAGTGTTTTAATCTAGTAGTCAAAATTCATATTATATTTCAAAAAAAGTAATTTTGCTGCCTTTTCTCCCATGAGGCGATATCTTAGAGGCTCGTATATAAGGCTGGTTGCACTGAACAATTGCTCACTTGTAACGCTGGCGGGTGGAGCGCTCAAATCTTTGCGGGCCAGATCTGTCAAATTGTCGTATTTTAGTTTAGTTTTCCACCAATCGAGAGAATTTGCACCGAGATGAGCTCGCTTTTCTTTAAGATAGGCCTTCAATTGAGCTTTAATTTCACAGATTTTATAGATACCGGGCGTGCGCTCGACGTCAGTTGATACAAGTAGTACCCAATTTAAATATGGAGCATTTCAAACTTTCATTTTATCAGGAATAAGGACATTTTATTTGCCCTTTACAATTAAAGGTAGAAATGGAAAAATAAGGCAAATATCTTAAAAAAGACAGAAAAAGGCAACATCAAGTGAGTATATATGGAATCAGGGAAAGCTCAATCGTGGACATTCTTAATCAAATATACTCTATCTCTTTAGCAGAAAACAAGGCAATTGCCATAAAATCCGTTCCCTGCTTATAAGACTGTTAGCAGTACTTGTTGAAGGCCCATCACTATTGCTTGATATACTAGTTAACCGTTTAGCGCTGGTTATTGTCCGCACCGTCGTTAGACAGACCTAGAGCCATTTCAACAATATTAGAGTGGACTCTCTGCCCATGTACACATTCGCATTCGCAAAACATTCGAATCATTTGATGCGAATGTGAATGTGTAAATTGTTGCGAATCATTCGGATGACGAATGCGAATGCAAATATTGTCAACATCCCTGATACATACATATGTACATACACACATATAGCAGCAATTAATTTCATTTAAAGAATTGGCGTCGCTGTAGCGTATGTAGTGCATATTTTTAGGCGCAATACTTAACTTCTTCTGGCGGGGCGACATCTACCTCTAGAGTTTTTCTAATTGTATGTCTTTGATATCGTCGGCCGCTTTGATATCTTAACAGCGGTCGTCCCCCGGCAGGCAATGGCAAACCCCCGAATGTATTTCTGCCATGAAAAACAGCTTCTCAAAAAAATACAATCGCCGTTCGGAGTCGGCGTAAAACTGTAGGTCCCTCCACTTTGTGTGACAACATCAAGGCGCACGCCACAAATTGAAGGAGAAGCTCGGCCAAACACTAAACTGATACATACGACGAGGTTGATATCTAGACGAGGTTTGCCATAAATACCTTTGCTTTATTTATAGTATAAATGGTGGTCTGGACACACGACTTTGCAAGTTGATAAAAGCGTTGTAATATGCAATTAAGTGAGTGCACTTTTTCACATCTTCGGCTATATCTCAAAAACTATTGCAGTTTATTATATTTTGATTACATATTCAGATTAGACGGAAAATTTTACATGAGAAGTGTTGGTGTAGTGTCACAGGTAAGATTTCTTGTAAACTAGTGTAATTATCAATTAGATGAATTAATTACTTTAAATTCACACCGCTTTTATCACCACCTCCAATGGTACTATTTTTATTTCATGCAATATTATTTAGTTAAACAGGACTACAATAAGTCGTGGACAGGGAAATGATTTTATGGAAATTGCCTTCTTTTCTGCTAATGAGATAGAGTGTATTCGATTAAGAATGCCCACGATTTAGCTTTCCCTGATTCCATATATACACATTTGATGTTACCTTTTTTGCCTTTTTTAAGATATTTGCCCTTTTTTCTTATTCTACCTTTAATTGCAAAGGGTAAGTTAAAGTCCCTTATTCCTGATAATATGAAAGATTTAAACGTTTCCTATCTAAATTGGGCGCCACTTGTATGAACTAATGTCGAGCGCACCTTTAGTA
>NW_023458556.1:99608027-99614329 GCF_013731165.1 Rhagoletis pomonella | reverse complement strand
TACATTCAAGAGTTTTCTTCGCGAAAATCGAATGAAAATGCTACCAGAAAACTTCAAAATGCATATTGTAGTTCAATGTTATTACAACTACAGAGACTAAGGTTTTGTGAGGTAAAAACTCGAAAGGAGAAAATGGTAAAAAGAAAAATTTTTCATATAATGAAGCTAGTTCATAGGTTTTCTCTTTTTACTTGTAAAATAAACATTTCTAAAATAAATATATTTTTTGATTATTTTTCGTTTTTGTATTTTTAGTGCCTTCTTTTGACCTTTCTGCGATTTCTAGTGGCTTTTCCTGCCTATTTCGCTATTTCATTATGCCTTTTCCAGCCTGTTTCGTTATTTTATTTTGCATTTCTTATAGGTTTTTAGGTCCTGAAAATCCGTTCCCTGGTCGAGGAGTAGGCTCCAAATACACTACGCCACAAGTAGAGTGTAAAACCTACATATTATGGAGAACACAATTTTTTGAATAGCTATATCTCATAAATGGTAATCCTTATGAAGAAAAATGTTATAACGGTTTTTATAGATAATTGGATGATTTATTCTCACCTGTTTTTGTGACAAACCTTACTGTTTTGCTGAAACATGAAAAAATCGATTTATGTGACCTTTGACCTTGAATACATATTTTTTTTTCCATACGTGGGATCGATGGGAACTTTTGACATTTCATTCATAATGATGTCGTACCAATTTTCAGCTTTATGTGAATTATTTTTTTGTTAACGTGACTGGGCTATATGTTAGGTACTAATATTTAACATAAATTTCACCAACAATTTTCAATAAACATTTTATTATTTCCATTATATAAAGTTTTTTGTCTCTCCTGAAAAAAAAAAATTAATTCTGTTAGTTTGGACGTTTCTATATTTCGTTCACCTAAGTGAACTAGTTCTTTAGTTCATTTAGCTCAATTGACGAATACATTTATGTTATTTTAAACAAAGTTCATTTATTTTTATTATCATTAAGGAAGACAAAAATATGCACAAAAAACTTAATTATATGATCCTTAAAATGACTCCAAAATATTAAAAATATGCTTGATATATGCCCCAAAAATTTATATAACGAAAATTGGTTCGGTGATCGCATAAAGAGTTTGTACACACATACATATATGTAAGTATTGAAAATGAACGCTCTACGGCAAAAGACTTTGTTGCAGGGTAGGCAAAAACTCGGGGTTCGAGCGAGCGAGCGAGTAAACTCCTACTCAATGCCTCGCAGCAGTGTTGCCAAGTTTTGAATTTGCAAAAGCACTAAAACCCAAGAAAAATCGCTTTTTTCACGACAAAAGCACCAATTTTTTTATCGGAGGATTTAATGGACTTTGTATGCATAGGTAGGTAGACCGATTCAAATTAACCCTCTAGTGGGCTGAACCGCCTCTAGACGGTCGTTAACTAAACACGTATTTAGTGCACCTATAATAATTTTTTTCTATATTCGAAAAGCACGATGTTTAGAAAAAAAGCGTACCTTTACGACGATGTAAATTTTAATCCGTTATGTCAATCCGTTTTATTTTAATCGGCAGTTGAATCACAGAATGTGAAAGGCTCGGGTAAAATTAATTATTTTTTGCTATTAAGTAATTTCGTAATTAAAGAAATTTTTTCTTTTGAAACATCTTTTGATACAAAAAAATTCAGTGGATTTCATAGTTAAAAGCACAGTATTTTGATATAAGTTTTATAATTATGTCACCATTCGAAATGGAGAAAATTGCTTTCGAACACAGACCGTCTACAGACCGGCTTGCCGACATATAAAAATACCAGTTTGCATTTTTGACCGTCTGCAGACGGGATTGCCGGTTCGTAGGTCAACATTGTGTAAGAGAAAGCTGAAAATATGTGTAAGTATATCGGCGAGCCCGTCTCCAGACGGTCTTGGTTTGTCTACCCTGTAGGAAAAAGTTACTGTCACAGATCGAAATGAACATCATTTTTGGATTTCTCGTGCTAAAATCACCCATTCCTGAATTTTTCAACTCATACAAAAATTGCCCTACTAGAGGGTTAATGAAACTTAATGTTTCTTGCTCTGCGGTCGAAGGTTTGTTATTAATTTTACTGTTAGGAGATGCTGGTGATTTTTTTAATATTCGTAAAAAATATAACAAAGTCAGCCCAAATTATATGTCTAAAATCGATTCCTGGTCCCAGCAAAATGGACGTTTTTGCAGGCAATGGCAAATTACCGTATGTAATTCTGGCATGATTGAAAGTGATGCCACATATTTTTTTGACAAACCATGTACCATGATTTTGTTTCCAGTTTTGTACGGTTCCTTACGAAACTTCCAATTGCTCTAAATTTAACTTCCATTTTTGTTTCAGATTTACAGTTTTGGTGTCTTCAAACTAAAAAAAAAGCAGCAAACAATGCACCAAGCACCAAACTCAAAAATTTTCGCGTTTTGAATTAAGAAAAGCAATAATTAAGTGCGAAAAGAACTAAGTTAGCAACAGTGCCTCGCAGGCAACGAGGCGCTAGCAGCTCGTACTCGCAGCAGGGATGGAAAAGCGAATTTTCGAATTATACCTAACTTGACAATTGAAATGTACCTTTTCGCTGTCAAATGTACCTAAAAACTAACTTAGGATTCTGTTAACTTTCTTTTATTATTTTCAGACAATTGGTAACAATTTAATAAAGTTATACATTATTTGCATTAACAAGAAAGTTTTATCAGTACAGTTGAATTAATATTCATAACAATTCAAAAAAGATATATCGTCACTAGATACGAATAAATGCGCGAGCTTAAAAGTTGACCGCGAAAAAAGACGAATAAAAAAAACTTCTGCGGAGAAAAACTCTTAACATAGTTGACGGCCAAGAAAGACGCGTTAAAATATGTGACGCCGAAGAAAGACCCGCATACTTATTTTTGCGGTCGACTATGTTTGCGGGTGTAACAGTATGTAAATTTCCCCAAAGTGTTTAGGGAATGATGCTGAAAGGTCAGTCTTTGGCCAGGTATAAATCTATGTTTACGCGTCTTTCCTCGCCGTCAACTAGGCTTCGCGTCTTTCTTCGCCGAAGTTTTCCTTAAGCGTCTTTTTTCGTAAGATTTTTTTTTACACGTCTTTTTTCGCCGTCAAAATACTAGCGCGCCTTTATGTATGTTCATTGGGGTGCTCCACAAAAATAAAGTCGGAATTTTAATGCCTCACCCTCTAGGATTGTACTAACCGAAAAAGTAGTTTTTATTTGGAATTAAAAAAATATTTTGGGGCCCTTAGAGCACTCAAAGTTTTTTATGTATTTTACTTATATGGGTGAGAAACAAGTTTTCGTAGAAATGGTATAGAATTCTTTATATTAATATTTCTCGATCGGAAAACCTTGTTTCTCTTTTGGAGATTTTCAGTAATATTACGCAGTTGTTTATTTAACCATTTTCTTGGGTATTATTATTGGCAGTCTCCTAAAGAGAAGCAACGTTTTCCGATCAAAAATATTGATTTTTCAAAAATTCTTTACCATTGCTACGAAAACTTGTTTTTCCCATATAAAATGCAAGGATAGCTTTGAGCGCTTTGAGCGACCTCGAAATATTTTTTTATTAAGAAAAAAACAGGGCTATAATTTTTTTCAGAGTGATTTATTCATTCCCTTTATTTAACCATGCTTATAAACAGCAGGCTATCTAATAGTTACATTTGAGTTTACATGTTTGAGAATATCATAATTATTTAAAAATATACTGAAAGTGAAAATACTGAAATAAAGTATTTAAGAAAATTACACTAGTTTACACAATTTGTTAATTTTATATGTTGAATCTGAATCGCAAACAGTTAACAACACAGAGGTACACCATCCTGACTGTAAATTGATCGGACAATTGAAATATATGCATTGAATTGCTTTCTAACTCTTTTAAAAGTGGTCCTAGGTAGTAGTTCCTAAAGAATTAATAAATTAGTCACTTGAAGGCAGATGCTCGATGCTTTCCATTTGGGCTAGATTGCACTGCGTAAATAAATCATTTGGGTCTATTTTGTAAACCAAGACTTTGATACAAAACCGTATGTGGTACTTCGTGGACAGGCGAACTTGAGCTAAAATTTTACTTACGTATCCATCGTTGCAAGGTAAATAAACAAACTACATTTAGATAACGGATATTTCCTCTTTTAATTATTATTTGCTTTCCGTACTTTCAGCTCATTCACAATTTAAATTCACACACATGCAGTGTAGCCACTTTGCTAGAAAGCCCTCGAAACGTGAGGAGTTTTTCACTGTTCACAAATAATTTAGTAAAGGAACTTGGCCATTGATAGAAATTTTCTAAATTTTTTTTGCGAGCAACGTAGTCTTTAATATGGATATTTATTTGGCTATCGTCTAATTGTACTTCAATTGAGCTCAGTGTTCCGAATGTACCTTTTGGTTTAAAAAAAGGCAGAAAAAGGTACAATTGATATTTCTTTACTAAGGCATTTGCAAATATTTCTAATATTTTTGGGTTCGTTAAAGAAATACCACAAAAATCTTATTGTTACAATAATGCAAATGCGGATGAGCGAGTGAAACAACTAATACATTCGATAGAGTTGCATTTTTTATGACAGTTTGGGAGTTCGAAGAAAAGCGGGAAGGCTTAAATTGAAAGGAATTGCAGCAACGTGCAGGCGTGAGATTCAAGCGAGCATTAAATTGTTATTCAAATCAAATAAAAGAAAGGGCGTAATAAAAATAAGTGAAAAAAATGAAAAGAACACATTTTCAAAGTTGCCTTTCTAAAGAAAAAATGACATTTGAGTCCAATGTCAAAAATTATAAAATATTGCTAGAAATGGAATGTGCGGGGAGTGGAAGTGAAGAAAATTCGAGGGCTTTTGTGAAAAACCCTCCTGTAGCTTCAGCCCCTCCAGTAGATAATGAAAGTGAGATTAGTAATTTTTTGGCCACCGATAGTTTGGATACAGAGCATGAAGCGTCCACATCTTTAGCTTTAAGTTTTCCTGCAGAAAATATTGACGCAAAGGAAAAGTGTGAGGAACTTAAGTCATGGGCTGTTAGGAATAATATTTCTCAAAATGCTTTAGAGTATTTATTGATTTTCCCCTGTCTGCGAAAACACTATTAAATACCAGCAAAGAGAAGATAAATACTTTAGAAATTTCGGGTGGCGAATTTTTGTATTTAGGGATTCAACGTTTTTTTCTTCAGAGCTCTTTTAGTTACTTACACGGACAAACTGAAGTTTCTATAGATGTAGGTATTGATGGACTCAAACTTTATAAAAGTTCGATCAGGGTTTTATGGCCTATCCTAGGTTCAATTGTAAGGTTTCCTAATGTCAATCCCTTTATGATCGCGTGTTTTTCAGGTTTCAAAAAACCAAATAATTTAGATAGTTTCATGTCGAATTTTTGTGCGGACGTAAAGGTTCTTTGAGAAAATGGCTTTAAAGTAGGGTTTAAACAAAATTTATTACGATTTAATATCCGTCTGTTTGTTTGTGATTCCCCAGCTAGGGCTTATGTGATAGCAGTAATATCACACAATGGCAATGGATTACTTAGAGACTTCAAAATGTTTAGTTCGTATGCACTATTTATCTCTGCATACGATGATCCCTCATGGGAAATAACTAATTACCGCCTTGGCCTCTTTTTTGGCGGGCAGACATGCATTCAATTTTGATATTTTTTGATAATTTTTAATTTGTACTATTTTTCAGAATTTGTTTTTTATTTTATGGCCTTATAACAATTATATTCAACAATTTTTATTGAGCTCGAGGCCGGTTTTTAATGAAAACTTATTGTGGAAAAGCAACAATAATTTGAAAAAAATGGTAGAAGTGATAGCTATTTCATAAATCACCACATTTTCTCATCAGACTTCTTTCAGTAGGATTCGAACCGACGATCCCATTGACTCAGCCAGTTGCCTACGCACTGTGCTAAGTTCGCCTTGTTAATTCTTGTTGCTTATTTCCACTATTTCACTTGTTAAGCAAACTACAATCAAGCGCAGCTATTCCGCTGCAATTCACTTGATCGTGTGGTTGTTGGTTTTGTTAGAATGTTTATGTTTTAGGTGTGCTCGTCCTTAAGTTATTTGTTTTTGTTATTTTATGGCCTTATCTTATTACATTAAACGAGCAATTCTTGTATATATATATATATATATGTGACCTGGTCTACGAAAAGGTAGCTTACGTGCGAAAACTAGTTTTCTGTGAAAAAGCTGTTAAAAGTAAGCAACTCGTTTCGCCAGTTTCTCATTATCTCGTTAATTGTTCTCCGCGCCGACAAACGACA
>NW_023458556.1:99576361-99598027 GCF_013731165.1 Rhagoletis pomonella | reverse complement strand
CATCCGTGGTCTGGGTCTGCTTAATTCGAACCGTAGGGTTACCCGTAGTGTTTCTAGGGCGCTAGAGAACCAAGTGGTTGGGTCGCTCTTTACTCAGTTTGACACCGGTATTGTACACCCAGTGGACTTCGTGCCCACTGACTACCTCAATAGGTGCGCAGCAAGGGTATTTGGGAATATTGGCCAACACGCTTACGCCAATTAAGTTCACTAACCAGGTTGAGATAAACACTTCTCATCACAGTTTAAGCTTCACACGAAAACTCGACGAATTACTGCAAATGTCCGACGGAGAGGAGGAGAGAACGCCGCCAAGCGACACGGGAGCTGCGGGTTCCAAAGCGCAGGGTAGTGGACCAAGTTCGTCTGAAGTTAATTTCGAGCAGCTGAGCCGACTTATGGCTATGATGGAACGTGGTCCATCATATGCGCGACAATGAAGCGAGCCTAAACAACCGTGTGGCTGCGGTAGAAACTTCAGCCAAATGTCATCCCTCCTGAAGCACCAAATAGGCGTGATGAAGAAGGCGGAGCCCATGGGGGGAGTTATTCAGGTTCGCGGAATGAAGCTAAACGTTGGAAGAAAGTAGACCTTGAAAAATGGCACGTTAAATTCGATGGGTCAGGCAAGGGAATTACGGTAGCGAGTTTTCTATTCCGCATCGAAAAACTAAGGGAGCAATATGACATTTCTTCCTTTCAATTATTTACTGATTTTCACTGTCTGGTCTCCGGCACCGCTGTAAAGTGGTAATGGCAACTTCTTGAGAACAACGCAGAAGATCCTAACTTCGGCTACTTCAAGTTGAAAGCCGAGTTGTTAAACCACTTCAGGACGGCGGACTCAGACTTCGAAATTATCAGGGAGATAATGGAAAGAAAGCAAATGCCACAAGAAAGCTTTGACGATTTTTACGGGGATGTACATAACCTTACCTTCCGACTCAGGAAGAAGATTCCTGAAAAGGAACTGGTTGGCATAATCAGGGGTAACCGGGTAACCTGAGGTCATATATAGCCAACCTAACATTTGCATCTAAGATCGAGACTTTAGCCGAATTGAAGAGTGAGTGTAGAAAAGCTGAAAAGCTAATAAAGAGAATAAGAATAGGTCAAAAGTAAAACGAACTTGAATTTACCGAATTCCTACCGGTTGAAAATATAGAGGAAATAGGCAAGCCCCCGCGAAAAAGGTCTCAACAAGCCACTCCCGATAACAAAAATGTGTCCTCGTCCAGTCATCCCAATGTCCCAAGTCCACTATTAGTTCATTTTGCCATCCCATTCCATTTAATGTGGCATGCCTATTGATCACTTTACAAAGAACCCTTCGGAAGCTCTAAAAGAAAATAAATGTAAGTCTGCGTTTCACAATACGATTTGTTTTTCATGTGGAAGTGATGCGTCTTTTTGTGTATTTCAACCAGATAAGGGAAACCTGAGACTGGCGGAGATTACCGGGGAATCTCGCCAGGAACAGAGGGACCCGGAAGATCCACAATAAAAATTTTAAAAGTGAAAAGCCAGCAATAATACAAGGGAATTGTTTTGGAGAAAAAGTTAATGGAACAGCCACAAAATACGATATTAAAGGTTTACATCAGAGGAAAGTTAAATACGAGGAAGCAAGAAGAAGGATATTTTGTGAGGACGTGATTAATAGAAAAAAGAGCAGGAACATTAGGAAGGTTCAAAAAATGATGGAAAAGAGGAAAACACTTAGAAGAACTCGTAGCAAAATTATATCAACAATAGTAACGTTAAAAGGGGACAACAGGTTTTTTGAGAAGACTGAGATAGGCGGAAGTTGCGCTTCTAGATTCAGGGGTAAGCGCAAGTTGTCTGGGAAAAGATGCAGATGCCCTTATCCGAGGCAAGGAAAACCTGATTATGCCAATCAGAGGACAGAACACTTTAAGAGTTTTTAATTGTGCCCGGTCTACAATAAATAGGAAGTTTACTTGGGAGTCGATTTTTGGCCAGAGTTTGGCCTAAAGGTTGCTAGTAGGGGATTAAGTGCAAACAGTGCCGTCGTGTCAGAGCTCGTACCCGCCGAAGGGGATCTATCGTTTGATGCAGTACAACACACTCTCACACCTGATCAAGCGCTGGCATTGGAACGAGTCAAGGTTCAGTTCCCATATTTTGCTGTTTTAGGGTTAGGGAAAACAGATGTGGAAGAACATATAATAGAAGTAACCGATGAAAATCTACCTGTAAAACAGAGGTTTTATCCCATATCTCCGGCCCTACAGACATTAATGTACAGCGAGCTGGACAGGATATTAGAGATGGGCGTAATAGAAGAAAGCAACTCCAGTTGGAGCTCTCCGGTGTCCTTAGTCGTCAAAGACTAAGGAAGCGTATCGATGGCATTTTGAGCCGCCTGCAAAATACGCGATACATATCAGCTATAGATTTGAAGGATGCTTTTTGGCAAATCACCGCTCGAAAAGAAGTCTAGTGAGAAAACTGCTTTCACCGTGCCCGGCAGGCCGCTTTATCATTTCACGGTAATGCCATTCGGCTTATGCAATGCTGCAGAACGAATGTGCAGGCTCATGGACAAGGTTATACCTGCTTCATTACGGGAGTCTGTGCTTGTTTATTTAGACGATTTACTTGTGTGTTCTGTCGATTTTTCGTCTCATTTGTGTCTTTTAGAAAATGTCGAAAAAAAGCAAATTTTGTTCCAAAGAGGTCCGATACCTGGGCTTCGTGGTAGGCAATGGGTGTATTCGCACAGATGCCAATAAGGTGGCAGCCGTGAGAGATTTTCCAGAGCCACGTACTCCGAAAAAGCTAAGACGGTTCCTGGGGATGGAAGGGTGGTACCGTAGGTTTATCCAGAACTACGCGACAATTGCAGCGCCGCTGCATGACTGCCTCTAAGGATAAGATAAAGAAGTTTACCATGACGGATGACGCCAAGTGGGCGGGATATTTCGACCAAGCTAAACAAGGCACAACGTAATTACAGCATAACGGAACTGGAGTGTTACGCAGCGGTGATAAGCATTAAAAGATTTAGGCCTTACATCGAAGGAGTACCCTTTATGCTTAAAATGGTTGATGAAGCTTGAAATTGCAAGGGTACGACATCGACATTCAACACCGCAAAGGATCGCAGAAAACAGTGCCGGATGCTATATCACGAGTGGACATGGCCGAGCTTGACATGGCCGGTGACTGCTAACTTGGACAAACTACCAGATCTCTTTGTTTCGGACGGTTACGTTTACAAACGGACGCAGTTCAATAGGGGGGACAATCTTCAGCAGGACCATACCTGGAAACTCTGGGTACCGACAGAGCTTCGTGAGGGCCTGGCTGAATTGTCTCACGGATCGCCATCTGCTGGACATGGCGGTGTTCATAAGACCCTAGCCAGAATCCGTGAAGAATACTACTGGCCAGGTATGGTGACCGATGTCCAAACCTATATAAAACAATGCGATATCTGTAAAGAAAAGAAACCCCTAAAATCGTTCCATAGACCACCAATGGGTAAGCAACATGTAACAGAGCGACATTTTCAACGACTGTTTGTCGATTTTATGGGTCCATACCCACGTACGTCTGAAGGCAATGTCTTTGTATTTGATTGTCTAGCCCACTTCTCTAAGTTTGTGTTTTTAAAGCCGATACGCTAAGCTGACGTGATAAGAGTTTTTGGAGAACGAAGCTTTACACATATTCAGAGTACCTGAGTATGTTCACTCTGATAATGGCAAGCAATTTGCATCAGACGCATTCAAGTCCTTTCTAGAAAAGTATGGTACAAAGCATGTACAAACTGCTTTTTACTCGCCACAGGAAATGCCGCGGAGGGAGTAAACCGTTCGGTGCTACAGATTGTTAGATCATACGTGAAGGATAACTGGAAAAGCTGGGATAAATGTATAAGCGATGCCGCATTCACCCTACGCATCGCAGTACATACTTCCATTGGAAGCTCGCCATACTTCGCCACATTCGGTATGCCTATGGTGCAGCATGCTCCATCATACGAGCTATATCGCAAACTAGGCGCTATTAAGAATATTGAATGTGAGGTGCAGACTACTCAAAACAGGCTGCAGCTGATTAGAAATAAAATAATGGTGGAATTGCGTCAGGTAGAAATCGAATTACCCATGCGGTCTGTTCAACCATGTTTGAAGGTCGGTTATCAGGGTGTGCGTCCATCGACATTTTGTGCTCGCGTTCCAGTTTTGTTGCCACTGCTGGATTAGTTGCTCGCGCGCCCTTACCGCGGCAGCTGCTCGGCCTATCTCGGCACTGAGATTGTAAATCTCTTTTCGCTCGTAAGCAAGTAGCTCATTTGGTGATCGGGTTTTTTGCTGTCAAGCTTCACCCCTAGGTATTTTGTAGACCTAGAAGTTGTAACGAGTTGAGGTCCGACTATCATGTTTATAATTGTTGGGATCCGTTTCCTGGTGAGGAGCACGATCTCTGTTTTGACTGTAGCCAATTGCAGACCGTGATCGCTCATCCATCCACTGACGTTGCGCATGACCTGGTTTAGCTTGAGCTGTGCTAGCTGGACCTTTCTTGCTATTATGACGGCGGCCACGTCGTCCGCGAAGGCGACAAGAAAGGCACTCTCCGGCATTTCCGTGCGCAACAGACTGTCATACGTGGCGCTGGTGCATATACGGAACATGCGAGTAACGAGATTATTATGTGAGTAACGATTCGGTACTTCGAGGCAGTTACACAGTAACGAATACATAAGGTGTGCTACAGCTCTATTAGAAAACGATGAAGACGATGAATTGGACATTGAAATTGAGCACGAATTGGATGATTACTTGATCGGGTTTTTAAGGAAAATTCGTACGCAAACACTTTGACGAGCCTCATGGACTTCCAAATTCTGGAAATAACAAAATTGTTATAAACTGTAAAACAATTACGTGCGCAATTGTATTTGTTCCCTGTGGTCATGTAATATTATGCGAATTCTGTCCAATTCTTCAAAGATTGAAAATGGCCGTGAATATGAAGTAAATATTTAAAGTGTTGTTTGAATAATATTATAATTTATCCTTAGTGTACAAATATGTATATGTACTTAAAATCAGATAAATGAAATCAATTGTGTTTCGTTGCAAGCTTTTTTGCAACGCCCGAACCCAATTAAAAGTCAGAATTTTTGCTTTCCAGCAGTATAAAATGTACTAACTTCAAAATTGCATATAAATTCTATTATATCCTACAGTCTGCATGTTAAGCTTCATACGTAAAACCCTACATTCCGGCCTCCTTGATGAACCGGCAGGTCATCAACCATTAATTTCATCTTCGGTTGGGATGTGTGCAAGTTTCTATATTGCCCACTTGATTCACCCATTCTTCGTACGCACTTAAGCAACACGCAGTACGCCAGCTTCATCTGGTACGACGCTCTTAACACAGCCCGTCAGCCAATACTTTGGCGGAGCGTTGTCTTCAGTTACTAACACCAAATAACCTACTGCAAAATTACGCTGCGGTTTAATCCACTTCGCCTTGCGTTGCATATCCTGCAGGTATTCTTTACTCCATCGAGCCCAAAAATTCTGTTTCATGAGTATCAGACGTTGCCATTGATCTCTAAGACTGACCTTTGCTGGTTGTAGTAGTGGTTCCGCTAATACATCCGGTGTGCTACTAATCAGAAAATGCGCTGGTGGTAGCAATTCTTCGTCATAAGGATCTGCCGAACATGTGCACAACGGCCGCGAATTCAAAATCGCCTCGATTTCTGTAGTTATTGTGGACAACTCTTCGAACGTAAACTATGCATCACCCAATCTACGCGTACGTTGGTATTTTGCCGATTTCACCGCCACCTCCCACAGCCCGCCAAAATGTGGGGAGGACGGCGGTATATAATGCCATTCAGTGCTCTTGACTGCGCAGAACTCGCTTTTCTTATTGTTGGGAGAATGGCTTTAGCACTGCCATAAACACCTTTGTACTGAGGTCGGATACCACCTCAATATGTACCGCCTTGGTTGAAAAGCAAACCATGATCGTCGCCGGCCTCCGACACGCATCATGTTCGATGGCTATTTGTCACACGTTTGCCTCAAAAACGCTGGGCCGGTAAACCAACACGTCTTGATTACCTCATCTGCATAAGCTCCGCGAGATATAACATCCGCTGGATTCTCTTGGTTGGAACATGCACCCACGATTTCGCTATCTGACCACAAATAAATTGCATTCAATGCAACGACCAAGGTTTCTTGGGTATAGGTTAATAACTTTGCTAACACTTCCGCTCTAAGTAATTCCAATCGTGGCGGCGACTTAGTTTTTAATGGTGCCACTCTGGACTTGGCGCTCCACTGCGTCACTGTAACCTCGTTCAGCTCATGGACGGTGCGAATGTAAACGCATGCCCGCGGAGACGCATCGCAAAATCCGTGCAATTCGACTCGCGCAGGGCCATTTTTCGCCAAATTATATCTTGGTACTCATATATCTTTGACCAACGGCAGTTTCTCGCCAAATCTGATCCACTGAGCGTTATCCTCCAACAGTAAGGATTCATCCCAATGCACCTTTATGATATACAGACTCTGCACAAAGATCTTAGCCTTTATGATTATGGGGTTTATCAGACCGAGAGGATCAAGCAGACTCCCAATCTCCGCCAAAACAATCCGCTTTTTCACCGGTTTGTCCATTTTCAACTCCAGCCAATTATAACGAAACACATCGGAAGTAGGATCCCATACAATACGGAGAGTTTGGATGATTTCGGAGTCTTTTAAATCGTGTTTAAAAAACTGTCAGCATAGCAGCGACAGCACTAAAAAAGCTGCTGTTACTGTGCTGCGAAAGCAATTATTTAATTTTGAAACTTTTGCGACTTTGCTTTTCTGCGCACATATCCACAGCTAAGCCGCAGCACAGCTGAAATGTTGGTTTCAGTTTGCTGTTCTGTTGCTTTGACTGCCAAATTTCAAACCGTTCGTATGTGCTGTTGCTTTAAATCAGTGCTAGCCAAAAAGAGAAAAGTCTTAAAACGAGAATGTATTAGTTATATTACCCAAAAATGAGAATGTGTTTGTGGTAATGCACGAAGAAAAATTTCTGTGTATTACTTCCCTGCAAAAAATTGTGCGACTAATCTCTAAAGAGAGTATTCCGAGATTACTCTCAATCGGGTACGATTGGGCATTAATTAGTCGCAATAAGTCTCATACGGGTACTAATGGAGGTCAATTAGTCTCGACTAATCCCTTATGGGTATAATTGGAGATCAATTAGTCTCCAACTCATCTCTAACGGGTACTATTAACGATTTAATGATATGTACGCACTTAGTCAATGAAATTTCATGTGCGGCGTTGGCACACAGAGAGAGTATTCGCCTAACAAAACTGAGCACCCCGGTTCGAATCTCACCTCGCGAAAATTTTTATTTTTATTTTTTAAAAGTGACTAGTCGCTTTTTATACCCGTTCGGGTATAAAGGTGAACAATTAGTCTCTTCATAGGACATGCTCGAATAAAAGCGATCAGTTCATTCCATATAAAGAGATCAAAAGTGGTATTAGTCGCATGCTCCTTTGCGATTGCTCCCGGAGTCATCCCGGATTAGTCCGATTTTTTGCAGGGTTATTATAAAAACTTCTGTATGTTTTTTAGCATTTTTTCATTGAATGACACAAACACAAAATTTTATACATACCAACTTAAAAGTGCAAAAGGTCTACAAATTGTAATTAAAGGTATCGAACCAAGCGTTGAAGCTGTGGAAGTTTTGGAACCACTTAAAGAACAAGGTTTCAATCCAAAAGCTGCTGTGAATATGAATATTTTTAATAGGAACAAAATCCCTCAACCTATGTTTAAAGTTGAGCTCGAGCCTGAAAACAAACCTCTGGGCAAAAACGATGTGCATCCAATTTATAAATTACAATATCTGCTGCATCGTAGGATAACTGTGGAAGAACCGCATAAGAGAAATGGCCCTGTACAATGCACCAACTGCCAGGAGTATGGTCATACTAGGCCTTACTGCACGCTTCGCTTAGTGTGCGTAGCTGGTGGAGAGCTACATGTCTCTGCCACTTGCACATCAAACAAAGAAAACCCGCCTGCAAAAAAATGTGGTAACTGCGGTGGAAATCACACAGCAAACTACAGAGGCTGTCCAGTCTATAAAGAGTTAAAAAACCGGATCAACCAACGCGTGGCTTCCATACGTACTCATAATGTACCGAATGCCTTTGTACCCTCCCAAACGAATCCTGATGTCTTCTTCGCCAAAAGAGCCACGTCGCCAACAGTTCTATCAAACACCGTCAATGGCGTCTCGTTTGCAAGTGCCTTAAAATCAGGCTTAGAAAACCGTGCCCCTACAAAAACTGCACCTCAAGTTGCGCCGCAAGAACAGCATCCCCATGCACAATATGGTAAACTATCCAATATCGAAGCTATGATAGCGTCGATGCAACAAAGCATGATGAATTTCAAGACTTTCATGCAAAACACAATGCAAGAACTCATGCCAAATCAAAATACGCTGCTCAACCTGCTTGCTACTCAGCAAACAAGATAATGACCTTACTTAAAATAGCCCTCTGGAATGCAAATGGCATTCCTCGCCACAAACTAGAGCTGTCAAAATTTCTTAAGGACAAGGAAATTGACATAATGCTCCTTGCTGAAACACACCTAACTAATAGATATAATTTTGACATTTCGGGATATACCTTTTATTGCACGAATCATCCAGATGGAAAGGCGCATGGCGGAACTGGTATTTTAGCCAGAAACCGGATTAAACACCATCATTTGACTGGAATTGCCGAGAATTATCTGCAAGCAACATCAATATGCGCACAAACAAAGCAAGGTGATATTACGCTGTCCGCGGTTTATTGTCCCCCACGTTTCACGATAACAGAAAAACAGTTTATGGATTTCTTCAGTTCGCTGGGAGAGCGCTTCCTTGCTGCAGGTGATTATAATGCGAAGCACCCTCACTGGGGCTCACGCTTGTCCAACCCTAAAGGCAAGCAATTATATAACGCGCTTATATGTAGAAGAAACAAACTCGATTACGCTTCTCCTGGAAAGCCTACATATTGGCCGGCAGACACGCAAAAGTTACCAGCTTTGATTGACTTTGCGGTGACAAGGAAAATTCCTAGCGGCCTTATTAGTACAGAATCAGTTGCAGATCTCTCATCAGACCACTCACCTGTACTTTTCACCTTGTGGCATAACCCGCAAGAAAAAGAGTCACCCTATATGCTCACGACAAGGGCTACAAATTGGTTAAAGTATAAAAAATATATCAGTGCGCATATAGATTTCGATCCAAATTTAGATACGCCGACCGATATTGAAAACTCCATAGCCGCTCTTGAATCTACACTTAGAGCAGCCGCTAGCATTTCCACACCCCAGAAAGGTTATGTGCAAAATAAAAAATATAATTTAACCAATAGGAAAATTGAAATGCTTGTCTTGGAAAAACGACGCCTACGACGGATATGGCAGACTCATAGATCGCCAGCATCAAAACAACTGCTCAAGGCGGCCACACATGCACTGACGAGAGCCCTCAAGAACGAGGAACAGTACGCACAGTACCGGTACATCCAAAAGCTCTCACCGACTAGCACAAAGCACTCGTTATGGAAAGCACACCACAAGCTAAATGCGCCAATAGAGACTGAAATGCCAGTACGGGACCACAATGGCAAATGGGCTCGGAGTGACGCAGAAAAAGCAAACACCTTTGCTTCTCATCTAAAAAATGTTTTTAGGCCAAACCCCGCAACTAATGATTTTCAACTTCCACCCGTACCCAATGTGTCAAAATGTGAGCCGCTGAAATTTGTACCTGAAGAAATTTCAAAAGTAATTAAGGATCAACTGCAACCAAATAAGGCCCCAGGGCACGACTTAATAAAACAAAAATGATTATTGAGCTACCAAATTGTGCTGTACTTTGCATCTGTATGCTATTTAACGCAATCACTAAACATTGTCATTTCCCTCACCAATGGAAAAAGTCGACTATTGTGATGATACCAAAGCCCGGAAAGGACAAAACGCAGCCATCTTCATATAGGCCCATCAGCCTGCTACCGTGTATGTCGAAATTATTCGAAAAACTTCTTATGCTGCGCATCTCCCCACATCTGCAAGCCCGCAATATAGTACCACTTCACCAATTTGGCTTCAGGGAAAAACATGGAACAATCGAGCAGGTAAATCGCATAACAACCGAAATCCGAACAACGTTTTAAAAGAGGGAATATTGCGCTGCAATATTTCTTGACGTCGCCCAGGCATTTGACCGCGTCTGGCTAGATGGTCTTATGTATAAAATACAAATGCTACTCCCACAAAGCACACACAAACTGCTTAAGTCATACCTTTATAATCGAAAGTTTGCAGTTCGATGTAACACCACCATTTCTGAAGCCCATGCAATCGAAGCTGGAGTGCCACAAGGCAGTGTCCTTGGCCCGATGTTGTATGTCTTATACACCGCGGATATTCCCACAAACGACCGCCTGATAATGTCCACTTTTGCCGATGACACTGCCATAATCAGTCGCTCCAAGTGTCCTCTACAAGCAACTGTGCTCCTAGGCAATCATATGGAAGCTGTTGCCAATTGGCTCGCAAACTGACGAATAAAGGTTAACGAGCAAAAATGTAAGCAAGTTACATTTACACTGAATAAGAGTAACTGTCCGCCCTTGACTTTAAACAACGTACAAATACCACAAAGCAATCATGTCACTTTCCTAGGGGTCCACCTGGACAGGCGACTTACTTGGCGAAACCACATAGTGGCTAAAAGGACTCATCTCAAGCTGAAGGCTAATTCTCTCCACTGGCTTATTAACTCTCGCTCACCCCTAAGTCTGGAGTATAAAGTGCTTATTTACAATACAGTTTTAAAACCGATATGGACCTATGGATGTGAGTTATGGGGAAACGCGAGCAGCAGCAACATCGAAATCCTTCGTCGTGCGCAATCTAAAATCGTTCGAACAATCACCGGAGCACCTTGGTATATGCGAAATGAGAACATTCACCGCGACTTGAGAATACCAGAAGTACGAACCGAAATAGAACAACGGAAGACGAAATATGTATCGAAGCTTTTAGCGCACCCAAATCATTTAGCAAGATCTTTATTGCGTGTCAACAGGACCTCAAGACTACGTAGGAATGACTTACCAGCCCAGTCGTAATCTTTTCTTAGGGCCAGTTAAGAAAATACTCATCCCAACTAGGGGATGTAAATTAAGTGAATAGATAAGATTCGAAAACTGATTGTTAGGCTCTTAGGCAGGGCAGATTCGATAAACAAAAAAAAATTAATAAAAAAAAGTAGTCGTAATGTTATTTATTTTCCGCAGATCCTGAATTACGAAAGCTTTGATAAATTCAAACAAATTAGGACTCAACAATATTTTTTTTAAGACAACATTTATTGTTAGTGTCTTAATCTTTTATTTATTTTAATTTTAACATTAAAGTTTGTTTGAATTCCTCAAAGCTTTTGTAATTCATGATCTGAAGAAAATAAAGAATTACTGCTACTACTATTAATTACATAATTAACTTTCTTTACTCAGTGTACCTACTTTATTCAACAATAATGCGACATCAACCTGCTTCGTCTAATGTTTGCATGCAGTGTTGCCAGAATTTTTGTATAGCGCATCCCCATATCGAGCCGCAGCTATCCCCAAAGAATCCCATTTTTCTTCTAAATCCCCATTTAAATCCCCTTAAGTAAGAAATAAAAAAATATGAATTCTCATTTCTGCTAGTACATTTTTTTAATTACAGTTTTGAATACTTTTCTATTACAAATTTTCACAGATGTATATGTGTACATATATATGAGATAATTTGGTTATTTACTTATATCGGTTTCTTATTTTTTATGGTTTTTGGAGATTATTGAACAACATACCTTCGGCCTAAGGTTCCTATTCCCATTGCTGTCTGTAAGTTCGTCAAATTTTTTTGTGCGCTTGCCACTTTGTAAAATTCTTTTTACACTAAGGAAATCAGAAATATATGCAGTCCATTCGGTGAATGCCAATCACAGCGATCCTTTTATAACTTGGTGTAATGAAGTGAGAGAAAATTGTGTGTTCAGCGAAAGCTAATCAAAATAGGCGTTTGCCACGAATAATGCTTTGACAAAGAAAATCTTTGTTTGAGGAATTTCTAAAGGCATGCAGTAAAATATATGTATTTTAATTCCAATATGAATATTTTAAACCAAACAAAAATCCCCATAAAATCCCCACATCCCCAAACGAAAAAATCTATCCCCAAATGGTTTCAGAAATCCCCAAAATGGGGCGAAATCCCCGCATCTGGCACCACTGCTTCTACTCTCCCTGTTGACGTTCGGATTGTATACGTGTAAGAAGCCGATTGTGTACATGTGGAAAGCCGAATATAGTTCGTTTCCCAGGAAAGTGTTTGGCGGGCATTGCTTTAAATGTCGAAGAGATGTGCGAACAGCACAGTTTTCTATCGTTGCTGTTGTTGCGCAAAAATACTTCAAACGCCATTTTGATAATAAAGACATTGGGAAAGCAGTGTGTAGTAGGGAGGTCCAAAAATGCGTGTGAAAGAGTAAAGTCGGAATTTGTATGCTCTCATCCCCTAAGATTGTTCTATATCCAAAAAAAACTTTACCCCTTGTTTATACCCGAGCGCACTTGTGCACAAGGGTATTATAACTTTGTTCACAGAACGGTTGTTTGTAGCAGGCAAAACGAATCGAGATAGATATAGACAAATGTATACATAAATGATCAGAATATAAAGAGAAATCGATTAAGCGGTGACTGTCTGTCCGTCCGTCCGTCTGTGTACACGATAACTCGAGTAAAAATTGAGATCTCTGAACGAAACTTGGTACGTGTACTTCTTTCGCGCGTAGGACGGATGGTATTGAAATTGGGCGATATCGGACAATAAACACGACTACCTGCCAAATAACGGTAGTTTTCAGAAGTACGAAAACTGCGATATTTTAGTAACTACTGAAGCTTATTCACTCAAAATTGATATTTACAATGATTTTTAGACGAAAAATAGGAGTATTATAAATTTTTAGATAATGGGCGTAGCCACGCCCACTTATGATAACATGTGTATCTCGTGGTAACCGCTTCACCAATTTCTCCCAAAAACAGTTGTTGGCCTTGGTACAATATACCAAATGGCGGAAAATGTTTGAAATGGGACAAAAACCACGCCCACATCCCATACAACGGTAGTTTAGAGAAATGCGAAATCTTCGATAAATCAGTAAATACTGAGACTAATTTATTCAAAATTAAAGCTTGCAATAATTCTCTAGCTAGAAATACTTTTATGATAAAACTTTGGAAAATGGGCGTGGCACCGCCCACTTATGATCACATATATGTAACTCGGTAACCGTTCGACCAATATGTACTCGGTATGATTATGTTGAAAATTATTGAAATCGGACTAAAATTACGGTCACTTTTCATATAACGGTAAATTTCAGATATGCTTGAAACTTCCATATTTCGAAACTTAAGGATTTAAAGAAGTAAATTATTTGGAGTTTCGGAAAATGGCCGTGATACTGACCGCATGTGACTATATAAGTTTATCTCATTATGTCTAACTGAAGGTTCTATCGAAGATGAATAGGGGTAAAACCACCCCTGCTTACAATGTAGGGGTAGTTTTCGGATAGGTGAAAAACATATTTAATACTTGCGCCGGGTATTTAATGTTCGGGTCCGCCCGAGCTTAGACTCTCTTACTTGTTTTATTTTGAAATAAAAAAATATTTAGTGGTCGCTCGAATCGCGCAAAGTTTTCTGTGTTTTGTATGGGAAAACACAGGTTTTCGTAGAAATTGCATAGAATTCTTGAAAAGCAATATTTTTCGATCGGAAAACTTCGTTTCGCTTCAAGAGACTTCCAGTAACAATACCCAATTTTTTATTTAACCATTTTCTATTATTAACTACTTTTTATAGTATCCCCAAAAACCTCAAGAAATGCAATGGGGCCTCCCATTTGAGGTTTATAGGGGTCCTATAAAAATAGTTAATAATAAAAAATGGTTAAATAAATAATTGGGTATTGTTACTGGGAGTCTCTTGAAGAGAAACGAAGTTTTCCGATCAAAAAATATTTAGTTTCAAGGATTGTATACCATTTCTACATGGAAAACTTTAAGCGCTTTGAGCGACCTCTAAACATTTTTTGATTTCAAAATAAAAAAAATAGGGGTATAATGTTTTTCGGTATAGAACAATCCTATGGAGTGAGAGCATTAAAATTCCGACTTAACTTTTTTTTGGGCCCCCTAGGGTGCAATCTGTGCAAATTTGAAATGAAAAATCCCTGCCAGCAATTGGAAGAGAATTTTATCGCCTATCGCCCGGATGCAGTACACGGACTTCGAAAAAATTAAAAGTGGTAGATTTTACACACAAAAATTGGTAGAAGTTGGTACATTTTTTTAAAAGAAAAAATATTTGATAGATTTTACTCATATAGGATAAATGAAGGCGAATTCAGGTAAGGTAGTTTTATACGGGCAGCTGGATTTTGGCCTCGGTGATTCTTATTGTTAAAATTATGTATTTGTTTTAATTCTTATTGTCATTACGCGTAAAATTTGTTAGTGGCATTTTTGTTTTCTAACTTCTGCTGGCACCTTATATGAATTCGCCGTGGAATAAATTGTATTTTTTTTTTATAAAACAACAAAAAATGTATTTACGCCAATAAAACATCCAAGAAAAAACGTATACATAACACTGGGCCCGAATGAAACACGATTCGAATCGGATGAAATAAAATGACAGCTGTTTACCTTAAATACATTTTAAGTTGAAAAAGCAAACTCGCTACCAAATAACGTAATCTCAAAAAGAACTTTCTACATTAAAAAAAAAAACAATTACTCTGCACTACAAAACTGTTTGATTAAAATTAATTTTGAAATGCTTGAAACGCATTACAAACGAAAAACATTTCCATAAACAACTGATATAGATGCAATTTCACTTTTAAATTGGTCATGGTCAGAGTTAACTTTACATATTTATTTTAGGGGTGTGGACGATGACAAAATATGTACATATGTATACACTGCGTTCATTTAAACCTTTTTGTTTTATTTCCGGAAAATATTGGTAGATTTTTAGCCTTTGTTGGTAAAAATTGTAGAAAATAAAATACAGCTAAAAAGTTGGTAGATCTACCAATAAAATGATAAAGTCACTTCTTCGTCACTTTTGGAAGTTATCAAAGTTATAGTAACTCATTTTACAAAACCAAAAAACATTTCTGTCGCTTTTCTATCTTCTTAAGAGGTGCTCGGATGATTTTTACTCTTTGAAGCAAGGCGAATTAATATAAGGTGATAGCAGGAGTACAAACACAAAAATTTACATGTAGTTTGTTTTTGCTTTGGCGGCATAAACTGTCAAAATCTGTAAGAGTGTGTGTAGAATTTCAAACAAGATTTGATATCAGAAACCGTGCGGCGAAACACATACACAAAATCAGCTGAGCTAGTAACACCACCTTATATTAATTCGCCTTGCTTTGAAGTTTTAAAAATTAACAAGGCAAATCTTGAAAGTTAAATCAAGTAAAATTATATTTTTGTTTTCAAATTTTTTTAAATTTTTCAGTTAACGTGCAAGCAATCATATTCGAATAACAAAGAATAAAATTACGTTTATTATGTTAATGCCTTTTTACCATAAATTTTTGGAGCTAGCAATTTAAGCCGAAAGCAGGATGAAAATGACGTAAGTAACTCTGCGACTGTGGTTGCAAGCTCAGAGATACTCCAAATTTCCTATTAAGTTTTATCAAAAATTTAACCAACAAAAGAGTCTGCTTTAGCACTTCAGTCTTTATTGCACAAGTTACTGTCATTCCTATCGAAATAATTCCTAATTGCTGTATCGCTGTATCATAAAGACGTGACGTCTTGAGGGAACAGTTCTTCCCGAGAGCGGATAAGAATTCGAAAAAATAGCGATATCATCGGCGATGATTTTCACAGAAAAGTCGTGTCGAATTAGTAACTTCCGCAATAGAAAATGCTGGCAGGGCAGTAATATTCGATTATGAAAAGTTATCTTAGGTTTTATATTTAACTAAAGGCATTGCAAGTTCATATCTTCATATTTTTGTGATGAAAGCCATGGGTACATGTTTACATACATACATGTTTACATATGGCTGTCGTTGAGAACTGTTCAGAAATCTGAGAAGACCTTCACAGCATTGCAACAGTCGAAATTCCTCTTGCTATTGCTTTGCTTTGGTCCTGAGAATATCTTCACAGCACAGCGACAGTCGAATTGCATTTTTTCTTCGTACTGCTGTCGCTTTATCGTCGCGCTGCTCGGCAGCAAATCGACAGTACAGGTTCGTTTTTTTGTTTTTACTTTCGCTTTTCTGCTGTCTTTGAAAATTCTCCCAGCCATAACAAAGGCAAAGCAAATGAAAAAGAAAAATGAAAGCACCTTCAAACGCTGCTTTCAAACGATGGCACTTTTTTCAAAAATTCAGTATTATTGGATAACATTTACGTAGCTCAAACCCTGCAGAACTTAAAATCTCGGTGACCTCCGACTTAATTTGTTGTAGCTGCTGGTCGAAGTCTGCACCTGATATCAGATCACATCAAAATATGAGGAAACTCTGTTTGCAACATAAGGAAATTTCTCTGCGTACTGTTCACCAACAGCCTTTACACATCTTGTCGCCAGATATGGCGGGGACGCCGGCCCGTACGTGATCGTCAATAAGTGACTTCAATATCTTCATTTGGGGTGGTTAAATGGAATCCTTACAACGAAGCGCCCAGAGTTATCACGCCTACACTCTTTGATAAAACTCTCTTCACACAGTGCCTCGCCCACTGTTGGAAGCACTGTTGTTGCATCAACCTGTCCCATCAGCCAAAATTTCTCTACAAGGCCTGTCAGTTCCTCTTCAACACCTGGTTGCTTAGATGAGATCATCATTAAGCTGCTCCTAAGACTCTCGTTGGAGTCGGCTCGGCACCTCTGACATGACCCACCCCAGCAATCGCGGAAGATTCGCTTTCATCGTAAATCGGCCAACCGATAATAAGTCCCAACAGATTTCTGCTCCTCTGCTCTATATAGTCCGGGAGCCAGTGACATATTTTTGTCAATAATTTAATTTTCGGCCATATTAATATATATGACTCGTGTGATGTCGCTATGAAGCGAAGTAACGTTCCGCTGCGCCGTTGTGGGTGGGTTGGACTACAGCAGCCTCCCACGCAAACAAAAAAATAAAAAATTTATTATTTTAGTTTTGCTAGAAATGATGTGAATAATAGAGTGTATAGTAAAGATCAAGAAAACGGTGTTCAGCTGGCTGTATGGGGTGGGTTATACTTCAGCTGCTCAGGTGAATACAAAAATAAAAATAAAATAAAAAAATTCATGATTTTAGTTCGCACAAAAATTGGTCAGGTGATAGTTGATATGATACTTAAATCAAATCTGACTGTATGCGGGCGGAAAGACGTTCAGTTGACGTATTAAAGTTACGCTTGCCCTGAGAGCGCCGGTCATATATGTACCTGCTTTCTGCGTTACACCTTCACTGCCTCAGCTGAACGTTTTTCCAGCCTCATACAGCCAGCTGAACGTTTGATTTGATTTAAGTATCATATCAACTATCACCTGACCAATTTTCGTGCGAATTAAAATCATGAATTTTTTTATTTTATTTTGTTTTTTGTATTCACCTGAGCAGCTGAAGTATAACCCACCCCCATACAGCCAGCTGAACACCGTTTTCTTGATCTTTACTGTACACTCTATTATTCATATCATTTCTAGCAAAACTAAAATAATTAAATTTTGTATTTTTTTTGTTTGCGTGGGAGGCTGCTGTAGCCCAACCCACCCGTGGTGCCGCAGCGGAACGCTACTAGGCTTTATAGTAGCATTGTACGATGCATTGAAATGAATATGAGCAAAACTAAAATTGGTCGCAAAAATCTGTCGTTGGCTCCCGGACTAATACGGCCAGGCTTTTTGAAATTCGGATCTGCCAATGATATGTTACTAGAGATGCTCCAGTCATCTGCATTATAACTTGATTTGGCTTGAACGACGTTATTTTAGGCAACACACAAAATTCAAGTGATGTCTGTATCCACTAGTTCTTGATTTGACTCTTGCAGGTCTATTCTGCGCTGGTAACATAAATTTTATAACCGGTATTTAAAGTGTCTGACAATTTTTAAACATTTTTTGCATTCTGTGCTCTCTTGTAAAAGGTAAATTTGGTTACCATCTCATAAGCTGGTAACAAAATATTGCCCCGTGAAATATGCAATACAGAAATTTCCACAAATCTTCATAGCTGAATTGCTGAATATTTTCACTGCATTACCAACGTACCTAGAAAGGCGGTGACAAGAAGTGGTAAAATTTTTTGGTAATAAAATTTTCCTGTCACAAAATCTTCGGTAACGTGCAGAATAGACCTGTTGCTTGCACTTTTCTGGTAATATTTGTGCCACTGTCTGCAATTTTGTGCACAGTCATGATGCATGAAGTCCATTTAAGCTTTAGTCTCTGCATAAGCGGTCCGCATATCAAACTTAGTTAGGACGCCGAGTCCAAAAGCGCACGAGCATGGATTTCCGGTGCATTTCTCCCCTTGGTACCAATTACCGCCGCCAAAATAACATCCGCGCCTTCATTTTGCATCGTAGCATGCACTGCAACTTGACTTACCGTAGCAGCTTACGTCGTGCCTGGTGCGTCGATCGCCTTCACCTCTACGTGGTTTTTATGCAGCATTTTATGGTGGTCCCTACCGCAGTCTATACACCGTTTTGATTAACACCTACTGGCCCTATGCCCACTTTGCGAACACATGAAGCGCAGCCTCAAATGTCGTGACGTTTTGCGCCTCTGCGGAATCTTCTGAGCCTCAAATTTACGGCAGCTTTCTACGTTGTGCCCGTCCTTTCGGCAAACTTCGCAACCACCTTTCTCTATAGCCAAAACGTTTTTCTTAATACCAACCGCCTTGCGATTATCTTTGCGACTCGCTTTGCCTCCACCGTCCTCGTTCTCACCACAGCTCATAGTTCTTGTCTCTTGGGCCTCCATATTTTTCCATCTCTTAGTCAACACAGCAGAGCATTCATCCTAAGTGGATAGACTTGTATAGTCTACCCCCACTTTGCTAACGATTCCTCGTCAAACTTCGTTCCTACAAGATAGATGATCATATCATTAAGTGGTTATGTCTTTATCATTACTAAACGACAGCATCACGTTTAAATGAGTGTTCACTGAGTCAATCAATTCCAGCAAATCGCCCAGATAATAACGCCGCAATATGTTCCGCGAACATTAAATTTTTTATCGAAGTTACTCCTCAGTCGGTCAAACGCCTTCTTATAATTTAAACTGGCAATCTCGAATTCATTAATGGCGTGAAGCGCCCGTGCCGGTAAACTATCTTTGAGAATTAAAAACCGCTCCCAATCGTCGAATGTTTCATCTTGTTGGTAATTTTATATGACGCCTCATTAACGATTGCGGAATCGCCGCCGTTGTAACGTTAAGCGCACTTACCTCGGCATCAACCCGGCTTGTAGCCAGCTTTTATATTAGGGGTATTCTCCAAATCTTGCAAAGTCATTGCACGTTGCACGTAGCACGGTTTGCATGGATTGCATAACTTGCAAACACACAAGAACAAAATACATGGGAAACCACATTTCCTATCGCTGCAAAATATGCAACGTCGAAACCCATGTATTTATTTTGCAAAATAGCATAGCAAGATAAATGCGACCCTATGCTAGTTGTTTTGTTGTTGGAATTGCTACATATTTCTCTCATTCCTCTCATCTCGCTCACTTCATTTTTTTTGCTGTCTCTTGTTATTGTATTTGATACATAATTTCGCTGCTTGCTACCCATGCATGCTACCACTTTGCAATGGGGTGCTCACGTACTCTTCGAAATTTGGAATAGTATTTTTGCATTTAGTGCAATCCGTGCATCGTGCAAGACTTCGAGAATACCCCTATTATTTTCGCCTTAGCTGCAACGTAAATATCCTAGGTGTCTACCAGACCAACTTCGCCTGAAGCGGAGGATGCCCCCATCCTTAAAGTATGGAGGTCGAATCCGTCGTGTCGGCAAGTGACAGCACTGCTGGCCCTCCCTCGAGAATTGCTTCTTGCCCCTGATGGTGACGGGGACTGCGGAGGGGTGCTGGAGAAGATTTTGGAGGACATATATTCTTCAGATCAGTCTTCAGCACTCTAAGGCGGCGTCCACCAACCTTTTAATCCACCTTGAGAAAGGTGGAGTCGATGTAGTCCTGATCAAGGAGCGGTGACTGCGCAGATGCAATAAGGTTTCTGGTTTCGGGACGAAGGACCACAAACTGGTGGTACACCGGGACGCAGGTAGACCTCGATCCTGTACGCTCATAAGGAAGAAACTTAATGCTTTATCTTGCCTCTTTTCAACGATGGACACATTGAGGCGGTGAGCCTTGAGGGTGCAACCGAGAACTTTGAGTGATCTCCGCTTATATGGCGCATGAGGAGGAGGTGGGGCTTAATCCGTTGTTACTAAGGAATGCGGTTGCAGAAGCTAGAGGCAGCATTATCTGCGTCGTTATTGGGTTTCTCACCATACGATTTGGGGCAGCTCAGATATCAGCAATAGAGGTGAGTCACTCTTTAACTTTTTTCTAAATAAAAATGTAAGTATAAGTAATAGGGGGAACGACCCTACTTTTGTGACGGCTAGCAGGAAAGATGTTTTAGCTATCACCCTGGGTTCTCCTGAAATAATTTCCCGTATCTCTGGCTGGAGAGTCCTTAGTGACCACTCCTTCTCTGATCATCGGTACATAGAATTCACTTTGGACGAAGCGCGTCCTAAGCGCAAAACTTACAGGAATCTGAGGAGAACCAACTGGACTTATACTGCAGAAGTCTGCAAGTTCAATTGACGAATTAATTGGTGTGTTAACCACTTCGTGCAAAAGGACCTTTGAAATCTCTTGCCCCTGAGTCACCACAAAGGTATGAGCAAACCGATCTGGTGGTCGGAATCATCTCAGCACCTGCTGCTCTGGTGCCCTGGCTTAGCGAACCTAATTTTAAGCATCTTGAGACGCACTTTTTTCGCACTCCCGATGAGCTTTCGGGAATGGGCATTAGTCGATTGAAGAGATTCGTTTTGAGCACAAAGGGTTTCTTCTGCAAAAATCCATAGGTGTCGTCATTCTCCCTTAGCTTCCCACCCTCCTTCCCTACCCGTCCACTCTTCTTCCGGTCTCCCTGCATCCTTATCCCTCTCCCCTCCCAAGGGCATCACAATGGGCAGCTTAGTCCACTCCAAGTGGGCCTCAACATACGGAGGCAGCCCGCTTACCTAACCTAACAAGATTAGAGCTAATCCGATAGATTTTCAGAATCTCGTCCGGCATATTGGATCCGCCATGTTGAATTTTTATAAGTTAATGTCAGGTCCTTAATCAGCGACCTCAACAACACCTGAGTAACAAATTTCAAGCTAATCCGATCGATTTTCAAATAGCGGCTGCTATATTAGATCATCC
>NW_023458556.1:99575763-99576351 GCF_013731165.1 Rhagoletis pomonella | reverse complement strand
GACGTGTTTACTGGTTACCCAGGAAGCTGTCACGATGCGAAGGTATGGAAAAACAGCCCAATATTCAAGGCTATCACGACTGGTCAAGTTGAGCTCGCTGAAAATGCAGTTATCCTGGGCGACTCCGCGTACCCTATTTCAAAGTTTTTAATGACTCCATATAGGAACAACGGCCACCTCAGCCGTGAACAAACAACATTCAACTTTTACCTCAGCTCAACACGTGTCCATATAGAACAAGCTTTTGGTATTTTTAAACAAAAATTTAAAATTTTTAATTATATTAGTGTTTGGCCCCTAAAATGAGTGTCATCCATAATATTGCCCTGTGCATTATTGCATAATTTTATAATAAATAGGGAAACTTCGGGACATGCACCTGTAGCTATTGAAACAAATCATATTGATAACAGAAGCCATGAACAAAATCCGCAGTTTTACATTGGCGACGAAGAAGATCCCTATGGTATTCAGTTGAGGAATAATTTGACAACATTATTTGGTTCTTAGATGCATAAATTCGTTTATTCCCATATATACATATCGATGGTCCTCTGCAATAACGACACAACTCAAAACTAAAAAAAA
>NW_023458556.1:99566503-99575663 GCF_013731165.1 Rhagoletis pomonella | reverse complement strand
GATGAGGCGGCTCTTGGAGTTTTCGAGAGAAAGATTCTGCGAAAGACACTAACTCAAAAAATTCAATCTCTCCAACTTTCGTTCAAGAGTCCGCAGTTTCAAAAATTCAATCACTGACGGTATATGTAGTTATACAGAGAAAAAGTATTTTAAAATTCAATTCACAAAAAACTAAAAAAAGAAAAATAAAACAACCTAATTAAAAAATCATAAAAATACAAAAAAAATCCCCAAAACTAAAAAATCAACAAAAATTCAAAAACTTCAATGTAAAGCTTAACTTTTTAATGTGAATAAAGGATTATAATAATGTTTCATATAAAGCTTAAAATAACAAAAATACGTGGAATTCAATATAAAATGGAAGGCAATATAAGAATTAGGAATAGAAGATATAATAAAATAAAATGAGACTTCAGATGTTAGTTTTAGATTTGTTTCGCAATTTATTCATGTTATAGTGTATGCATATACATGTAAACGTATCAAACTTCGATTATTTCCTTTTTTTGTAAATGTATCTATGCGTATGTGCTTTGGTGTGCTCGGGTGTTGCCTTAGCGAGGTCATTGTGGGAGTGTTTGTCCGTATTATGTCTATCGTCCGACGTCAATTGTCAACTTAAGCCCCCAGCTTTGTTTTTGCTATGACTATATGTGGCACGTCTACTGCCAGAGCCTACGCCCTGGAAGTGGTTGCCGCACTATCCCTGATACCCTGTAAGCTACCCCCGCGAAATCCATACTACAAACCTCACGTGAGCGCGGTGATTGACTTCACCCACGGTAGCTTGCGCAGATCACTTCAAAACGAAAACAAAAACAACATAATTGCTATTTGTGACAATGCAGACTTCAGGTACCACTTTCAGCTGTGTGGTAACTTCGGAAAGGCACCCTGAAGTTGCATTAGTCACACGGGGGGCACGTTGCCGATCGAGCACTTATCAATTTTGGTATAACCTACCCGATGTTGCTTTCATGACCTTAAAACCGTCCGAAGAGAGAAGTATAATGTAGTAAGAAAAGGTAGAAGCTCTAAACCAGGCATGTCCAACGCCATAAGCAAGTGCCCTGCGCTGGCAGAATTCAATGGGCAAGTGCCCTGCGCTGGGCACGGCTGCTTTAAACCGAAAAATATAAAACTGACAGCTACAAACAGATGGGAAGATAAATATTAGTGGGCTATTTCGTTGGGCGCCATTTGTTATGTAACCATATGTTGGAGGAGTAAGGCCAGGTGGCATACAGGCATGCTTGCGTTCCCGTGCTAGTTCGTCGGTTGGGGGGTCTCTCCTACCTGCCTTTCCCTACACAAACAAAAAAAAGGATAATCATGCCTAAGTGGATATGTACAAAACAATGTGAAAGCGAGAAAAGTAAAGGCGGAAGCGTTGGAGAAAAGACAGCGCTAGAGCCAGTCCGAGTCAGGTGGAGTCCGCCCTCCCTTTCTCCGTGCCGTCCACACGGAGCCTTGGGCGCTGCTGTGACTCCTGTTCCTTAGCCGCGCCCTCTTGTCCTGACTTGAGTTCGTCTGTCTGGTAATCAGTACATGTCTTGACAGTCCTACACCCACTTCCCCTCTATTGCACAAGTGCAACACCCACACTAAAGAAAAAGGAATCTAGCACTCCATAATTATCCCCCTTTAAAACTCTTCAACTATAACGATACATAAAATTCATATTTCAATTGCTTTATTACAAAACTTTATGTATATATACGACTGATAAAAAAAAACTCCTACAAAAAAACTACTCCCTAATACTAATGCAATTATTACTTTGATATTCACAACAAATCTTATTATTTCGGGAATTAAATCCAAGACCAAATACATATGTATACTGGCAAAATATGTTCTCACAATATTTAATTAAGCATTTCAAAATTCCACTTCATCGTAAATTTAAACTCAAAAGAAAACCAATAAAAATATTAAATATTCAACTAAATTAAATTCAATAACAAAAATAGCAACAATAAAATAAAATAAACTAGTAAATTCATAAAACCCTAATATGCGAACGACAATGCACTCAGTTGCACTCAGTATGGATGCATGTATATAGGTATTCAAAACTTACTCCGACGTAAGAAACTTAAATTTCACTCAACTTTTCACTTCGACGATGTTGGTACCAGCATGCCGTTGAGAACCTGTGTGGGAGAGAATCGGAATGCCTACAAATATATATACATACATACATATGCCTATCCCGACCGTATGGAGTTTCTCTGAGTTTGACAGCTCGATCACTCGCTCGCGTTTGGGGGCATCGAGCGAGTCAGACTCATACGTGAACACATGAATGGACGGTCGCAGCAAGACAATTAATTAAAAAAATGTGTTAATTAGTAGCGCTGCTACTATACAACTCATATTAGTGGCCCAAGAAATTATATCCGAAATTATAACCTTTTTTTTGTTTAAAGACGTCTTCAAAAAAACCCATAAAAAACTATTCAATTATTTGAAATTGCACAAAAAGTGCAACAAAAAAAATCTCAGCGCGACTGAAAAACAAAAAGTGTGGGAAGACAAAGTTTTAGAAATTTAATCGCGGCTTCAAACAAGCCGAACTGCGTGGGAAATAAAGAAACAAATTCTTTAAGAAACTTATCAGAATTACTGGAAACAACTGAAGTGAATATCAAACTTAAATCGATAAAACTGCAAATAAAAGCTAAAGGATGCCGAAATTAAATACTTAATCAAAAATTCAACAGAAATAAAAGGTAAGAATCAATCTAAACTCAAACTTATGTAGGTACGCATAACTAAAACTTCAAAAAATAAAATATATATATATGTATGTCCCTGAATTAAACAAAAAAAATCCTAGCCACGTGGGGAAAGATTTCCTTCGCTTCCCCAATCTTCCGGCTGCGCTGGCGTAGGACGGCGACAGTGACGTTGATTATGCCGTCGTCGAGTCTCACTCGCGGCGTTATCGGTGATTCCCTCAGGTATTTAGTTCCTCTCTGCTGCTAGGTCTCTCCAATCTTCCAGATTCTATTTGCGCCAGATCTCCAAAAGTCTCAATTCTCCTGTTACTCTCTCTCTCTCGACTGCACTAAGCTCTGTATCCGTACTTATGTATTATGTGTATGTATTTGTGATGGTCTTACTGCTTACGGGCGCGCGTTGAGTTTCTGTCATGAACATACACTATCGGACAGCTGTTAACAGCTGTCCACACCACTATTGAGCAGGTCTGGGCGATGTTCGGTCTGGAGACCACGAATGCTGCCGTTGGTCGCTGATTTTGCACAGAGCTGTATTCGTCGCTGTTGCACGATGTGGTGGGTGGCGAATCTGTACGCTGTTGATGCTAGTGGATCCTATATGGTGGTGTTGCTAGTTCGTGGGATTGCTGTGCTCCCCGGTGCTGGTCCTGGGTAAGTGTTAACGAGTTAATAAACACGACCAGATGTGGGATGTGAAACGAGTGTGGGAAATGTAGGAGTCCGTTCAGTTGACGGTGTCTGTCTTCCAGGGACCGCTAGGGTAATTTACGGCACTTATTTTATTTTATATTTTTCTTTTTTTCACACTTACAACGAATTTATAATCGCGCACACACTTTGATACCGCCAATATAACCGTCAATAATACTGCCACTAACTGATTGTGCCATTGGTCTTCATCAGGGCCTTTTATAAGGACAAGCAGGCAAAAAAAAACTACCTAGTCACTCACACTTCACCCGCTTATGCGTCGTTCAGAGTTTTTTTTCGAAAATGCCACACTTTCACACATTCATGCTCACAACTGCATTATCCGGCCGTAGGGTTAGCCAAGATTCACACCGCTGTTAAGTTGTGCCGAGGACTTTGTTGCAGCCACATGTATACCAACATACGTATACGCATCCTTACGCAAACCGCTGGCACTACAAAATAGTACCACTCATCAATACTTTTTTGCGTGATTTAGTTATTTGCAAATAAAAAATTAACTCAGCATTTATACGGCAAAGTTTACCATTTTGCAAATTGTTATTTGCAAATAATACGTGCGTATAAACGTACCACCTTCGGCTTGAGTCTCAAATATGTTGTTTGATGAGCTCATTTGTATATTACATAAAATGTATACATATACATAATAAATATATTATATAATTAATAATTATTATATGTATTAAGTTATAGTTATTGATATTTCATTTTTAATTTAATATTGTTGTTATTAATTATATTGTAATTATTTATAATTAGTAATTTTTATTAAATTTTAATTCAAATATGTATGTTTAGATGAGGGTGGAGTGCTCAAATTAGCGATTAGTGGGAAAATTCGTGAAAACGATAATGTAAGAGCGGTATAAGTAGAAACTTCTCCTCGATAGGTATATAAAAGTATTTAAAATGGATATCTTCTATAGAAAGTGTTACTATTTCCTCACCAAACTCACTAGCAAGAACTATACCAAGCCCGCTAAATAACTCTAAAGGTAACTCAAAGTCATTTTCAGTTTTATTACAAATTTACACACCATTTTATTGGGCTTTTCTGACTTTATAATATTGATAACCTTCATAGGTCCTGTCGATTCACTAAAACAAAAACTGTCTTTCATTTTGTACGGTTTTAAATTAAATGTTGCAAATGTTGATACGTTCTCTGAATTAAATTGAAGTTCGTGCTTTTCATGAAGTTTGAGATATATTTGCGGAAGGATTTTGTTGGGTTTACTTACAAGTTTTTTTATATATTGCTGAAGTCTAGAAAAAAGAAGTCTGATGAGGAGATGTGGTGATCTCCGAAATAGCTTCTATAACTTCTACCGCTTAGACTTTGTTGCTTTTTCAATTTTCCCAATAAACAATCGTGGTACAAAGCTCAATAAAAATATTAATAATAAAATGTTAATAAGCCACAACAATATTGACAAATACATAGTTTAGGAAGAGCCTGCCTGAAACTATACAAAAAAGCAAATAAGCAAATGGATGAATAGAATTGACAACAATAACCACGCTGTCGAGTTTAAATAGCGGCAAATCAGCTGCACTTGATAGTAGTTGGTTGAATAAGGAAAATGAATTAGCAACAAGAGTTTACGGGATGTACATAGCTCAGTGGTTAACGCTTCTGACTTTGAACATCGATTACGCAGGTTCGTTCCCTGCTGAAGTCTAGAAAAAAAGAAGTCTGATGAGGAGATGTGGTGATCTCCGAAATAGCTGCTATAAATTCTACCGCTTAGACTTTGTTGCTTTTTCAATTTTCCCAATAAACAATCGTGGTACAAAGCTCAATAAAAATATTAATAATAAAAAGATTTTTTTTAGTTAGTTTTTTTTTTTTTTAATAAATATGTATGTATAATTATTATCATACCTTTGAAATGCAAAAATTTATTCGCATTAATTTAAAAATAAATCTGAAAAGATTGTTTTGTATTTCTTTTTTTTAATTTTCTGGAATTTTGTGGGAAAATTATTCTTAGTGTAAGGGAACAGACCTTGACTTTTTAACTACACAACTGATTACTTTGACAGCGTTCCAAGCCGCCATTTGGCCAAACGGGTTTTTGAAGTATATCAAGGCAAATTAAAGTAAGCAAGGCGGGCAAAGCCAGCCTGCATTGGGCCAGTACCTTAATACTACGCTCAAATTGACGAGCTAAACATGTTAAATGGGCTTGAACCAGTTAAATGAACAAAACATGTTCATAAACAAGTTAAATCGCATGCAATTGTTGTTAGAAAATTTAACCAGTTAAATCATTTAACTCGTTTGAAAACCAGTTCATCGCAGAGTTGTATCGGAAAGCTTTCTGCTCCGGCCAATCAGAAAGACGCAAAAGCTTTCATTTGACACGCCAACGTTCAAAAAATTTATATTCTGAAAAATAATATTCAACAATTTTTATTGAGCTCGAGGCCGTTTTTTAATGAAAACTTATTGTGGAAAAGCAACAATAATTTGAAAAAATGGTAGAAGTGATAGCTATTTCGGAAATCACCACATTTCCTCATCAGACTTCTTTCAGTAGGATTCGAACCGACGATCCCACTGACTCAGCCAGTTGCCTTTGCACCGTGCTAAGTACGCCTTGTAAATTATCGTTTGCTTTTTTCCACTATTTTCATTTTTGTTATGCCAACACAATCAAGCGCAGCTATTCCGCTGCAATTCACTTGATCATGTGGTTGTTGGTATTGTTGGTTTTTGCTAATAATTCTATTTTTAGAATGTTTAACTTTTAGGTGTGCTCGTCCTTAAGTTATTTGTTTTTGTTATTTTTTTGGCCTTATAACAATTATATTCAACAATTTTTATTGAGCTCGATGCCGATTTTCAATGAAAACTTATTGTGGAAAAGCAACAATAATTTGTAAAAATGGTAGAAGTGATAGCTATTTCGGAAATCACCGCATTTCCTCATCAGACTTCTTTCAGTAGGATTCGAACAGACGATCCCACTGACACAGCTAGTTGCCTACGCACTGTGCTAAGTTCGCCTTGTTAATTCTTGTTGCTTATTTCCACTATTTCACTTGTTAAGCCAACTACAATCAAGCGCAGCTATTGCGCTGCAATTCACTTGATCGTGTGGTTGTTGGTTTTTGTTAATATTTCTATTATTAGAATGTTTAACTTTTAGGTGTGCTCGTCCTTACGTTATTTGTTTTTGTCATTTTATGGCCTTCTAACAATTATATTCAACAATTTTTAATGAAAAAATGGTAGAAGTGATAGCTATTTCGGAAATCACCACATTTCCTCATCAGACTTCTTTCAGTAGGATTCGAAACGACGATCCCACTGACTCAGCCAGTTACCTTCGCACTGTGCTAAGTTCGCCTTGTCAATTCTTGTTGCTTATTTCCACTATTTCACTTGCTAAGCCAACTACAATCAAGCGCAGCTATTCCGCTGCAATTCACTTGATCGTGTAGTTGTTGGTTTTTGGTAATATTTCTATTATTAGAATGTTTAACTTTTAGATGTGCTCGTTATTAAGTTATTTGTTTTTGTTATTTTATGGCCTTATGACAATTACATTCAACAACTTTTATTGAGCTCGAGACCGTTTTTTAATGAAAACGTATAGTGGAAAGGAACAATAATTTGAAAAAATGGTAGAAGTGATAGCTATTTCGGAAATCACCACATTTCCTCATCAGACTTCTCTCAGTAGCATTCGAACCGACGATCCCACTGACTCAACCAGTTGCCTACGCACTGTGCTAAGTTCGCCTTGTTAATTCTTGTTGCTTATTTCCACTATTTCACTTGTTAAACCAACTACAATCAAGCGCAGCTATTTCGCTGCAATTCACTTGATCGTGTGGTTGTTGTTACAATAAGTGTTCATTAAAAAACGGCCTCGAGCTCAATAAAAATTGTTGAATATAATTGTCATAAGGCCATAAAATAACAAAAACAAATAACTTAAGGACGAGCACACCTAAAAGTTATACATTCTAATAATAGAAATATTAACAAAAACCAACAAAACCAACAACCACACGATCAAGTGAATTGCAGAGGAATAGCTGCGCTTGATTGTAGTTGGCTTAACAAGTGAAATAGTGGAAATAAGCAACAAGAATTAACAAGGCGAACTTAGCACAGTGCGTAGGCAACTGGCTGAGTCAGTGGGGTCGTCGGTTCGAATCCTACTGAAAGAAATCTGATGAGGAAATGCGGTGATTTCCGAAATAGCTATCACTTCTACCATTTTTTCAAATTATTGTTGCTTTTCCACAATAAGTTTTCATTAAAAAACGGCCTCGAGCTCAATAAAAATTGTTGAATATAATTGGTAGTACCAGTTGTCCGAGCTTTGCCCGGAGTACATATACTTTTTAAACTTTTCAAGATTTGGATAGCTTTTAAAAAATATTTTGGAAATTAACAGACAAAAATAGGATTTCGATATCTATTAAATAAATTGCTTACTCTAAAATTTATGTGGCAACCCTATTCCGAAATACGCTAGAATGAATGGTACATATCTTGAGCGTATATGTACTGTGTATACATAAAATAAATGCTGATTGAAATTAACAAAATAAAAAGCTATATTACATAGAAACGTGGCTACCCTGCTGAAAAATATTTCCTGACCAAAGCTCGCAACAATATCTTTCATTGGATATCCATATTGCGATGTTTAAGATAAATTGTGTAGAATCGAACACAAGTGGCAACCTTACACTATTATCCTAAGAGATAACATTTTGTATATAGGAAAGCATTGCTTAAGAACCTTCTCTTAGTACCCATGAATAGTAATATTTTACCTTTTTTTACAAAAAATTAAATAAATATGCGATTCAAAATAGGTGGCAACTATATTAAAAATACTTTTGAAATAGGGATCTTTAAAATACATTCCATTTGATACCCATATTATGATGATTTAATTAATTTGTAACTAATTTCGAACAGGTGGCAACCTTATACGAGTCTTCTCGAAGATAATGCCTATTCAGATAACCTTAAAATCTAAAACATAATCGGCGTACAAAATTTCATCAAAATCGTTAGAGCCGTTTCTGAGAACCCTATGAATATATATGTACAGTCCCGAACAGAAGTATTGGCACAGTGAATTTTTCGCAATATATACAAAGTTCTTTATTCTAATTTATTTTCGATAATTTTTTATAAAAATGTTGTTCATTCTACACCAGAAAACATAATAATAAAATCTCTAAACTTTGTGCAAAACTCAGGAAAATCGCGTTGATTTTTGGCAATTTTTTTAGTGGAAGGTGTTGCTCATTTTCTCCATACAAAAAATAATTGTCGAATTACTTTGTATGGAAGAACTTGCGTGAAAAAAAATTACCAAAAATCAATGCGATTTTCTAGCGACTTCAAACTTGCACTTTGTTATACTAAATTTAAATGGGCTATAAAACTGCATACTTAGAATTTTTCTAAAAAATCTGAATAAAAAGTTGCAAATTAGTGTGCAAATTTAATGATTTTTCCTGAGTTTTGCACAAAGTTTAGAGATTTTATTATTATGTTTTCTGGTGTAGAATGAACAATATTTTTATAAAAAATTATCCAAAATAAATTAGAATAAAGAACTTTGCATATATTGCGAAAAATTCACTGTGCCAATACTTCTGTTCGGCACTGTATATGTGACCTGGTCTACGGAAAGGGGGCTTAGGTGTCAAAAAAT
>NW_023458556.1:99546793-99566403 GCF_013731165.1 Rhagoletis pomonella | reverse complement strand
TTTTTTTTAGTTTTGAGTTGTGTCGTTATTGCAGAGGACCACCGATATACATATGCACATATTTGAAAACTTTAACAAAAAATAAGTTTTCCGTATTAAAAATACTGGATATGTATGTATGTGTATTTATTCAATTAAAGTTTTGAGTTCAAAATTTGTACATATGTATTTTATGTAACTCATAAAACAATGAATACTTTAGTTATTTTTATTTTGTAAAATATTTGGTAAAGCAATTAGCGCTTGAATTCTTTGCTTCTCTATTTTGAACTTTTTGCTCAAGCTCCTACACCTCCTAATGACGGGCTTGCTCCTTTTCTTCCACATGTTCCAGAAACTGAGCTGCTTCGTTGTTTGAATCAACTTTTCGTCTTTTTCCACTAGTACTGGGCAATTCGGACGAATTTCGGTCCTCTACAGGAGCATCCTCGACATCGCGTTCCAGTGACGACTGCAAATTGCTTTCCGGTGGGTTTATTGAGTGGCGAACACCGTATACCTCGTCGAAATCTGTTCCCTTGTCTGATCGAATTCCGGCTGAACATTTTTCATTTGTTGAAGTACTTTACCCCATAAATATGACTTTTTTTTTCAGCCAGCAGCAAACTCCCTCTCCATTTCCAGCCGGACTCTCACAAGCAGCTTAAGTGCACTTGGCGCTACTTCTTCCTCGTCTAACCTGTTGAATTTAAGAAAACCTTAATTAATATTAAATAAAAATATAAAAGCAATCACTTACATGACATAGTACCTCAACCAACTCAAAATTAGTAATTATTCGTTTCTGCATCTGCTTCTTACTCGTTGCAAGTTTTGCGCTATTTTTGCGCAACAGCTGGGACAGAGTTGCTTTTTCGAATGTTCGATTTTCGGAAAGATGCCAGATTTGCTTTTCTCGAACGGGTTGCATTAGGCATACTGTGTAGTTTGCATTACCGAAAAAAGCCCGGAGTCTCCATTACAAATCTCTCTCAGATATAAAATTGATAGGATGACAAAATACAACTTTTCAATGCACATATCGCACACCGTCTTCAAAAGAGTCACAAGTCAAAATAATACGTTCGTCAGAAAATGCGAAAAGTTATTTCGTAGCACATGCTAATCATATGGGCAAGGGAGACTTTACCTTAGGTTTTTTTAACAAATCAAAATCAAAATTTGCTCCAGCTTTTGCTGATAGGTAAATAAAAGCCCTGTGTACATTCTTAGCGCATAATTTCAAAAATGACAAATTTTGAGTTGTGACTCTTTTGACGACGGTGTGCGATATGTGATGTAATGTGTCGCAATCTACCTTATGGAATTTTCGTATTAACAAAAACTCACCACCGTATGACCGTGACGTAGACGTTACTTCCCTCTCTTTCTCTCAACTAACTAGATATGTTTCTACGTACTTCTACGCAACGCTACGATCACGTTCGTGGGTAACCGCGCTCTTAGAAAAAATCAATTCTAAACACTAACTTTACTCCTATATTCCTATAAATACAGATTAAACTAAAAAAAATCGTCTAAATCCGTTTAGTAGTTTTCAAGATTATCGTGTTCAAAAAATCTGGACTATGTATAGATTATTGTTGCTATAATAAATATTCCACAGGGAAGGGTGTGACGGAACCTTTCAATAGTTACCGTGAAATGAGCCTTTATAAAATAACTTACCGATTGTTTCTTTCCACTGAAGATAAGGGCATATGGAGTCATCTTCTTAACGTATAGGTTATTATAAAAATATATTATGTCGCGATACCGAGGTGGTCCAGCTGTAAGATACAAAGAGGTTGGTTGAATGCTTAAGAAACTCACTTTATAATAAGTAAATGAAAATTCTTAATACTCATACTTTTTTAGCATGTACGAAAAAGTTTCTGCTTCCCAAGCAATTCTAAAAATCTTGAATTTTTTTATTCTAGAGAGAGAATATTTTGTCTCAATTCGGTGCTAGAAACCACCTATATACTGTTAATACCCTTGAGACTCACTTAATGTTAAATAAGTTAGGTTTTTACCACAAAGTGGAAACTTGAGCCTAAGGAAAATAATTGCATTGCCGAGAAAAATTATCTTGGGGTTTGACGACCATGTATGGATACATGGCCTAGTTTGGCTGGTGACCTAAAACGGCTTAACAGCAGTGGGATTCCTACTGCGCTATCGCTCTTTACCGGGGACCATCAAGACTATGATCCTTATAAAATCATAATTTAACCGTTAAAACCATATTTCCAGTTTTTATATCAATTTATTGTATGACTTTTTTCGATCAAGAATAATCGATATGTTTGGTTTTTTATTTTTCCGATATGTTGTAATGATTTAAAAATAAAAATCTTTGCATTTTATTGACATTTTCGGTCCCTGTTCCCAACAATATGCAACATCAGTTACATATTCCTCATTCTGCCAGTTATAGCTGATAACACACTGCCTCTCATCTAGAGATTTTCAAGTCGAAAATTTTTCGTAGCGAATGAGGGAATCTCACTACAGGTTTGCTATTTTTGACTAAAATAGTCCAATTTTTCCGTTATTTTATTTAATTGACACCTGCTTTTTTGAATTTACACGTGAGCCAAATAACCAAATAAAATTTGGTGAAAAATTTACAATTTATCAAACAATAAAAAATCTCCCAGAAGGTAAAATCGGAACACTCTCTTAATTCTATTTCAAAAAGCTTCGAAGCCCTAGAAAATAATGGAAACGCAGCACACTATTAATATTAAACAATAATAAACGCATAAATGAATTGTTCTAAACAAAATAATGCTTAATTGATATATTTGTTCCTATTACTCGTATTTTATTACTGTATTTCTAGCGAATTTCTTATATAAACATCTGGAATAATTGATAGACCGTAAATAAACTATAAATGAATATTTAAGTAATCGCATTCTCCAATATTTGTTCCACAGGACTGATGGTACATAGGGTTGCCAGACCTAAAATGCCGAAAGGGGTGCAGATAAGAACAACGGGTGCAACTGAGAAAGGTGTTTTTCGGGGGAGAAACAAAACTAAATGCATTCAACAAAAAATTGATTTATTTGCTTATGGAACAGCAAAACCGTCCAAAACAAAGTCACACTGGCGATCAAAACTGAGTGCATGGTGATTTTATTTTAAATATTTACAATGTTTTTCCACCAAATTTTTTTTGTTACATTTTATAAAAATATTAGCATTTACCCGCGGGTTTCACCCCACGTCTTTATACAAATATGAAAAATAATTTATGTAAAGATGTTATATTTCAACGGTGTCCAAACGCGGCTCTTTGAGCCAAATGCGGCTCTTTGCCTAGAAAAGTGCGTTACTTTCTCTTTACTAAGAACATTTTGGCTCTTTTTATACCCGAGCGCACTTGTGCACAAGGGTATTATAACTTTGTTCACATAAGGGTTGTTTGTAACAGGCAAACAAATCGAGATAGATATAGACAAATGTATACATAAATGATCAGAATGAAAAGAGAAATCGATTAAGCGGTGACTGTCTGTCCGTCCGTCCGTCTGTGCACACGATAACTCGAGTAAAAATTGAGATATCTTAACGAAACTTGGTACGGTGTAGGACGGATGGTATTGAAAATGGGCAAAATCAGACAATAACCACGCCTACCTCCCATATAGCGGTATTTTTCAGAAACTGAAGCTTATTCACTCAAAACTGATGTTCACAATCATTTTTAGGAATAGGAACATTGTAAGCCACGCCCACTTATGATTATATGTGTATATCGTAACCGCTCCACCAATTTCTCCTAAACTTGGCACAGTTATTGGCCTTGGTACAACATACCAAATGGCTGAAAATTTCTAAAATCAGACAATAACCACGCCCACATCCCATATAACGGTAATTTAGAGAAATATGAAATCTTCGATAAATCAATACTAAAGCTAATTTATTCAAAATTGATGCATGCAATAATTCTTTACATGGAAGTACATTTATGATAAAATTTTTGAAAATGGGCGTGGCACCGCCCACTTATGATCACATAAATGTATCTCGGTAACCGTTCTACCAATTTGTACCAAACTAGGTATGATTATGGTGCTTGCCACGTTAACACAGAACGCTGAAAATTATTGAAACCGGAGTAAAATTACGGCCACTTTTCATATAGCGGTATATATCAGAAATGCTTGGAACTTCTATATTTCGAAATTTATGGACGCTAATTTACTCAAAATTGATACTAACAACAATCCCTTGAAAATAAGTAGCATTATTTGGAATTTTGGAAAATGGGCGTCATACCGCCCACATATGACTATATAAGTTTATCTCATTATATCTAACTGAACGTTCTATTGAAGATGTTTAAAATAGCAGTAAAACCACCCCTGCTTACCATGTAGCGGTAGTTTTTGGAAAGGTGAAAAGCATATATTTAATACTTGCGCCGGGTATTTAATGTTCGGTTCCGCCCGAACTTAGATTTTCTTACTTGTTAGTTTTTAAAATACATATTTCTTTGCTGGACAATATTTTTCATTGTGTTTTTATTTTATTCTTTTTACATATATACACATACGCAAATTGTGATCGGAACGTTACCCGCAATTGGAGAATGAAAATTGCCTTTCTGACTTAATATTCTTTACCGATATGATGGAACATTTGCAATTGTTTATTTATTTGCCCACTGTTTTTGGGGTAATGCGCGGAGGGGAAGGGGGCAAGGGTCCTGAAATCTAATCTACAAGAAAGAGGACAGTTCACACTTTGTACAAAGTCACACCTGATCCCTCGGAACCTTCCACATACCCCTGGAGGAGCATTGGAAAAGGTCTAAAATTAGCATTTTGACACCGAAAATGTAAACTCGATAAACAGTATTTTTGTGCAGAACACCTTTCTATTGGGAGGTATTCAACATTTATTGTGCATATAACTCCGGCTACATCATCCACAGTATTTTTGCGTAGAACTCGCTCCAAATTTCACAAAAAGTGCATTTTTCAAACCGAATTTATTAATAAATTAGTGATCGGAAATTACAAAATTAGGTTTTACAATAAAGTGTAGACCCTTGACTACTAGTGTGTGTAAAATTTTTTGGATCGGGTCACCCATTCGGACGCAATAGCCCAAAACAATTGGGCAAACAACTAAACCGTACCCAGTTAAATCGCTATTTGGTTTTCCTCAATCAAAAATTGCACCAAGATGACGTCACGCACACAGCTGAATCTGTCAAATTCACAAAGAGCGGATTAGCAGTACCGCGATGGGCGCAATCTCTATTTCTCCCAATCGTGAGAGAGAACCGTTTACTTTGATTAATTAATCCCAACGGTTTTTACCCTCCATTCCATTCCATGACGTACGGACCTTTTTTTGAAACAGGGCTAAGTGTCGAGATCTAAAACTATTCAGCTACAGAATCAAATCCATCAGCTGATTGGATATGCTAAAGATAGTATTTCAATTATTGAGAGTGGAAATGATTGTTTTCTTTATAGCAAAAATCGAGTCTGATATGTCAAAAGTGCTGGAATGAGAGTTAAAATCTTGACATAAACAACGGAATGATTCCTTTAGTTCAAAATTAGTTATGCATGGCTTTAAAAATAGAGGTCGAAAGTGTCTTGACACTCGAGAGGGAACATTAAAATTTACCTCAGCCAGAAGGGCCGGGCCATTAATCAAGCCTGTCATTAATTTCAATATTATACCTAGCATTTCTCTACGACTTGAGAGTGTAGGCAAATTTATGAGCTTTAGACGACTAGTGTAAAGGGGGAGATTGTAGTCTGAATCCCAGTTAAAATCACGCAATGCAAAAAGCAAGAATTGTTTTTGAATTGATTCAATCCTATCTGAATGAACTTGGTAGCGGGGATTCCAAAGTATAGGTCTAACTAAAGTGGTAAAAAGAGCTTTTGTAACATAAGGATCTTTGAACTCTTTTGACCATCGCTTTACAAATGCAAAAACGCCTTTGGCTTTATTGACTGTAATATAAATAACTCTTTGTGTCCTATCAGAGAGGTAAGAAGAGATCCATTGAAGAAGACTGGGCTGAAAGCCGATTAGGTAGACGACATGTTTTAGTGACAAGTTGAATAGAGTTGTTAAAGGCTCGCAGATATTGTCAGTGCAGTTTTTAACGAAACAGGTCGGAATATGATCAGGTCCAGGCCTAAATGACGCTTTTAAGGTTTTTAAATAGTGTAAAACTTCATAGGAAAAAATTACTGGAATAAAAGCTGAGTTAATCGTACAAAGTTCATACGGATAGTCTCCTCTCGTAGAGGAGTCTACCGAATAATTGGACCTAAAGAACTGAGCAAACATGCTGGCAATGAGTTGGCTGTCGCTAGACACAGTATTGCGATAGTGCATAGCGGACGGAAATCCATGTGCCTTACGCTTTGAATTTACGAAACCATAAAATGATTTGGGATTAACAATCCTAAATATCTATATTAATACGCTAACATAAATTTTGTCCGCCTTCGTTTAGAGATTCTACCGAACCGATTTCAAAACCAAGAACACCATTGGAAAGGCATTTTTTCGTAGATGAGCAGAGTTTTTATGGTTTACGGCCAAAACCGTCGTTTAAACATTTCCGTATTTGTGTATAGATGTTGCTGCAACATGTTCAATTTTACATGTTTCGCATGTTGTTTCACTTCGCATTTGAAATTAAGCTTTGAAGTAAAGTTAAATATGAAGATGCCGAAATAAATGATAACGATGAAGAAAAGGCAAAAGTGAAGACAAAGACGAAAATGGAGACAGTGAGTAATACATAAGAGTTAGGTTAACTGAAAGGGTAAGCAAATGTATTGTATTTTTGAAGTGAAACTTCTTTAGCGGCGATTTGTTGGTTGGGAGTAAATGGGCAATGATGCACACGGAAATAGTTGTCACGGAAACAAGTGCTTCTAATATATGTGGTATTAATTTAACAAAAAGTGCTAATAAGAGTTTAAGAATAGGACTGATATTAAGCCCAATACTGGAAGGAAAGTAACGCTTAGTACGTACATAGACGAAGAAAAGGTTAAAGGTAAAGGTAAAAATAAAAACTAAAACAAATATTCGTAAAGATAAAGGATAAAATGACGATCAAGGTTAATTACTATAAGGTAAAGGTGAAGGGGAATATGCAAAAATAAAGATAAATATGAAGAAAAATATTAGGATAAAGATTGATATTGCTATTGATATAAGAATCGATATTGCTATCGATATAATAATGGATACTTCTATCAATACAACCGATATTCTTATCGATAAAATAATCGATATTGTTATCGATAATGTTATAAATATTTTTATCGGTGTAATAATCGATATTGTTGTCGATAATGTTATCGATATATTTAACAACAAATAAATCGATTTTGGAATCGTTATATTTTGCTATATATTTATTGATTTTTTTATTGGTATATTTATCGACAAAGTTATCGACAGCGTTATCGATTTAATATTCGACACATTACATGTGATCACATCATATGATATCACATCACATCATATGATATGATATGGCATCACATGACATGACATCACATAATATGATATCACATAATACGATATCGCATGGCATGACATCACATGATATGACATCGTATTATATGACATCATATGGTATGACATGACTTCACATGATATAACATCATATAACATGACATCACATGATTTGACATCAAATGACATCGCATTACATGGAAAAATATTTGTTTCTGTATCGATTAACAGGTTACTGAAGGCATGCGCATTGTTTTCTTTTAAAATTAAATTGTAAAAAACTAATAACAAGTTATGGCTCTGATATTTCAGGCCCCTTAAAATGCCCGGGCCCGGGAATGTTTCCCCCATTCTTAGATAGAAAAAAGATAAATTATAAACTTTAGCTTATAAAATTATATTAACTACCCTGTCGTTTTATTCACAATTTCTAACTAAGTAACGTAAGTTCCACTTCTTCAATGTGGCCCAGGTGCAGTTATTTTTTCGATAGTAATTGAAATAAATTCTGCTATAAAAAATTTAGTTATCGAAAATTATCAAGTTACCGAAGTTTATCGAGTCATCGAAGAAGAAACAATGGCAGAATGTCTGTTTGTGTATGAATTCATTTGTCACGGCTACCAAACTTTGCGGCCAATTATCAGTGAAACAAAACAAACAGAACGGATAATAATTGAACCAGATCTCTATCAGGATCACATCGTTATTGTTGAATTTGCGTGCAAAATTTTTATGCGGATCCCGATTATTGCCCAAGAAAACATAGCTAGAGTTGCATTGACTTCAGTTTATCAAGTTTATTCAGTGAAATCGCTGGAAATTTATCAGAAATGTGTAAACGAGTTTCCATACAAATTTTGACATTTCATTTATAAGGTTTACACAGTTATAAGTTTATACGGTTTACAATGCATTTATAAAGTCTGATGAATACCCTTATTATAAGTTAAACCGGGCTAAATTAGAAAACCTCTCCAAGGGTCTTAAAAACTAGAAGAACGGTCGAATTTCGACAGTGGCTGGCACTCTAGTTCTTTTTAATTTTACATGAACATGACTTATAAATGTGACTTTTTATTTTTCTATTTTTTACGCTCTTTAGTGAACCATAATTGTATTGGTTCTTCACGAACAATATTACGTTTTGGTTCATACTTTCGAAACAAATTAAAAACAGTATCATTAAAGTGTTCAACGCTACGCTCGACGTCATCTCTAAATATTGGCTAAGATAACTTTGAAAGTTCTTTGTTTCGAACACAAGTCATCAATTCCATTCCCAGACGCCATTATCGAGAAGTCGTCAGCATAGGAGACAGTCGAGACTCCCTCTGGTGGTTAAGGGAGTTTTGATATGTGTGTGGAACACGCTTTTTAATCTTCCTCAGTTAGCTGGTTTGTCTCTAAAAATGCGTGGATTTCCGGGCCGGCCTGGCGAAGATTGTCACGCTCATCTGCTAGAACATCCGGTTCTGCTGGATGGGATGTGGAACCCACGAGCAGGACAGCAAGGCATATATGGTCTAGGTTGGATAAGCGTAGATCTAGTCTTTTACTACATTTGCAGTGACCGGCATTTAATTGGAGCTCTCACCGGGCATTGCCTGAAGGCAACCCACGTGCCATTGTCCTGCATTGGCGAGGGCTCGTCGGCGCTAGTTTCTCCAATATTACTTTGGATGTTTGGCTAAACTGGATTCAGATAGAATCAAACATTTTGGCCGCATCATTAGGGCTACAAATTGTTTTACTTCTAAGGTATGAGAAGGGACGTAAGCAATCTATAATTTGGCATCACAATGGGCCCATAGTGGCCTTAATGCGTCCTTCTTCTGTGCTGAATGGGGACAGCAAAGATAATCTAACCTAACCTAGGTCTACCAAAGGCGCAGGTTCCATTGGTAACGTTTTATGTTGATGGGTGTATATCACAATGAAAAGTTTTATATTTACTCACTTCCATCGTCAGCCGGTTCTATAAGGACTTCTCTATATGTGCTACTTTGAGCTTGAGGTTGCTTCCTGTAAAACTTCATTATATCCATAAACGACTTAGATTTTATTTCCTGGACCTACGAAATAAGATATTAGTTTTAGAACATAAGAAAAAACACTTTTTAATGCAAACCCTTATATATAAATAGATTCCGCACATAAGCATCTGGTCGAGGTGACGGTCTTGCATCAATTCTGTCCTTTGAGTAATCGAATGTTCAAATAGCGTCCACAACTTGTTAAGATGGGGTTCTTCTGTCAACTTCAGTTCACGACATAACTCTTTTAGCCTAATCCATGCCAGCTTATAGAACTGAAAATTACACATTAATCCAGGAAACGACATATGTAAGAAACTATTGAAAAAATATATATACTTTTCTGCAAAATATAATTAAAGAAGCTGTTCGCCTATTGTTATCCAGTTGCTTCTTAAAGCTGAAGCCGGACTCCTTTTCATTACTGATTTCTAAAATGTGAAATGTTATTATCTAGAAAATTACTTTTTTACATTATGTTTTAACCTTTCGTACAATTGAAGAGGTCTCTCCTTGTCGACTCGTTGACAACTGTAGAGCTGAACGTTTCATAAGCCGAACAGCTTGGAGACTGCACTGAATTATAACATGTAACGAAAATATAAAAATATAATTTTCAAAAGAAGTATAATATATAATTAATAATGGAAGCTCAAGCCAATTTAATTCCTCATTTCCTATACTATACAAATAAAATGTGTCATTGACCATAATTCAATAAAAGAAGGTGAGATAACCTGGCGGTTCTCTCGCTTCTGCTCGCTGCCTTAGCATATGTTATAAATATATAAAAATTATAACAGGCAACGATAACGTTGACGGACAAGCCGACCCGAGCGGGGCCGCTACTATAACAACATGCCATTTTAATCCTATGCTTTCTTTACATACATTCTTAGAAACTGCTTTCTACAAACAGGATACCTGTTATGGAAGTGTTTCCGAACGGTTGGAGAAGTTAGTGTAGCACAATATGAAGGAAAATCAGAATAAGTAAAGTTTTCTCAAGTGGGCCATACAAAGTTGACTTTCCGATTATTTATATGTTATTGGCCGATTTTGAAAGTTAACATGGTGTGCAATATTGACACCAAAGCTTTTGCGCTAATTTTAATTTTTCGACGAGTTATTTGCAAACAAGTTTTTAAGAAGGCTTTTACACTTTTTGCAATATTTCAGCAACCATTCATTCTAATATGATTTTTTGATGGCTATTAGAAAACTTATTGGGCACCAAAATAAAGCGGTCAGTTTGTAAAATTTCGAATTTGTTTTGTACAAATTTTTATAATCAATTGAATTTTTTTAACAACTTCTGATATACTTATGAAAAAAAAAATGAAAAAGCATTATATGCGCTAAACATTCCAATTTTATTTTCATAAAAAAACTTACTATATATAAAAATACACTTAGGTCTTTTTTTATGCAGTACATGCGTTCCTCAGAAAGCCGCATAAAAAAAAAATACGCATAAAAAAGTTCTTGACTTTCATACAAAAAAAGGGATGCGTTCCAGCATTTTCAAAAACCGCATAAATTCAGATACTCCATGTAAAAAATTCTAAAAAAACCGCATACAAAAATCCAGTGAGGCAATATTAAGCAAAAAAAAATTATTTCTTCACTTCAACACTTATTATTCCATGTAAAACTGAACATTAATGAAATAAATAAAATTTTATCTGTATTTTAACCAAAAACAAAAAAAAATACCATAATAAATACATGAAGAATACAAAGACAAATTATTTATCAGAAGCAATGTCTCTTACTAACTGACGGAAAGTAATATAAACTCTCAAAAAACCAAAATCTCTACAGCGAAAAAATGGTTTAAAAAACCGCATAAATTCAAATCCGCATAAAAATAAACCGCATAAAAAAGAGACCTAAGTGGACAATGACAACATCCGATGAGGTGACTCTTGGAGTGTTTGAGAGAAAGATTTTGCGGAAGATTTACGGGCCTATACGCGTTGGGGACGGCGAGTACAGCAGACGATGGAACGATGAGCTGTATGAGCTTTACAACGACACGGACATAGTGCAGCGAGTTAAAATACAGCGGCTACGCTGGGTTGGCCATGTCGTTCGAATGGACACCGACGCTCCAGCTCTGAAAGTATTCAACTCGGAACCCGCTGGTGGTAGCAGAGGAAGAGGGAGGCCCACACTGCGATGGAAAGATCAGGTGGAGAAGGACTTGGCTTCACTTGGCATTTCCAATTGGCGTCAGTTGGCACAGAGGAGAAACGACTGGCGTGCTTTGCTGAACTCGGCCAACAGCGCCAAAAAAGAAGAAGAAGAAGTGTATAATACAAATGAACTGAAAAGCAAAAAAATAAAATTGTAAATCGTAGGTATTAACTCAAGAATGATCAAATTATCTCTTTATTATTATTTAAAATGGTAACAAAGGTAAATTAACTGCGGTATAGATTATATATTTAACTTAGTCTAGGTTCTATTAAACATATGGATACCAAGTAATACCCATTTAAGTTAACATATTTACATTCAATCTCTATCTCTGTTCAATACATAATTATGTGTTTATACTCCCAGTATAAAAAAGAAGGAGCAAAAAGCAATTACATAACGCGTTCTCGGGAATGTAGAGGATCTTACCACCTGCATGGTTTCCTTAATTTTTTTTATATGAAACGGGCCTAATTGAAAGTCATTGCGTTTCCGCTTTCGGAAGAACAGCTTGTTTAAGGACTAATTTTTTTATGCGTAACTTTTTTCATTTGAATTCGAATGTGCCCTGCACTTCACAAATACTTTTGAGTAATTAAGAAAAACCTATAACATAAATGAAAAATTATATGTGGGGCACGGCAAAAAATGAAAATCATACAAACAGGGCTTTTCGAGAAAACTGCCTTTAAAGATTTAATTCTATTAAATTTTTTTTATAAATTGATCAATTTTACTATGCTATTCTCAGTAGATGGACAGAAGTTAAGGTCGTATTTTTACCGAAGGCAGTAAACCTGAGCAGATGCCTTCATCCTAAGGACCAATTAGTCTCAGCTCCTTTCTCCTTAAAGGCGTGGTGAAAATCTAGGATTAATACATCAGAGAAGTCAACCTAATGGAACCCTGAGACTCTCATTCATAGCCTTACGAGGATAATTGAAAAGGCTCTAGGATTAATACATCAGAGAAGTCAACCTAATGGAACCCTGAGACTCTCATTCATAGCCTTACGAGGATAATTGAAAAGGCTCTGGAGTCTAAGAACATAGCCCTTTGTGCCTTCATTGCTATTTAAGGGGCTTTTGACAACACGTCATACGGGGCAATATGAGGTGCCTTGATATGTAAGAGGGTAAACCATATCGCACGTTTAATAATATACAGAAGTATTTCAAAATTTAAATTTTGTGGGAAAACGCAATCAATGTTTGATTAACTCACACAGTTGGTATACAAAAAGGTAGTTGAAAATACCGATATCTTTGCGATGTTTGGGAAGTTAAGCCATCTGTTAGGCTGAACAAGTTCTACTTATCAAGCTTATTAATTGTATGATGAAATATCCGAAAAACGTTAATTTTGAGTTACATCTCTATATTATTAAACGTGTGATATCATCATGAATTGGGAAGGGAACAAGGAAGAGTGGTACGGAGTTGGGTGGCATGAAATAACCTCTTACTTCCCCAAAGGGGTTTCCCTCAAGGGAGTATACTCTCTCCTCTCTTGTGGACTGTGGTTATAGACGAACTCTTCTTCCTACTGAACGACCACGGCTTCGAAACACAAGGCTGTGCAGACGATCGGGTGATCTGCGAAACAGGGATTCATGGCGAAACGATCTCCGACCGCATGCAATATGCCCTGCGCGTTACACAAAGATTGTGAGACACCAAAGGATTATCCATTAATTCTACCAAAACTACTCTGGTTTTGTTTAACCGGAGAAAAATGTTATGACGGAATTTTCTCTGGGCGGCAAAAAAGCACAATACCTGGGAGTGAGGCTGGATAAGACACTCACATAGAACGAATATTTGGATGCAACCGTCAACAAGGCGATTAAAGCCTTCTTCGCCTGTACACGCCTCTTTAGGAAAAATTAGGGACTCTCCCCCTAAAAGTGACCCAATGGCTATCTATACACAGTTGTGAAGTCGATAGTCACCCACGCATCCTTGGCATGGTGGACTAAAGCGACACAAAGAACTGTTGAGACAAAACTAAGCAAATAGCACCGAATGGTGTGCATTGGCATAAGATGTTATGCGGACCTATTCTGCTGATGCATTCAGTGTTCTTGTGGGTATACCGCCCTTCCCAATCCTAATAGAGAAGGAGGCTACGCTTTCTGCACTGAGAATCCTAACTACTTCGGAATTAAAAAACTTGAAGATGGGAAAACTGGAGCTGGTCTATTTAGGCGCAGAATTTTAAAAGATCGATACCTATGGGCAGCTACCTCACCATAAGTGGGTGGACAAAAAATTCCGTAGGCACTGCTGTGAGTGTTCAGGGTAAACACATCACAAGAAGCTTCAAAAAAGCTCATAAATCTGCGCAGGGAGGACCTTCGAACTCTCACTGGGTACTTTTCGGTACATTGTTTCCTGCGTTATCACCTCTGTAGAATGAATATTTCAGACACGAGAACAGAAACGCCATAACACATCCTTTGTGTATATGTGACAGAGCTGCAGCTGTGTAAGTGTGAAATCATTTTCAATTTTAAATCAACAATTTTTTTCTATTCAGTTTTCATTACTTATTCCTTGCTTAAGATTGAGGTTTATAATTTTTTAATTTTCTACTCACTCAAAGCAGTTATGAATTCACACATCAACATACTCATCGCAAGATTGAAATACCAATGCCAAATCAAAAAAGGTTTAACACTGAATGAGTATTGAAATGGCCGCAATCTTTCATGTGTGTGCATTCTTTAATTCAGTACCAATCATTAGTTCAAAGAAACCCTGGTAAACAACTTTTTGATAAAAAGGCGATTTTTGACAATTGCTCAATTTTAAAAATTCGAAGCGGTGTTACCCTATTTAAGTTTTTTAGTAGAGAGGATTTTATATCATAAATTTGGGATTATATATAAAACAGTTGTATTAACATTTACCTTTTAAAAATAGTTCATGTCTTATCTTAAAAATGTTTAAATTTTACATTAAATTCGATAACCACTTCGCAAAAACTTTAAATTTCGGTTAATCAAATTCTAGTGAACATATTTTAAAAATATTTAGTGTCTTTATGCCATCTGATTATTTCACAATGTAACTAGCCAGGACTATTACAGTTTTCTATATCGGGTGCGATTGTTTCTGATATAATTCGAACACTGAAATTACAAATTTTGATGTGTAATTTAATGCATATTTAAGGGATTCACAATTCGTGGTAGACGTCGTAATGTCTTAAAGGCCTAAAATTGTTCAATATAAAGTAACGGTTAAAAGCGATTTGAAAGATTCGTTGGGTATAAGAAGAGCCAATAATATATTTCCTACTAGTTTAAAAACATTTTGGTTATGTTACAAAAGGCCTAAAGAGGCATTAGGCGTTATTTTACGTTTAAAAGCTTTAAGACTTTAACACATTACGACGCTTAACACCTCTTGTGAATCCACCATATGTGTTTGACCATTAAACTATATCGTTGTTTATTAAAATATATTTCATTGTTCAATATTTGAGTTGGTGTGAAATGAGAACAACAATTATTAAAAACCAAAAGACATTTTGCTTGGTAAAATTTCGATTCTAAGAATAAAATGTTTTTTTAAAACAAACAAAAATTTATAATAAAATTTGAAGGATTTTAGATACTGCGTATGGTAGCATGAAATTTTACAATCTGGAACAAACAGCAACTGATGTCACACTTACAGTAGGATAACTAATATAAATTAGTTAAATTTAGTAATGACTTTTTTATCAATTTTAAGTTTTCGTTTGGAATAATTTTCATGAACTAATCTATTACGAGATCTGTTTTAGAAAATTGCCGTACATCCGATATCTATTAAAATTTTTTACATCTTCACTTTTTGGAAAAAGAAGTTCAAGATACAAGTTTATGTGCAAAAAATAAATTAAACAATAAAAGCCTCCTAATATTTATGAAACTTATAAAAGAAAAATTTTTATTTGATTACCCAGACTCTATCAATAGCCTACTCTATAAGTAGTAGTAGAAATTCCGAATTAGTAAGTTCAGTCAAGACGTCATTCAAAAGTTTTGAAGAAAATCACTTTTATCTTTTGTGAAAATTTGGGACTATCTTATGCGAGTATTGTCGGCCAAATATTAGGCTAAGAATGATTAAAAATTAACGAATAAATGGTTAATCGCGATTAATGTTTAAAATTAATTAAGCGATCGCTGTGGTGTAGTGGTTAGAAGTGCGCACTACCATTACGCAGGGTGAGGGTTCGAGCCCAGTTCCGGCCAACATAAAAAAAGAAAAAGTTTTTCGTAATAGTAGTCGGCCCTTGGCAGGAGTCGGCGTAAAACTGTAGGTCATTCCCCTTTGTGCGACAACATCAAGGAGCATGCCACAGTCGGAGGAGTAGCTCGCCAAACACTAACATATGTCGATAGTCCTCTGCAATAACGGCACAACTCAAAATCTCAGGTTTTTCAATTATATAGTGGATTAGGTTTATAAATAACCACATTCTTCTGTGGCAAATCGACATAGGCTTTGTTGTTACCAATCCGCCATTTGGCACAAAAAACGAAGTAGCCAACCCTTACTACTGAACAGTGGGAAATGTCTCACATTAATCGTGAATATTGGCATAAGTCAAAAAACTGTCGATAGAATAGTCATGCTTTTATGTGAAATAACGACACTTTTCGTTTTGTGCCATTGTTCAGCAACACAAATGGAATTTTTTTTTCGTTTAACTACATATGAGTTGTTACTTATTTCGTATTTTTGCAGACCAACACTTACTGAATCTTTAGAAAAAAGACATAATTTGAAAGTTTACAGTATGACTGCAAATAATCCGGAATAACTACGTTCCAAGACATATTATTGCTAAATTACGAAACAAAAAAATCTTTAATTGACTCTACTAAAATATATGAAATGTTGAGTTGTGTCGTTATTGCAGAGGACCGTCGATAAGTAAGCGCCAATCTATTATTATTATTAATCATCAATACAAATTTAAATTACATATACCCGGTCACAGCACTTTTTGTATTCGACGCTTCCAGAAATTGCATAATACATAAAATAAATAAAAGCTGTTTTGATTAATATTAGGACCTATTTACATAGTAGTTCCCAAAATGTCTGTTTGCAACAGATAACAATAAAAATGCACATCAAATTGCTAAGAATGATGAAGGAAATCGATTCAGACATGCCTGTTTAACTGGCCGTGCGTGCACAATACAATCAAATGTTAATTAAGGGGCTATTCAAGTATTATGTAACCACCAGTCGGAAGCGGGGGGTCTTTTGTTTGCTTATTTGTAATGACAAGGGGCAACATTTCTTCAAACAAAACATTAATTACACACGCACAAATTTTGCCTGCAATTTCGATCACAATTGAACACTGCACTTCACTCTCGTTTCGAATTATTGAAAGCACTTTTTAAGCTATTTAGTGGTTTAACACTTCTTGGGGGTACTTGATATTGTAAAAAAAATATACGCAATTCGATTCCTAACTACATTTCTTTGTAAAGAACGTCCGTTTGCTTTAAATTTGTAAAAATACAATTATTTTTTATTTTGTTTACATCTGTCATTTGTTACAAATGAAGAAAAGTCCAAGAGTCGCCACATGTAAATATTTTTATATCTATTTATTAAAATAATAATTTATTTAATTAATACTTTATTAAAACACAAATTTGATGTGCGTTTGTAAAACTGTTTATCTCAAAATGTTATTAATTGTTTGCAAGCGTACTATAGTTTTCATGCATTTTGAGAACAAATAATCGAATATGTGTACATACATATGTATAGCATGTATTTCCGGCGGCCGCCGCAACAGAGTGATTAGGACCATGGTTAAATCCCTGGTCAGATCATAACCCAAAATAGTAGTCGTCCTTCGGCACGCAATGGCAAACCTTCAAGTATATTTCTGCCTTGAAAACTCTTCTTATAAAATCATTTGGTGTTCGGAGTCAGCCTTAAATATGTACATAGGTGTCTCCATTTGTGCCACAACAACAGAACTCATGCCTCAAGTTGGAGCAGAAGCTCGGCCAAACACTTAGAAAAATATTTTAGCACCAAATATTTATTTTTTATATATATATATTTTTTATATATCTTATATTTTAAGGGAGATAGGAATCTTCTGGTTTCACATTTTGAGTACAAAAATCTCAACCCTGATACAACAAATAGTATTAGGACAGATTGCATTCACATAAACGTACAATCATACATGATTGAGTTTTTTTTTGCATTCACATTCTCTATGTGAATGGGTGTCAACCATTCCATAACACACTACATATTATGTGTTTACAATTTGTAACCAATCTCAAGAGTGGTTGTTAAATTTTTTAAATCAAACAATCACATTTTTGAAACGAATAAAGTGAGAATGCACACTCAATTTATTCAATCATTACACAGCTCTGATATGTGATATTAATACCCAATTGTTTATTTAACCATTTTTCTATACTAACGATTTTTTATGGGTCCCCTATTGCATTTTTTTGGGATTTTGGGAGACTTATAAAAAATAGATAATATTAGCAAATGGTTAAATACACAATTAGGTATTATTATCGGTAGTCTACTGAAGAGAAACAGAGTTTTCTGATAGAAAAATATTAACTTTCAAGAAATCTATATCATTTCGACGAAAAATTGTTTTTTCCCTATATAAAATACATGGAAAACTTATAGCGGTTTGAGAGACCTCTAACTATATAACAAGAGTAAAAAACATTCCTAGGGGGTGGAGAGCATCAAAATTTCGACTTTACTTTTTTTTTTACCAATACAATATAACTGTAAAAATAAAAATTTTTAAATTAAAAAACTGGACTACAAATTTTTAAAGTCACTTTTCTTAAAAAGCCATGTATATAATTTTCATTTTAAAATTTTTTCAAACTAGAAATAATATACTTTTAAAATTTGCAAGATGGTCCAATGTCCGGCAACCTTTCATTTAATCTTGGTTCAAACGCACCGTGTGGGTAAAACGGCATTCGAACTGGGCCCTCCTGAAAGCTAACAAATAATAGCAAACCTCTCTGCGCACTCAGCTGCCGCTGCACATGTAAATATGTTTTCATATGATTATTTGAATCAAATTTGTTATAATCGTTCAAACAAACTTGTGATGTTAAGATGTGCTTTGAACTTGCTTAGGAGCTGTTCTGTAATATCTTATCAAGGGAAGACCTTGACAAAATTGCTTCTGGGCTTATATACATACATGCATACCATAATGTATGTACTAGGGATGTTGCGAATGTGGAATTTTAGACATCCGCGGTTGTGAATGCGGTTGTCAAGTATTTTTAGGAAATAATTTAGGTGAGTATATTAGGTGATTTAGGTAAATAAAAAATGGAAAGGTTAGTAATTTTTAATAACGTTCTTTTAGTACTTGAATTTAAAAATTGGAACATTGTATATAATAAAAACTGTTTAAAGGGCCACTAAATAACTACTCGCTCGAGGCGACAAACTTGAAAAACTTGAAACTTAACAAAATTATAAATTATTTTCCATTGACGCTGCACCAGTTGTGAGGACTTTAAGTTATAGATTTTTTTTATTGCGGTGCAATAATTCAATTCAACTTTCAATTTTAATTTATTAATATGAGAGTTTTGTACATAGTAAGACAAATGGCCTTATTCATAAAAAATAAAGTAGCTTTAAAAAAAGGTTTATAAACTGAAAAATGTATGAAAACGTAAGTCTTTTAGTAGTACATCTTAAGGTAATAACATTTCAACTGAATACATTAAGTTTTAACTTATAAACTAATTTTGCTTAGTATAGAAGGATAGATGAATTAATTATTTATTGAAAACGTTCAGGAAATTAAAGAAAATTTAAAACT
>NW_023458556.1:99544085-99546693 GCF_013731165.1 Rhagoletis pomonella | reverse complement strand
CTACTCGCTTCGCACCACATTGTAAACCCAGTCTTTTGGATGTTTTTGGGGTTAGTGACAATGAAAATGTTAACCACTTGGATCAATTTCCTCTAGATGGAGTTTCAGATCATGAACTAATGTTTTTATCATACAACCTTAATTTTAACAAGTAAGAAAGTCTAAGTTCGGGCGGAGCCGAACATTAAATACCCGGCGCAAGTATTAAATATATGTTTTTTCACCCTTCTGAAACCTTCCGCTAGATGGTAAGCCGAGGTGTATCAATTTTGAGTAAATTAGCGTCCTTCAATTTCGAAATATTGAAGTTTCAAGCATTTCTTAAATTTACCGTTATATGAGAATCGGCCGTTATTTTAGTCCGATTTCAATAATTTTCAACGTTTTGCTTACACGTGGCAAGTACAATAACCATACCGAGTTTGGTACAAATTGGTAGAACGGTTACCGATATACTTATATGTGATCATAAGTGGGCGGTGCCACGCCCATTTTCCAAAATTTTACCATAAACGTATTTCTTGGTAAAGAATTGTTGCAAGCATTAATTTTGAATAAATTAGCTTCAATATTTAATGATTTATCGAAGATTTTGTATTTCTCTAAATTACCGTTATATGGGATGTGGGCGTGGTTATTGTCCGATTTTAAAAAGTTTCGGCGGTTTTTTATGCTGTACCAAGGCCAACAACTGTGCCAAGTTTGGAAGAAATTGGTGCAGCGGTTACCAAGATATACACATGAAACCATAAGTGGGCGTGGCTACGCCCATTTTCCAAAAATTTATAATATTCTTATTTTTCGTCTAAAACTTATTATAAATATCAATTTTGAGTGAATAATCTGCAGTAGTTACTAAAATATCGCAGTTTTCGTATTTCTGAAAATTACCGTTATATGGGAAGTAGGCGTGGTTATTGAGCGATTTTAAAAATTTTCGGCCATTTGGTATGTTATGCGAAGGCCAACAACTGTGCCAAGTTTGGAAGAAATTGGTGCAGCGGTTACCAAGATATACACATGTAACCATAAGTGGGCGTGGCTACGCCCATTTTCCAAAAATTTATAATATTCTTATTTTTCGTCTAAAAATTATTGTAAATATCAATTTTGAATGAATTATCTTCAGTAGTTACTAAAATATCGCAGTTTTCGTATTTCTGGAAATTACCGTTATATGGGAAGTGAGCGTGGTTAAAGTCCGATTTCGCCCATTTTCAATACCAACCTACCTTGGATTAAGGGAAACCTACATACCAAATTTCGTTGAGATATCTCAATTTTTGCTCGAGTTATCGTGTACACGGACGGACGGACAGACGGACAGACGGACGGACAGACAGACATGGCTTAATCGATTTCTTTTTTCATCCTGATAATTTATGTATACATTTGTCTATATCTATCTCGATTCGTTTTGGCTGTTACAAACAACCGTTATGTGAACAAAATTAATATACCCTTGTGCACAAGTGCGCTCGGGTATAAAAATCAGAAACCAGTAAGCGTACTTCTAATAAGGGACTTTAAACGAATCAATCACAGTGAGTTGAATAAGCAGGCAGCCTTGCTTGACTGGAATATGTGTTGGTCTCTTACGACAGTTGACGAAAAGCTACAATATTTCAACCATCTAATTCGCCAATTATTTGAAAATTTTGTCCCTGCAAGGAGGGTAAAAGTACAAAGTAGGAGGAAGCCGTGGTTCACTCATGAGATCTTGTCGTTGATTAAAGAGCGCGCTAAAGCATATAAACTTTGGAAAAGGCATTCGTGCATTGAGTTTTGGGAAAAATACAGGTTAATTAGAAATAAAGTGACGGTGTGCACTCGTGATGCTAAACGAGCTTACTTACAGTACAAACTTAACGCGAACCTGCCGTCTAAAGTCCTGTTGAAGAATCTTAAGTCATTTGGCATTTCAGGGGAAAACAAGTTTACAAGTAATTTCCACCATCAACACCTGATCTTAACATAAAATCTCCTATTTTTATGGATGATAATGCCTTCCAATTTCAGTCTGCAACGGAGGCGGATTTGGTTGAGTGTATTTACGCCATTAAATCAAATGCTATAGGCGTTGATGGCATTAGTCTAAAACTTGTTAAAATGATTATACCCTTTGTGATCCCGTCACTAACTCATATAATTAACTTTTGCCTTACCTCATCCACCTTTCCCTCACTTTGGAAAATAGCAAATGTAGTACCCGTTCCTAAAACTAAATGTCCGAACTCCCCCGAACACTTTAGAGCGATAAGTATTTTACCTGCGCTCTCTAAAGTGTTTGAAAAATTTTTGTCACGGCAAATTAACGGCCACTTAAACAAAAATAGTCGACTAAGTGATTTTCAGTCGGGATTTAGAAGCCAGCACAGTTGCTACACAGCAATGCTGAAAGTATTAGAAGACATACGTCCAGCCTTTGATAAAAATCAGTTAACAATATTAATATTGCTTGATTTCTCAAAAGCATTTGATACTATAGACCACTATAAGTTATTGGGAAAGCTAGGTAATCTCTTTAAGTTCGGGTCGTTTTCTTTGCAATTATTGGAGATCTATTTGACAGGTAGGCTACAGCAGGTTCAATGTGGTGAAAATTATT
>NW_023458556.1:99491966-99543985 GCF_013731165.1 Rhagoletis pomonella | reverse complement strand
CTACGTTGCTTATGCATTTGACAGACTTTTCGTTCATTTTCTGACAGTCAGTTACGGCAGCTTATTCATATTATAGTTAGCCCTATACTTTGCTTATGAGATTCGAGGTGAGCATCTAATTTTTCGAACCATACATTAAGAGGTAGATTGGGACTCTCAGCTCTCTGAGGCTTACTTTGCAGCTCTGAAGGGGTCTTAGGTGAAGGGGAAGACTTACGTGTAGTTGTTCTTGTTGAAATTTTTGACATGTTAACAAAGCAAAATTAAACAATCTAGAATGCACCAAGTTTTTAAGATTTTAAATCCGCAACTACGTTGGCAGGTGACTTAAAGTTGCTATGATATCGGCACACTCGGACAGTTTAACCACTCACAGACACTATGGTATCAATTCAACCAATTAAAGCACACGGCGGATTGAAGAAAATATGGATAATACTGCAGCTACTTAAGAATGCGTCTACTCGCGTGACATTTGCCTGATCTTTCTTTTCGCCTGATCTTTTCTGTCGGATGTGTCCTCCTGACTTTCATCTTCATAATCTAGCATCATGGCAAGATCTTTGTTTAAACACCGTTGTTTTCCGAAGAATTCCTCATTCTCATTCTTTTGGTTATTTCGGAATTCGGAGAACCTGTAACGTCTTCAGCGTTTTTCGATTTTAGTTTTTGTAATTCATTTTTAATCCTTTCTTCTGTGACTGGCCAGATATAAGTTTCATCAGTGCACTTGCACAATATTCCAGGGACCGAAAATAACACTTATTTTTTTACAAATTAAACTTGGCCCAATATTTTTTATTCCGAAATAAAAGTCCCTTTCGGATAGTATTTAAACAAACCGCTTATTCTCATTAAACGAATTTGGTATCATATAAAAGAGGACTGAAATAGCTTTGAAACAGGAAGAACGAACGATGGTTACCAAGTTCATATACCTGACCCAGGATTTTGTTCTATGGTAATTAATTAACATTTTCACTGAAATAATTTTCAATAGCTGTCTTTCCTCGTTTAGACATTTCAGTTTTAAAGCTATTTAAATCCATTTCATTTGATACTAAACTTGTTTAATTTAGATAAGCGGTTTGTTTAATATCCGGAAAGGACTTGTATTTCGGAAAAAAAATATTTGGCCAAGTTTAACTCGTAAAAAATAGCTTTATTTTCGTTCCCTTCAATATTCGCATTCGCAAACGATCCGCATTGATTATTGCGAACGCGAATGTTAAAATTAATGCGGAAGCTCCGTTGTTGCGAATGCGAATATGCCTATGTATATATGTATATTAGACTGCATCACCAAAAAAAGTTGCGGTTTCTCTGCCGGGATTATAAAATTTTTGAAAAATTATAAGATTTGCGTGAGCTGGACCGATTTGATAATACCACTAAAAAATGGAGTTTTTTTATGAATAAAAATAGTTTCTTAAAGAAGTTTTTGAAAAAAATACCTTCAGATGACAAAAGAGATTAAGCTTAAAAAATCTGCATGAAAATAAAAAAATGTGTTCAACGGAATCGTAATAATGAGATTTTTGATGCTGTTTTTTTAACTTTTTTCAAAAAAAAAATGATTTACGAAAAACTTGAATAACTGGGCCAAAACTATTCTGATTTAGACTTATGCGGTCTCAGTAAAAAGGTATTACCTCACTCTTTTTTTCTGTGAAAAAGTCATTCGTGTCCCAATTTTTTTTCCAATACCAACACATCTTAATTCAACTTGGAATGACGCTCGTTCATCCTACCTTTCTCTTTCATACTTTGAATAAGTTTATTAGCAAAGAAATAAAAAGGGTGAGAAAATACCTTTCCAATGATACCGCACAAGTCTAAATCGGAGTAGTTTAGGTTCAGCTATTCAGGTTTTTCTTATACCAGTCTTTGAAAAAAGTTAAAAAAACAACATAAAAATCTCATTATTACGATTCCATTGAACATTTTTTTAACTTTTTTTTAAATATTTTTGTGCAAATTTTTTAAACTTAAGCCGTTTTGTCATTTGAGTGGATTTAAAAAAAATCTTTAAGAAACTAGTTTTATTCATAAAAAGTTCCATTTTTGGAGGTATTTTCAAACCTGTGCAGCTCACGTAAATCTTAATATTTTTCCGAAATATTTTAGTACACGTCTTAAAATATAATAGATTTTTAAATTCCAATGGAAAAAGTACCGATTTTTTTTTTTTATGGGGAGTGATGCAATCTAATATATATGTTTGTATATGTATTCATGTAGTTAGTTCACAATTGTGGCCATATACATATATGAGGCGATTCACGTCAAATGTCCCAAGCGCGCTGAGCGGTGCAAAACAAGCTTGTTTTCGAATAGCTGAAAAGCAGACAGAAAATAGGAAAAATAATTCAAAAACCATGGCTTATATAGATTTTTCTACGGGCTATCCGATGGTGCTATGCGTTTTCCAAAATTTTCCCACTTTCACGGTGAAAATTCGCAACGAAATTTTATTTGTAATTTTTCTCAATTATGGTAATTTTTAATATTGCTTTAAGTCATCTCAATCGAAAGATCAGGTCTTTTTACATATAAGTCATTAATAAAAAAAAGGTACTTTTTGATTTTTCCCAGCTATAAAGCGTTTTATAGCGGGCTATACCAGTCGCCACGCTCCGTCGCGTCAGGTCGACTCCGTTCGTTTGAACGAATTAAAACATCACACTGTGATAGTAAATTTTTACAAAATTATTATTTAAACACGTTATATCTCAGACGTTTGTGTATCGATCGATTTGAAATTTTCCACAATAAACTAAAAACTATTCCAAAGAATTTAAGTTTAAAAAAACTTCTTAATACTTATTAAAAACAAAATGTCGGTTTTTAGAACTTTTTTATAAAAATAAATGGGGCGGTTTTATTCTAATTAAAAATGTGTGTCATAAAGTTTCAAATCTAATTTCTTTTTTAATGCAGCATTATAGACAAATATCTGAAATAGTTTTTAGGAAACTTTCAGATTTAAATATCAGGTCGTTCAAAAGTTATAACAATATTAAGGTGATGCGCATAGATGTTTGCATTTAGTTATACCCAACCGAGCGCAGTTAGATGTCTCATTTAGGTCTCTTCTTTTGGATTTCAGATCGATACACAAACGTCTGAGATATAGCGTGTTTAAATAATAATTTTGTAAAAATTTACTATCACAGTGTGATGTTTTAATTCGTTCAAACGAACGGAGTCGTCGTGACGCGACGGAGCGTGGCGACTGTTATAGCCCGCTATAAAACGCTTTATAGCTCGGAAAAATCAAAAAAGTCCCTTTTTTTATTAATGACTTATATGTAAACAGACCTGATCTTTCGATTGAGATGACTTAAAACAATATTAAAAATGAACATAATTGAAAAAAATTACAAATAAAATTTCGTTGCGAATTTTCATCGTGAAAATGGGAAAATTTTGGAAAACGCATAGCACCATCGGATAGCCCGTACAAAAATCTATATAAATCATGGTCTTTGAATTATTTTTCCCATTTTTTGTCTGCTTTTCAGCTATTCGAAAACAAGCATGTTTTGCACCGCTCAGCGCGCTTGGGACATTTGACGTGAATCGCCTCATATATGTACATTAAGAAACGACTTTATGAAATTGATTCGTTAATATACAATGCTTACTCACAAGTAGAAGATAATTCATAAACATATCAGGATAGTGCGTAAGTACATGGTATTCACCAGAGCTGTGGGCACGAAGGATTTGTGCATGGACGCTAAGGCGGGTTCTTAACTTCGCCGCCTCCCCCAATAACCACCCGCAAGACATCAAATATCTATACTAATTATATAAAGAGAAGTCCCTTTTTTTCGTAACAGGTAATCTCGCGAACGGCAGGTCCGATTTTCATGAAATTTTGTATACAAATAGCTTTCGGTAACCACCATGTTTTAGGCTAAAAAAATTTTACTTTTTTCGGGTAGGTGGACCAGGCACCGGCCTATTCGAAAAAATCTTATTATAGTCCGATTTTCTTAAAATTTAGTATGTAAGTAGCTTTTTAGCATATATGACCCATTTTTTCCGGGAAGTGGTCCAGGGACCGATCTATTCGAAAAAATCGAATTTACGGTCCGATTTGCTTAAAATTCGGTGTGCAGGTAGCTTTTTAGCATGTATTAGCATATGTGATGAATTTTTTGCGGGAAGTGGACCAGGGACCGATCTATTCCAAAAAATCGTATTTATGGTCCGATTTGCTTAAAATTCGGTACGTAAGTAGTTTTTTAGCATATACTAGGATATATTGTCAATTTTTTCCGAGAAGTGGACCAGGGACTGATCTATTCGAAAAAATCCAATTTACGGTCCGATTTGCTTAAAATTCGGTACGTAGGTAGCTTTTTAGCATATATTAGCATATATGATCCATTTTGTCCGAGAAGTGGACCAGGGACCGATCTGTTCGAAGAAATCGTATTTATGGTCCGATTTGCTTAAAATTCGGTACGTGGGTAGCTTTTTGCCTGGATAAGCTTATAGATTCCTGTTTTCCAATTTTCATGCAATTTTGAATATAAATAGCTTTAAGTAACGACCATATCAAGGGGCGAATTCGTCACTAGGCAACATTTTTTTGCGCCAATAAGAAACAATGGATACTGTCAAAATATAATTATAATATATAATATATCTCAACTAATATATATTTAGAAAGCCGTTTGTTAGTTTTCGCAAGGCGCGAGAGCGGCTGAACCGATTTTTTGAAACTGTCACCTGCCGCACGTGTCCCAAGGATGGTTTTAGGCTGAAAAAAATCTATATGTAAGGGGGGCGTGGCACTTCCCATACAAACCGAATTTCTCATGCTACATATCTCTGAAAGTGTGCATGGCAGAGTTTTGGAAATTGGTATGGAGATATACGAAATCAATCGCATATCCTTCGAGAAAAATTTTAGCTATTGTAAAAAGGGGTGTGACATCTCCCATACAAACCGATTTTTTCATATTGCTTATCTCTGGAAATTTTTTGGTAGAGTTCTAGAGTTTTGTATGGAGATGTACGAAATAAATCGCATACTCTTGGAAAAATTGGAACTATTGGAAAAGGGGTCGTGGAATCTTCCATACAAACCGAATTTTTCATACTGCCTATCTTTGGAAGTGTTCATGGTAGAGTTCTGGAACTTGGTATGGAGATATACGAAATCAATCGCATACTCATGAAGAAAGAGGGCAGCTGCTGGAAAGGGGGCGTGGCTCCTCCCATATAAATCGAATTTTTATACTGCATATCCCTGAAAGTATTCATGGTACAGTACTGGAACTTCGTATGGAGATATGTATATAGTTGAAATCAAGCCCATACTCATGGAGAAAATTTGGGCTATTTGAAAAGGGGTGTAGGGCCTACAAACCTACCGACCTTTAGCTATCTTTGAATGAATTTTTTTATTCTTCTATAGGTGTGTTTGTGAGTGATATCCTCCTAAATGGTTGTACGGATTTTAACGAAACTTTTTGTGTATTTGAGTGGGTCTCTGGATGGTTTAGTTTCACAATTTAATCCGACAGTTGGCGCTGTAGTTGAGTTATTACTAAAAATCTTATTTATGATCCGATTTGGCTAATATTTTAAATATATATGCAATACTATTGCAAAAACGTGCTGCCAAGTGGTGCTGAAGTCGACCTATTACTAAAAATAGCCAAGTGAGAAAAGGGGCCGTGAAGGTCAGATTAAATCGACCTATTGCACCATTGAGTATATCGACGGTCCTGCGTTGCAATTGGCCCAATGGATGTGAATTTCGAATATTATTATGCGTTCAAACTTTTAAGGTATTTCGTCTGAAATAAGTATATGTATATTGCAGTTCTGTAGAACGATGATTCGCACCCATTTTGAAATTGCCACCTACTATACTGTAAAGCTTCTACATTCACTATAGAACCGGGTCATTGTTGCCGCCAGGGAGTGAAGATGAAAACATTTATTTCGCTTTGCGAATAACCGTGCTATGAAATGCCGCACAATTGGAGAATTTCAAGAACATCTTCACGGATATAACACTTTCGTTAGGTTATTTAAAGCGGCAAATGACCACCAAACCATAATCTTAGCAGACGAATGTGCCAATGAAAATCGTAAACGTGAATTGTTGGTGAAAATGTTGGACCAAAAAGTTTCAATAAAATATATAAAAATTTTGGGCGGGACGAAGTTCGCCGGGTCTGCTAGTAGTTGTATATAAGCGTTGAATTATAAAATGTTATCATTATTTTTACTTTATTGCTTTTCTGTTCATTTGTATTATATTTTTTTTGAGTTGCTTAAATTTTTTCGTTAAAAAACTTTGTCCTTCACAGGTACAGTAACTTTTTTTATGAAAATAAAATTAAATGTTTAGAGCATATAATGCTTTTTGATTTTTTTTTCTAAGTATATAAGAAGTTGGTAAAAAAATCCAATTGATTAAAAAAATAAAAAATTACATAAAACAAAAATCGAAATTTTACAAACTGACCACTTTATTTTGTTGTCCAATAAGTTTCCTAATTTCTGTCACAAAAAAAACATAAGATTCGAATGAATGGATGCAGAAATATTACAAAACGTGTAACAGCTTGTATAAAAATCTGTTTGCAAATAACTCGTCGAAAAAGTAAAATTAGCCCAAAAGCATTGGTGTCAATATAGCACATCATGTTCACTTTTAAAATCTGCCAATGACATATACAAAATCGAAAAGTCAATTTGGGCACGGTGGTCTTGAACCAGTCTTAAGTTCTATAAAAGTGTGCCTAAAATCGGCTTTCACAGCCTTTTTCTACATCATTTGTCCATCGAGATCAAAATCGTAGCTGACCCTTTTTTCAAGATATGCATATTTTTATATTTTACTTTTTCAACGCAATAATCATTGTATTTACAAATACTTATCATTTTAACAATGCAGGAATCGTATAAAAATTTGATATAAAGGTTATTATATATATGTATATATAAACATACATATATATATATATCGAAAAATATATTTATATATATCGATGTTTTTGCCAAACCGCCTATCTTACGGCAGCCAAATTTTACAGGAGGGCGAAAAAAGGTTTTTCTTTGAAGGCATTGCCGTGATAGGCTGTATTTTCCCTAGCTATTATGTTATAAATCTGTTGTTTTAATAACGATTTTATGATTTTTATGCATAAATCTCGATGCCTGGAGTTCAGGGTTACCAAATTTAATTTTTGCTACAGCGGCGGTTTAGGCGGTTTTGCAAAAACATCGACGATATAACATATGTATTTGAATTAGACGTAACCATAGGGCTTATAACCTTAAACATTTTTTTGAAGTTATTGTAATTTCTGGCAAAGTTGACCCTTCACTAGACCAGAACTTCCTTAAGTAGGTTTCGGGGAACCCAAGGGTTCCGTAGAAAAGTCCCAGGGCTCCGTGAAGTCATTAATATTTGGCAGTTCAATAATTCAACAGATACATAAGTACAAATCGAGGGTCATCGCTTAAAATTCGGCATGAATAAGCACGGTGGTCGGCAATCGATTTGCACACGCAAAGAAAAGTTCCATAAACAGAACCCTATAATTAAATTAAATTAAATAACCTGAGTTTGAGCTCTAGTCAAGGCAATATCGCAAAAAGTATAGAAAAAATGGTTTTTTAACAGCGGTCGCCCCTCGGCAGGCAATTGCAAACTTCCGAGTGTATTTCTGCCATGTAAAAGCTTCTCACAAAATCTATTTGCTTTTCGAAGGTGGAGTAAAACTCTAGGTCCCTCGATTTTTATAACAATATCAAGACGCACACCGCAAATTGGAGGAAAAGCTTTTATTAATACTATTATTGGAGTATCCAGCTTATAAGATTTTTGAAAATATCAGTGAAGTTACTACATTTTTTGTGCAACAATTTGAGGGTCATTGTCTGAGGGCGGAATGATTCCAACTCTGGATGAAAGACCAAGATCCATATAGTAAAACCTCAAAATCGTTAAACATTCTTTGGTCAAATTTCTTTGCTATTGCCAGTTTAAATTTGCAATATTTTGCCTTAGTGTCTTTAGAAAAAATAAAAAAAAGAGTTAAAATACATATCGGAGAGAAATATGTTGTTTCGAGTCATATAGTAAAGTTTTACGAGGAATAATTTTGTAAAACATTTTAACCCGTTATCTCCCTCACAAAAGGGTCGTTTTGGTGCTCTTTTTAGATAGTCCGAATAAAATGGCATTGTGAAGGTCGCTAGAGGGTTAAAATCTTCTAGAAAAGTATTTGCCATAAAATTTCACTAGGGGTCCTCTCAGGCAAAATCTTTTTACAAAGAATCTTTAAGTCCACGGAAAATAAAAATATGCCCCAACTTTTTATGCTTTATTTTATACTTCGTTTATATATAAGCAGCATCGGAATCATCGCTGTGATCAGAATCTGAGTCACACATGATGTCCACGTGTGATTCCAATGCTGGCTCTACTGGTGCTTAATCCACCAACAAATTTCTGCAAGAATTGCATCCGGTGCTTTTTTTCCTCTATATCTGTATTGTTTTTTTAACTAAAATAAGTTAAAATATTTTTGTGTTACAAGTATTTACTACCTCATTTCAAATGGAAGAGCCACTTGATGGTAGCGCCCGTTGTGAATTTTTAAGGACATGTACTTTTTGTTACATATGTATTTACCACAACAGTGGCGAAAGCGGTTAATATCTGACTTAAACGCTGCCATTTTACTTTTTCAATAAAATTAATATGTTCTATCCAAAGATTATTTACACGTAGGTTACTTACTTAAACAATTGGAGCTAGAGTAACATATATATATGAACAATATGCATGTACAAAATAAGGCATTACATTTTTTTGTTGCATATTTTGAGGGGATATATGATTTTTGATTTTCTGTGGACTTACAGATTCTTTGTACAAAGATTTTGTCCGAGAGGACCCCTAGTGAAATTTTATGGCAAATAATTTTCTAGAAGATTTTAACCCTCTAGCGACCTTCAAAAAGCCATTTTGTTAGCACTTTCTAAAAAAGGGCCAAAACGACCCTTTTGTGAAGGAGATAACGGGTTAAAATGTTCTACAAAGTTATTCCTCGTAAAATTTTACTATACGTCTCGAAACAACATATTTCTCTCCGATATGTATTTTTACTCTTTTTTCCTTTGTTCTAAAGACACTTGGGCAAAATATTGCAAATTTAAAATGGCCATAGCAAAGAAATTTGACCAACTAATGCAAAACGATTTTGAGGTTTTACTATATGGATCTTGGTCTTTCATCCAGAGTTGGAATCATTGCGCCCCCAAAAATGCTGTTACATAGTGTTATCATCATTTGAAAGAAAATTAAATTTCTAGATTACCTGTGTGGAAAAGAAAAGCATTGAATTACCAAATGAAATGAGATCTTCAGAGTTCTTCGACATCGAAACAAACATTTCAATATGTGTCTCTGAATGAGTTTTGGGTAAAGTAGTTAAAAGCCTATCTTATCTATGCTTCCTTCTTTCACAACGTATCGTTATAAAACATTGTTTTCAGCTTACAATTATACAAAAAACAAATTGAGGTCGAAATTGGATGTTATCCCAGAGATGCGCATACAGCTTTTAGACATAATACCAAACTATAAAACAATAACACTGGTCTACAAGGGTTTTGCGAATAAGACGGGACCTGGTGTTTCCGAACGGATTTTTCGTGCTGAACACGAATCTGGGGTCCAAAACTTCCCATCACGTCACGTTTTCGAGAAAAAAGGGGTTGAAACCCCTAAAAACAGCGTTTTTGGACATTTTCGAAAAATTGTAGAGCCGAACCCTAACGTGCTACAAACTTTGCATATGTCAGAAATTAAAGGTAAAATTGTGCCCTTTCGAATGAGCCTTATGCCAAGTTGATCGCATGTGCCCTTGGAGCAGGGGGTGTATTTGTGTCTAGGGGTGCAGGAAAAAACAGCGTTTTTGGCCATTTTTGAAAAATTGTAGAGCTGAACCCTGACGTGCTACAAACTTTGTATATGTCAGAAATTAAAGGCTAAATCGTGCCCTTTCGAATGAGCCCTATGCCGAATTAATCGCATGCACCCTTAGATCAGGGGGTGTATTTGTGTCTAGGAGTGAAATTTTTATATCCACCATATTCGACCCGTCATCTTAAATTTTTAAAATCTAACTGCAGATTCGTAATCAGCGACTTTTAATATAGTTAAAACCTTGGCATTATTAATTTTCTATGATCGTTTAAGATTAAATTCTTTCTGTGATCAATTTTTCCTGCACCCCTAAACACAAATACACCCCCTGCTTTAAGGGTGCACGCGATCAATTCGGCATAGGGCTCATTCGAAAGGGCACGGTTTAGCCTTTAATTTCTGATATATGCAAAATTTGTACCACGTCAGGGTTCAGCTCTATAATTTTTCGAAAATGGCCAAAAACGCTGTTTTTAGGGGTTTCAACCCCTTTTTTCTCGAAAACGTGACGTGATGGGACATTTTTGACCCCGGATTCGTGTTCAGCACGAAAAATCCGTTCAGAAACACCAGGTCCCGTCTTATTCGCAGAAAAAAAGTTGAAATTTGTAGACCAGTGTAATTAATAAAACAGTTAAACATTTTCATTCTTCACATTAAAAGTTATAATAGTAAATAGATATAATAGTAACGTTTTCATTCGTATTTAAATGGAAGTGCTTTTGATGTTTAGTAATTTCTGGCAAAATATTTTTTTTTTCACTTTTATTTCAACATATTTTGATTTAAAGAAAATATTGATAAAAATAAAATATTTCACACAAACAACAAAAAATATAATCGATAATCGCATGAGGCTATTGCCTGAAAATTTTAAAATGTACTTAGCGGTATTGTGCTACAACAAAAAAACGGTACTGTTTTTCCACTGGAATTATAAAATCTATGTATTATATTTTAAGGCTTCCACCAAAATATCTCGCAAAAATATTAAGATTTTCGATCTGAAAATACCTCCAAAAATTGAGTTATTTTATTAATAAACAGTTTTTTTTAATATTTATAATAATGAGATTTTTGATGCTGTTCTTGCACTTTTTTCAAAGACTGGTTTAAGAAAAACTTAAATAACTCAGCCAAAACCTTACCATTTAGACTTATGAGGTATCATTTTCTCACCCTTTCAATTTCTTTGCGAATAAGCTCATTCAAAATATGAAAAAGGGAGGTAAGATAAACGAGTGTCATTCCATGTTGAATTAAGATGTGTTGGTATTGAATAAAAAAACAATAGGACGTGAATGAGTTTTTTTTTGCAAAGAAACAAAAAGGGTGAGAAAATGATACCTGTGATACCTTATAAGTCTATATCGGTAAAGTTTTGGAGCAGGTTTTCAAGTTTTTCTTAAACAAATCTTTGAAAAAAGTTAAAAAACCGCATCAAAAATCTCATTATTATGGTTCCGATGATACAATTTTTTAATATTTTTATGTACACTGCCGGAACAAAGTATTGGCACAGCAATATTTTCACAATATATGCAACAATTTTTATTCTAATATTTTTGCTCCAAATTTGTATAAAAATATGGTTCATTCAACAGCAAAAAACATAAAAATATAATTCCCAAACTTTGTGCAAAACTTTCAACTTTTTAATCAGATGAGTATGCAGTTTTGCAGCTCATTAAATTCTAGTAAAAAAATGCAAGTTCGGAGTTAGTCAAAAATCGCGTTGATTTTTGATAATTTTTTTGTTGAAGGTGTTTTGCATTTTTTCCATATAAAGTATTTTCGAGAAAAAAATTTTTTATGGAAGAGACTACGTGAAAAAAAATTACCAAAAATCAATAATCCTGGCTACTTAAAACTTGGACATTATTATAATAAAATTGATTGGGCTACAAATCTGCATACTCGAAAAAATTCTAAAAAATCTGATTAAAAAGTTGAAAATTTTCATGATAATTTGCGGAATTTTCGCGAGTTTTCCACAAAGTTTAGGAATTATATTTTTATGTTTTTTGTTGTAGAATGAACCATATTTTTATACGAAATTAGTGGAAAAATATTAGAATGAAAATTGTTGCATATATTGTGAAAAATTTGCTGTGCCAATACTTTGTTCCGGCAGTGTAGATTTTTTAAGCTTAAACTATTTTGTCATCTGAGGGGATTTTTTCCAAAAAATCCTTTAAGAAATTATTTTGACTACAAAAAGAACAATTTCCCTTTTTTTTGTTTTGTACCAATAGCCGAATATAAAAATGTACCAATCTGTACAAATGGACCAATCGAGTGCCACTGAGTATGCAGTTTTGTAGCCCATTGATTTCTAGTAAATAGAATGAAGTACAAGTTTCAAATGGCTAAAAACTACGATTTATTTTTTAGAATTTTTGAAAAAGGTCGAAATTTGTACGAAAGTTTGTGGATTTTTTTTTTTAATATTGCCCAAATTTGTAAACTTGAATTCACGCGGTTTTTTTAAGAATGAACTATATTTTTATAAAAAAAAATAACCAAAATTAAATAACAACGAAAATAATAAATTAAAACTTGGCATAAAGTGGTTCGGCTATAATTTCTTGATCACTGTATGTATTTTTTAATATCCTTAATTGGACATGCACATTGTACATAAAGGAAGTACATAAACAAATTTCCATTTCAAAGCACATTTTGCCTTTTTCCAAGTTTTTAGTGTATTAAAATCCTACATTTCTACATTTCGGGGGGGATCAGAACATCTCGAAAAAAGGATCAGCTACGATTTTGATCTCGATGGATTTTGAACCTACAAATGATGTAGAAAAAGGCTGTGAAATCCGATTTTGATTGTTTGATTAATTTGATTTGATTGTTTATGGAAATCATTTGTACAACATAAGACAAAAGTATTTTAAAAGTACATCTACTGCATATAAATACATATCAAACATAATTGAAAAATATAGTGAACATTTTGTAAATTTAATACTATAGCTAAGCCTAAGTTCTTAAGTATATATTAGCATTATTAATTAATAAAGGCTGAAGGTACATATACTCATAATATGAGAAGATAGTAGGGATAAGAAACGAATACAATAGAGGCATAGAGAGAAGGAGAAGTTATGCCACCTTAATTCAATGTCCTGCTATATCTCACGAAAATAACGGAGAATTACTGATTTGTAGCTGCCTTTGTTTAGTTGCACTTTCAACGACTCAGGCAGTTCATTCCAAAGTCGCACAGCGTTGACGAAAAACAGTCTGGATAAGGTCAATGAGTTATGTTTAGGGACAATGAGGTTGTTATGTCGGCGTGACACCGGTCGTATGAGCTTGTCGCAAAGATATTTAGGGGACTTCCACTCGAGTAACTTATACACAAACATACAATTTCTTGCAGCGAGGTAATGGAAAATACTGCAGCCCAGGATCGCATTCATGGAGTGATGTGATCATACTTTCTAATCCCGTAGACATAGCGTGTAACATTATTAAATGCTACCTCAATTTTATGTGATGACACCGAGCCTAGCTTGCTATATACGAGCTCGGAGTAAGCTATCAGTGGAACAATGAGCTTTATGGCCAAATTACGTTTAATTTCTATTGGGGTAAATGGCGCAGATATTCTTAAACTGCGTAAGGTAGCATAAACCTGCTTACCACTTTGTTAATATGGTCGGAAGCACTTAACTTAGAGTTAACAACAAAGCCTACATTTTTAACCTTGTCAGTAAACTCCAAAGCACTGGCTTCAATACACAGCCTAGGAATATCTTCGACATTTACAGCTTTACTACTTATTTGCAAAACCTATGATTTAGAGGCATTTAGAAGCAAACAGTTATCACGGGCCCATGCAGATATATCAGACAAGTCATAGTGTATTTTAAAACATAAGTCTTCAACCAGACCAATACGGCTTGACAAGTACAGTTGGATATCGTCGGCGTATGCATGCACATTCACAGAACGACACACAGAAAACACGTCACTAACAACAAAAGACTAAACAACAGAGGGCCTAGGATAGATCCTTGTGGAACACCAGAGGTAATCGCCCTACACTGAGAATAAGCTTTTATACCATGGGCACGATGAGTTTACAGCACGAACAATACGTAGAGGGACATGAAGATCAAACAACGAAATCAAATTACTATTTAAAAAGTCCAGTTTACCATCAACTGTCTGAAGACATCGCACATCATTCCAACACACATTAGACAAATAATAAAACAAAGCACTGGTATTTAAGGAGTTTAGATCACGATACATAAAAGATACATTAATTGTTGGACGACTAAAATCCAAATCTACCGAGCAGAAAATTAAATCATGATCGGAGATAAACGTTATTTTGTCAAACTTCAAAATATGGGCCAAGTTGGAGGTGATAAAAACGTCTAGCAGACTAGGGTTAGAATTATTGGAATACCTCGCCGGCATAGTGTTATTAACTATCTCAAGACATGCAGCAGAGGAATGGTCGAGGAGTTTCGCTGTGTATGAGTCATCCAACAAAAGGTTTACATTAAAATCCCCACAAATAATATAACGCTCATAGTCAATAACAAATAAACTAAGTTTACAAAAAAACGAATCCAATGGATAGCTCCTATGTGGGTTATATACACAGGATACAAGTATTTTAGATAAACCATCCGACACTTCAGCAACGACACGAATCTTCAAATTAGCTCGACAGTATATCGCGATACCTCCGCCTCTCTTATGCTTTCGATCATGCTGCACTATATTGAAGTTAGTGATGCCATAAAAGAAGTCCGTTATGTCAGGATTGAACCACGTCTCTGTCACACAGATAACATCAACAGATGAATCACCAAAAACGTCCCTAACGTAATCTAACTTTTCGGATGTCAGGCTCCGAGCATTAAAATGGACTATGGAACCTCTGTACCGGTTGCACAAAATATTAATCAGTAATTACTAGGGACCGAATTTTTAATATGGTACGAAACCATCATAACACTTTAAAAACGGGACAGCTGCAAGTAAGTATCGGGTGAGGAGAAGGGCAATAGCAACACATTAGAAATTTGGTGGCAGACAAGTAAGAACTACAGATACGTACATACGTTGAGAGGAAAAATAAGCTGAGAAGGATTGAACAGAGGCAGTAGAGAATTAAAACTTAGAACTAAAAAAGACTGAGGGATACCATTAATTATAACATCCGTAGCCACTGCATTATTTTGCAACTCGCTTAGTTCACTACGAACAGCGAGCAACTCATTGCGAAGAGAGACTATATCGGCACAAGAGTTCTCAACCGCCGGCACCCTACTGTTAATTGCCGCTATTGATAACTTCACATTAGATATTTCAGCAGCAAAGTCTCTTATCCTCTGCATTACTCTTTCCTCTGACTCTTTCACTATAACAGAGAGCTCTGTAATAATTGCATCTCTTTGCATACCCATATTTGCTTCGAGTTTTTCAATCAGCGACAACGACGGTGTATTTTGTGCTTGTAAAGGTGTGTGCTGGTTCCTCGTGAGATCTTTTCTTACTGAGCGAGTTTCAAGTGGCATTATGAATTTAAATGCCTAACGGACTTTTACTTCTAGATTCGAATTCGATATTTAGCTTTTTATTACTTAGTGGAAGGACGTGCTGCTATTAAGCGCTAGAAATTCTACTAGTACAACATAGAATTTACAGTGCTAGCTTTAAGTTTTACTGTAACGTGTGGCCTCCTTATTATATGATATGCCTTAATATAGCGTGAGGACTCCTTGTTATGTAGTATATAGGCAACCCTTCTACGTGCACAGCTGATGTACTATTTTGACAGCCCTTTATTTATTTATCAAATTTTGGCGCAATTGCACACAGTTTCTGCTAACCAAAGTTCTTGTTTTTATTGATATTTTTCGGCTGTTCTGTTTTTTTAACACATAGTGTTAAAATGCATACATACAAGCCCTAGCTAGTTCTCGATTATAGACACACTTTTATAAAACTTAAAACTGGTTCAAGACCACCGTGTTTGGGTGGCCCTCTTGAGAAAACTTGACTCAATGTTAACTGAAATTTATGATAAAATGTATATAAAAAATCTTAATTTATACAATTATAATTTCATTTCAATATCATTAAAAAAATAGGTTATAGAGTTATATGCTCTGCCAATTAGTACTACGATGGAATTCAAATAGTGAGGAATATTTTTAGATATTTGTCACGTGAATTATTGTGTATTTTCTATTTCGTAATTTGAAATTATAACAATATTAGTTTTTGGTAATGTTTATTTGAATAAAGAATATGTTTAAATTCTATTGATTTGTTTGACTATTACTGGGGACATTTAATTGGAATTTTCTCTCATTAAACTAGGGCTCGAATCGTAACAGTCGTGAACAAGCAACTCGTCACGCAAAAATGCATATTTCGGATTTTAACAGTCTTGAACGTACTGATCGTCACGTATACCGAATAACGACTGTTCACGACTGTTATAATCCGAAATATGCATTTTTACGTGACGAGTTACTCGCTCGCGACTGCTATGATTCGAGCCCAGCGTTAATTAGATATGCTCGGGAATATTTGTCCAAAATATTTCTCCTTTAGTTAGAATTTTATGTGAATAAAGTTACTGCCATTCTTTATCTAGTTGATTTTTAATTTCTATTATAGCATCTCTAGTAGACCATATAATTTGAATTCTATTTCCATTAAGTAGAACAGAGAAAGCATCTTTAAATATTTAACCGCCACAAAATACATTTCTACTACCTTTTCCCAAAAAAGGATCAAACTATTACGCAAATGTCAATACATATCCAACCTTTAATAATTGAATCATGGTCATCTATCATGATTCAATAATACAAGGTTAGATAATTATTGACAGCCGCGGTTTGACCTTACAAAAGGTTGCATTTACGAAGGTCGGAAAAAGGGGAAGAATGAAATCTCTTGGTGCGAAAATGGTAGTAGAAAAGTACGCAAAGTAGGCAATTAGTAGTGAAATTCCTTTTGTAAATTCTTATGTATTTACAGGAAATCTGGCATTTTAAACGAAATATTGAACGTAATATTGATATATCTACGTGAATTACGTAATTTATGCGCAATTTAGCTGTATAAAAACTGCAAAAACTAAAAATTAAAATAAAACCCCTATGAGATTGATGTAAACATCCAATTTAAAAACAATTTATTTTTTCATCAGTTAAATATGCTTCATATGCATATACAAATAAACATATTGCACAAAAGCTTATACTTCTATTTCACACAAAAGCTACACTTTTTCCAAGTGAATTTGCAAAGAAGCAACACGGTACCACTGCTAAGGGAGCGGTGCGAGAGAGACAACTGTCAGTTTATCGAACCTTGTATTATTGAATCATGGTCATTTATATGCAAAACAAACAAACAACAACAACAAACGACTAGCTAGAAAGAAGACAGAAAATGGGACAAATAATTCGAAAACTATGATTTCTATAGATTTTTGTACGGGCTGTTCGATGCTCCAAAATTTTCGCAACGAAAACTTATCTATAATTTGTCTCAATGATGGTTATTTTTATACCCGAGCGCACTTGTGCACAAGGGTATATTAATTTTGTTCACATAACGGTTGTTTGTAACAGCGAAAACGAATCGAGATAGATATACAGGCCGATTCTAAACAGAAACTCCCCGGGAGTTTTCTCTCTTTTACCTTTCCCCCTATCATGAATAAAAATTCCCAGAGGATTTTTTATATGAAATGGCGGAGTTGAGCTGTCAAAAAAGTGTCATACAGCTTTTTTTAAGTTCGAATTTCCTCCTCCCAAATGTTCAGGGAAAATGCTATTCCATGAGAGGTAATTATTGAAGGATTTCTTTCTCGGGAGAAACAAATTCCCGGAGAACAAACTCCCCGGGAATATTAAGAATTGGGCTGATAGACAAATATATACATAAATGCTCAGAATGAATAGAGAAGTCGATTAAGCCATGTCTGTCTGTCCGTCTGTCCGCCTGTCCGCCTGTCCGTCCGTCCGTGTACACGATAACTCGAGCAAAAATTGAGATATCTCAACGAAATTTGGTATGTTAGTTTCCATTTATCCAAGGTAGGTTGGTATTGAAAATGGGCGAAATCGGACTGTAACCACGCCCACTTCCCATATAACGGTAATTTCCAGAAATACGAAAACTGCGATATTTTAGTAACTACTGAAGATAATTCACTCAAAATTGATATATACAATAATTTTCAGACGAAAAATAAGAACATTACAAACTAATTTTAGTATAACAAAGTGCAAGCTTGAAGGTGCTAAAAAATCGCATTGATTTTTGGCAATTTTTTTTCAGTCAGGTTCTTCCGTACAAAGTATGTTCGACAATTATTTTTTGTATGGAGAAAATGAGCAACACCTTCTACTAAAAAAATTTCTAAAAATCAACGCAATTTTTTAGATACTTCAAACTTGCACTTTGTTATATTAAAATTAGTTGGGCTATAAAACTACATACTAGAAACTAGAAAATCTGAATAAGAAGTTGCAAATTAGTATGCAAATTTATTGAATTTTCCAGAGTTTTGCACAAAGTTTAGAGATTTTGTTTTTATGTTTTTTCGTGAAGTACGAACTATAGTTTTATTAAAAAATATTGAAAATAAATTAGAATAAAAAACTTTGCATATATTGCGAAAAATTCTCTGTGCCAATACTTTTGTCCGGCACTGTATATGTATATCGGTAACCGTTCTACCAATTTGTACCAAACTCGGTATTTTTATTGTGCTTGCCACATAAAAGCAAAACGATGAAAATTATTGAAATCGGACTAAAATTACGGCCGCTTTTCATATAACGGTAAATTTCAGAAATGCTTGAAACTGCAATATTTCGAAATTTAAGGACGCTAATTTACTCAAAATTGATACACCCCGGCTTACCATCTAGCGGTAGGTTTCGGAAAGGTGAAAAAACATATATTTAATACTTGCGTCGGGTATTTAATGTTCGGCTCCGCCCGAACTTAGACTTTCTTACTTGTTAATACTGTTTAAGTTATCTCAATCGAAAGATCAGGTCTTTTAACATAGAAATGATTAATAAAAAAAAAGAACTTTTTTGTTTTCCCGGATTATAAAGTGTTTTACAGCGCGCTAATCCAGTCACGTGCTCCGTCGTGACAAGTCGGTTCTGTTCGCTTGCATGAATTGAAACACAATAGATACCGTGATAACATATTTTTACAATATTGTCATTTAAACTCGCTATATCTCAGACTTATCGATCGATTTGAAATTTTCACACAATAAACTACAAATTATTCCAAAGAATTTAAGTTATCAACACTTCTTAATACTATTACAAACAAAACCAAAGGCTTTCAAACCTTTTTATGAGAACTGAGAGAGTGTTTTTTTCAAAGGCAAAAACTGTGTTATAAGTTTGAATTATATATTTTTTTGTTTTAATATGGTAATGTAGATGGATATCTAGGAAGGCTTGCGCAAGTTTCATATTAAAACATCTATTAGTTCCAAAGTTATAACAATATTAGGGTGACGCGTACGGTTAGCGGTTTAACGCGTTCTAAAACGCTTTATAACCCCGAAAAATAAAAAAGCCACATCTGCTAATGATTTATATGTAAAAAAATACCTGATCCTGATTGAGATGACTAAAAAAATCAAAACTGACCATCATTGAGAAAAATTACAAATAAATTTTCGTTTCGAATTTTAACCATTGGGAAAAATTGGAAAGCACAGTCCATTGGATAGACAAAAATCCATAGGAATCATAGTCTTTGGTTTTTCCCCATTTTCCGTCTGCTTCCCAGCTAGTCGAAAATTAGCTTGTTCTGCACCGCTCAGCGTGTGGACTTAACTCAAAAACTAATGGAGAGCTTTCACTCGTATTTTCGCACCCTTACATTGCATATGGGCGAATCCGAGAAATAGTCAACCGAAATTTGAAAAAAATACATGCGATTCAAATTCTCGCGTTTTTATTTGAGAAATCTGATTTGCCCCTCTTAGTCCTTGAAACAAAGCTCCAAATAACCTTTTTTTCGGAAAAAAAGTCAAAAGAAGCGTCCGAACGTAATGTCCACAACGCTAGGATTAGCCCATATATGGTCATATTATAGAAAACTCGCTAGGCGGCGCAGGAGTCGAGTTATTTATAAAAGTCGTATTTATGAACCGATTTCGTTCAAATTCAAAATATATGCTACCTGCATGATATGCTAGGTGGCGCGGGAGTCAAGATATTTAGAAAATCCGTATTTGTTATACGATCTGGTTGAAATTCATACTACGTAGAAGGCGCAGCAGTCGAAATATTTAGAAACTCCGCATGTCAGGCATGCTTTTATGTTATAATATTCAGATAGCTAAATGCATACATGGCGCCGCTGTGGTGTAGTGGTAAGCAGTGCGCGCTTCCACTCCGCAGCGCCTGGGTTCATGCCCGTGTCAAAAAAACTTCTTCAAAAATTAGAAAAAAAGGTTTTTTCTTAACAGCGGTCGCCTCTCGGCAGGCAATGGCAAACCTCCGAGTGTAAGAACAGCTTCTCATAAAAATACAATCGCCGTTCGTTTATATACATCAAATTCCCCTGAACCGATTTTTTGCTCAGCAATTGCTTCGAGAAACTGACACATGCCGCATCGTCCGTTATTTGGTCAATTATTCTTTTGATGGAATCATAGTTTTCGGTCTAATACACGGCTGCAGTTAGCCATGAGCCCCATCGAGTTATCACCTGTATAAATTTATAAACAATTATAATAAAAATTAACAACAATAGCAATTTATCTTGACATACCGGCTTAGAAGGCAGAGGTAGATTGGGTTCCATTTCTATGAAAACTGCCACCCTGGATGCGCTTTTCAAGAAAACTTTTTTTAAGTCTGAAATTAAGCCATCAACATCGGAGTAATTCGAGCGTATAGATTCACAGACCCGGTGTACGCCATGTGACGCAGGTGATATGAATCATATTGGGATAAAACAGCTTCAATGATGACGCAGCACTTTTCTTCATGTAAGGTGCTGCATCAGTCACAAATATTAACAGTTTTCACGTTGGAGTCCTATTGGGCATAAAATGTGCATAGAATCGTCAAACACTGTTGCGATTGTTGATGAGAAGGTGAACTCATCCACCGTCAAGAGATAGCCGCGTCCGCTTTCACGCAACGGTCCAACAATAAAGTTGGTTACACTGCGGCCTGCCTTATCTGTAGTTTCATCGATGGGCACAAAGATGGGGCTTTCTAACGGACTCGTAACAACCCTGCGTTTTTCTAAACATACTAATTTTTCGTAGCGCTATTTTCGAATATGGGCATGTGTATATTTTTTAATCTTCAAAAAAAAATTTAAATGCTATAATCACTTTTTTAAAGGTAGAAAAGGCAAATATCTTAAAAAAGGCAAAAAAGGCAACATCAAACCTGTATATGTGGAATCAGGGAAAGTTAAATCGTGGATATTCTTAATCGAATATACTCTATCTCTCTAGCAGAAAAAAAGGTTATTTCCATAAAATCCGTTCCCTGGTGATGAGTGATGAATGCTAATCCACAATAAGGTTGAGTAGATATGCAACTTCCGTCTCTTAGATCGCAGCTATAAATATTCTGTACCGGTTCATAAAGCATTTATCTCCTCGATTTTGCTTGGGGTATAGGGATGTTGGATTCATATTTATGTTACTCAAGTGAGCTCCGTGGAGACTACTTGGGTGTTTTCGGGCACCGGCGGCGCAAATTATGGGTTGCCGTGAAGGCAGTATGTAGTTCTAAAGAGGATTAGATCGCCGAAACAACAGTCCTCTGGACCATATCTTCAAAAACACTATACGAATACGACAAAATCAAACTTGTTGGCTCGGTATTGAGTAAAACCAAATGCAAGTGATAGGTTAAGATGTCAATAATACGACGATAATGTTTTTTTCGAGTTTAGCTCAAATAAGGCAGATATCCTTAATTGAATCCCTGCACACAATTTAATGTTTAATTAGTTTTAGTTCTTGAAAAATGCATTTTTTTAGTACATATTTTGCATTATATTGGCTCTTGACGGAAAACTTTACAAATCTGCAAATCTGTACATATTTCTCTAGTTGGTACTTTTAATTTCGTAAATTTGTTAGGTGGCAGTTTTACACAAACAAAATACACGTAAAACTCTTTATGACGAAGTACGGAGGTTACTGTGAACACGGCTATCATTTATTTTCGATGTAGTGCGAAATCTATTGGCAAACATAAGTGTTGGTTTTTCATGTTTCCGGACCACTCTGTAAACCATTACAAGGCAATTTTAGTAACAATATGAAGGATTAGTTTTTTGATTTTGGCCGTTTTATTATAATTAATTCGTTAATTTTGAGCTCCAGGCCGGTTATTAAATAAAACATTGATTTTAGTACTTTTATTTATTACATTTATTGATGTCGATATTTCGCCTTCAAGAAAAATCAAGGATTTAAAAAAATAAAGGAAATTGCGACCTTTTTTGATTTGAGTAAAAAAAAAGTGTTTTACAAAATGAATATACTCCAAGCGAACTGGTCGCTTTTAAGCATGCTCCAATTACTTCTGTGGATGTAGAACGTTCGTTTTCTATGTATAAGAGCTTTTTACGACCGAACCAGGAAAATTTTCTTTTCGAGAATATGATAAAATATTTCATTGTGGACGCTAATGAGTAGCTAACTAAAGATTGAGTTAAATTATGTGATATAGTATTTTAAGACTGAATTTTTCAACATATATACATTCGTGTATTGAAATGTACGTATTTGCTAAAAGGGGTATTCCATCGTCACGGGTGGGACATTTGTGTGCATCCATATGCATATGCATGTGTGTGCACCAATCTATTAATATCGTTGAATTATTTTAATATCCATTGCAAAATTTTATACAGACAAGAAAAAAAAAAAAAATTAAAAACTTTTTACTATGCGTGGTTTTATAAATGGACTAAAAAGTAACTTTTGGTTTTGAAATTTTAGCAAAAGTCATTATAAACAATTTATCAGATTGAAAATGAAAAGCGTGGGGTGCCTATATTGGCAGTAAGAGTAAGACCGTCCGAAAACATTGCAGTAGGGGTATTCCATAGTCACGGGTGGGACACTTGTACAGAAAAAATAGTTTTTCTTTTTTAAATTTAAGTATAAAGTACTTAGCAATATTACATTTCGATAAAGCTACACCTAGTTCACTGATATACTAGTTATTACCAAATACGAAAAATATTCCAACTTGATTTATATGGAAAAATTCTCAGCTATTTCTTTTGTCACGGGTAGGACAAAGAAAAGACACTGCTTTTTGGAGAACATATATTTTACGGAAAGTCTGTGAAGTTACTTAACATTTCTATCTGAATTAGATGTTTTACTATAGAGAAAAGAACAAACAGTCCAAGCAAAGCGCAAACCATAACAAGAATTAGTTGTTTATTATTAAAAAGTTCAAAACTCTCCTGTCACGGGTGGGACAACTTTTGTCACGGGTGGAACACGTACGATTTTCTTCATCAAATGGAGCTTCTAGTGAGATCCATATCAAAGGGCTTAAGTATGATAAATGTTAGAGGCCAAATACAAGATCAATTGACCGACTTTTATCACAGTAGAGTTATTGTAAGACGCACGATATATTGCTGCCTTCAGGATCTATTTTAGGGGGCAATAGAAAGCTAAAAGTCGCCAGATTGATGTATTAAAATGCGTGGAAGAATGAATTATTTGCACTTCTGCACGGTGCATTTGATCAAAAATGCAATTTCGAATGTGCCTTAATGATTTTCAAGTTTGGTTAGACTAGCTATGTATGTCTGGCTACCACTAACTACAGGTTAAACATGGATATCGACTCCTGTTATCACGTCGATAGCGATGTCTAACCTGCTGTTAGTGTTAACCAGACATTGAGTAACCGGCCCTAAGAGTGGCTGGAGTTGAGTTATTATTGGAAAACTGATTTCATGGACAAATCAGGCTCAAATTTAGCTATTCTTTAGTGGAACCATAGAACGTTAGAAAAGATCTTGTGTATCGATGTCTAATCCGAAAAGTTATCTGCATTGGAATACTTGTACGCAGATACATATATCTTTGTCACTTAAAGGCTATTTATTGGATTGAATTTATAAGTTAGGCGAACGTCTAAATTTTCTTGGTTGTAACTTTTGAGGTAATTGTTAGTATTGACTTTTGGATTGTTGTTAAGCAACCCTGTTCATAGAATTCTCTGGCGTCTCTATGCTAGTAATGTTTACCTTGACCTTTCGAGCTGACCAGGCGAAATTTTTTACTACACCGCTTAGATCATTAACAGTATTATGATGTTTAGTCAACCTGAACTTCAAAGTTTTGTGGCATTAAGCATAGGTTTAAAACGTTAACCTTGTTTTTTTATTGTGAGGCACCATTAGAAAAAATTTATAAGTGATTGTCACGGGCGGCACACGATAAAACGTTTCAAAATCTCTAAAGTAGGCACTTATAATAAAATAAATGAAATGAAATAGGGCTGCGTAGTATAAACACACTCTACTTATGAAATTATAGAAAAATCCCTAAGGTAGTAACCAGAGAGCTGCATGGATACACTCAAATTACATTTTTAGTCACTCGCTTTCTTTTCCCATCTGCACACACTCGCACTCATTTATTTCCAAACATAACGTGCGATAGCATTGAAAAAACATTGTCGGTTGAGTGAGTAATTCACACTATCCAAGTGCTCGATTCAAATAACAAGTGCTTGATTTGAAAAACAAGTGCATGGCATAACTGCTGTAATGAAAGTATCAAAGAAAAAACATTTGTAAGGACAATTTTTGTTAATTTTATTGGTTTCCTAACTGCATATTATAATGCAAAAATATCAACTGATTAAGGGCATCATCATTTGACAAAAGGTGGCATATTTTGTCAGAAATAACATTTCCAGCAGAAGAAAAAACCCTTTCTGACGATGCGCTAGTTGAAGGAGTGGCTATTACTCTACGACTGAGTTTATACAGCAGCGGTATTTCGCATTTGTGTACCTCCCACCAATTAATTATATCGAAGTCCGTATGAAAATATACCTCAATATTTTCATATCGCCGCAGCTCTGCAGTAGCTTTATCAGTTCTGCTCACAAATGTAGGTTGTTTAAGAAGACCTGAAAACAGCTCAGAGTTGTCTGAAGGTAACAAAGGTGTATCCGTAATTTGTGGTTCCATTGCACTGTCAGAATTCTCAATTAACGTTCTCATCATTTGTAAACATTTCTCTTTTGTGTACCTTTGCTCAGATTCGGTAAAGTTCTTGAGCTCTTTTGCTGGCGGGTATAAAAAAAACAAAATTTTGTACAAATCTGTTAGTTTTCAACAGCAACTGTTTTAAAATAATAAAGCAATTTATTTTTCAAGTCCCTTATAAAGCCGATGTCTTCTGAGGTAACATTGCACTTCTTTTGTAGACTAATTTTATAAATGTACGTCAGGTGCATAAGTAAATAATTTAGTAAAACTAATATATTTAAAAAAATACTTCATCAATATCCATTTTTTTCAAAATTGTCGTATTCTCTACTAATTGTTTGAAGCCAATGGGTGTCATTCGATTGCTCGACTTGCTTTTCATAACAGCATTTTTCACTCGCTTGACTTGATTTGGAAAGAGTATATCAATGCCATATTTGAAATCAAATAGTACACTGCAGCTAAACATTGATTTCAAAACTAACTATAAATCTCACTGTTTGTACGGTGTTTCTCACTAACCTTATAGAGTTCACAGAAATGAGTTCATACTGTTTAGATGGAAGTGAGTAAACTCATGCTGTTGTCTGGTAGTAACCATGGTGGAATAAACAAGGTGATGTCAGTTACATAACCTCACTTTTTTGGTAGCCCCATTTCGGCAATGCATATAAATGTAGTAAAAAAAGGGGAACATTTTAGGACCATTTTAATGGCCTTTTGAATACTATTTTTAAAAAGTATGTATTAAAGAATTATTTTACCAAAACAACGTTAAAGATAATAAACAATAGTTGTGTTACGTTTACCCATTTCTAGTAATATCCAGAAAAATTGGTACGAATTTTCATGTATTGGCGTTTTCGTACGCAAAAACTTATTGAGAGAGCGAAACAGCTGAAGTTCAAAGTTTTTACTGAATTTTTAATGGATTAATTTTTACTTGTAACTAGTAATATGGAAACTATTTTTGGGTTTTTATTATTGAAATTAACCAAATAAACCAATTTAAATATAAAATATATTGTTTTATTAGGAATTTGCTGCGAATAAAGAACCAATTAATCAGCTGTTCATGAAACTTGATAATTATTACTGGATTTGCGTTCACGTACTTTTTTGGATACTTTTTCTTTGAGTGCGAATTCGCAGAAATTAAGTTACTGGAGACTTGCTGGCGAGTTACTGAATAACTTTTTAAACAAACACAACTACTCTTAGTAAGTTTTTTCTTCTTTTTAAAATACCGATTATTTATGAATTATAAAAAGATTTTCGTAATTTTATTTGTAAAGCACTTGTATTGCAGCCTCTAGTAGGTGAACAGGCACAACTTCCAAAACCTATTAAACAAGAAACGCACTTTTACTGACCATTTTATTAACAACCTGGCCAATTGAATAAACTCACCTGGAACTTGCAGCCAAAAATCGCACTTATATCGCAGCTTCTCGCTTTTCTTCAAAATGTCCACCTTTTTTCTTTTTATTTTGATTTTCAAACTCATCAAACGTCATTTAAAGAATCTACAAAGTTATTGCTGGTATTTACGTCATCAGCTGTAGCCATTATCCACCAAGAAATATCCAACAATAATGTTGATTCACAATCAACCGTTTTTAATTAAAACACCACAGAAAGTGATAAATTGCTGTTATCGAAAATAGGGATGTGCCGGATAGAGATTATGCCGGATAACCGGATACCATATAAAAAATAAGAGCCGTATTCGGATATTCATCACAAAATTGTTATATTAAATTTTTTTGTTTAGCGACGTACATACTTATAGCCAGATTATCTACTTTTTCGAGCAGAACTACCCAATGCGTAATTAAGAATACAAAATTTCTCCTCTGTAACCCAAGTTATAAAATAATCCTGTGTTAAAAAGATATAACCCGGATTTATCGATTATTTTTGATAAAAAGAGGAGAAACGTCAAGAAAAAAGAAGAACAACAATGAATTGCACTAAATCGAAATTTTTACTACCACTAGGGCTTTAGTCACTATATGGTTAAGTGCATTTTAAATTTCACTACCACTATGTGGTTAGTGGTAGCGCATTTCAATTTCACTACCCCCATATGGTTATTGAAAGTGAATTTAAAATTTCAAAAGCACTGCATAGTGATAATGAAATAGAACGTTAAGGAACGAAAATTTCACTATCACTGACTAATTACACCAGTTTACAAATTTACCACTAGGTGCTCAGTGTTAGTGAAAAAAATTTTCCCTACCACTGTATGGTTAGTGGTAGTGACAAATTGTTTTCACTTCTTCTATACACTTAGTGCTAATGCATTTCAAATTCCACTACCACTACACGAATAGCAGTAATGAAATGCTCAGTGCATTAAAAATTTAGTGCAGCGTGCCCAACCCTGACTATTATACATGCTCACATATCGTCCCGCTTCCCGTATCGTCCTGTAATGCTTCATTGTTGTGATGTTTTGTGACCCACGTTTCAAAAAAAGTTATCTTCTAGCTGCCGAAATCTCGACGCCATCTTTGTTGTCAGAAGTAAACAACGAAGAGAACGGAGAAAACCGCGAAATTATTGAACGCATGAATAATCATTTTTATTATGCAAATTCTTCTATAAATCATGCCGTTGTGTTAAATTATTCTCTACCTTATGTGTACACACGTTGTCACAGGCGAAAATGAAGAAAATTGCAGTAAAAAGCCACCACCAAATTGTAAACAACGAAGAAATGTAAACAAACGGCTAATGTCAAAATCGTTAAACTTTTTCCCTAAATGCGATTCTAACGGGCTACTCTCCTGCCCGCGTGATCTTGTATTTTTGGTTCATGGAAAAAACTCACCAGGATATTTACCAATGCTTTGAAGAAATCGCTAACGGCTCTGATGCTGATTTTAGTTTTTGTAGTGATGTGGATAGCCAAACGATGGAGAAATGGAGAAATATTTACAGCCACCCCTTATACCCAGACAAGAAAATCCTTAAATTTGGTGGAAGTATAGTCGCAACGATTTTCCAAATTTGTTTACACTGGCAATCAGGTATCTCTGCGAACCACCTTGCTCAGTGAACTCAAAAATAGTCTTTTTTTACGTGTTTATTTGTAAAGATTTCGTACATAAATTTTCTTTATCTATAGCATTTTCAGTTTAAATGAAACTTTTTTCAAATTAAATGAAACCATTTTCAAACAAAGCGAAACCATTTTCATTTTCAAATTAAATGAAACCTTTTCCAGATAAAGCGGAACCTTTTTCAAATTAAATGAAACCTTTTTCAGATTCAATGAAACTTTATTCAAATTGAAAGAAACTTCCTTTTAAGAATGTTTCATTTAATTAGAAAAAAGTTTCATTTAATTTGATTAAAGTTTCGTTGAATCTGAAAAAGGTTTCATTTAATTCGAAAAGGGTTTCGCTTTATCTGAAAAAGGTTTCATTCAATTTGAAAATGGTTTCGCTTAACCTGAAAAAGGTTTCATTTAATTTGAAAAAGGTTTCACTTAATTTGAAAATGGTTTCATTTAAACAGAAAATGCTATAAATAAACAAGGTTAATAAATTTAAAGCGTGAGTATAAGATACAATGTCCCAAATTGAGCTCTCAGCATCTGTGATTAACATTAATTGTATACGTTTGTGGTAATAATTATTACAAAGACAGTTTGTACATTGATCATTAATAGATACAAGCATATCGTCGCTGCGCCAACAAAAAACAGTGATTTTTGTAAATTTATTTTATTGCATATTTTATTAACACTATCTATTGCCCACATTACTGCATTGCCGTTCTCTTATATATCTTTTGGTTTGGAACTGACCAAAAACAGCTATGTGCCTGCAGTTGCTTATAACTGTTTTTGATCGCAGGCGAATCTGATGAGTGTGCTTTGATTTCGATGTAAAAATTAATTATAAACCAACTAAATACATACATATACATGTATGCACATACCACTTACACTACATAGATTCTACTATTTAATTTGATCGCTTGCAATTGGAATTCAACAATAAACAAAGGTACGAAGGTAGACAGCTCCACTCTACATTAGAAAATGTATTCAATCCACCGATATATTCACCAAAGGACTACATAAGTCGTATGCGACAGGCGAGGCCATCACATCCTTATATTGTTAATTATTTAGAGTATACAACTTTTTTAAATTATGAGAGTGTTCCTGGTAACTTTACAACTATAACGCCAGGTAAAAAACCTGGGGAAGCACCGGTAAGCAGTATCAGAGGATTGTTTTATGTAAATGGTGACGTCAAATTCAAGTTGCGTCATACCGACTGCTGGACATCATTGCCACAAAAACGAGCTCTGTTATTACAGCAATACTAAACGGTGCTATTATACGATGGTCTAAAAAAATGTATCAATCTAAACACAACAGCCTTCAAACGTTAAAGCAATATATACACAAAGATTTCCATTCGTTTTATGATAATCTACCTCGACAAATACTTAGTTTTACATTTTCATGCAATTTACTATGTTATGCAAATTTGCTTAATGTATATGTAGTGATCTTACAAATTAATGTATCACTAACTAAGATATATTTCAAGTGTTCTTTATTGAAATATACTAAATCTACTGTACAAAGTTTAAATTAAAGCTAACTAAGTTAATCAAAATTAATTTATGTGAAACTTCTAAGTTGTCGACCGCGCGCCGCGTTATAGCATACTGAATTTTTGTGTTCTTTGCCTTGGCGGTGCTTGCTATGCTCAGTTGAGCACCGGAGAGCGCGCGCCATGAGCGCTGGTAGCATAAACATGTAGCTCCCGCTACATGTCTCCCCTTCTTGGAGAAATTGTGTTCGTCTATAATAAAAATATTATCAAATTATTTAAGCGAATGCGTTTTGTAGTTGTAGGAACTGTGCTCGTCGATGGTTGTGGAATGTTGTGTGTTTGTTGATGTTCCATATCTTCGGCGATGAAATACACTGGCTTGAGGCGATCGACGGAGATTGCTGTGTTTTTGCTTCGAACGTTAACATGAAACATTTTTCATTTCTCTCAATGACTGGGTAAGGGCCATCGTATGGTGTAGCAAACGACTGACAAATGTGGTCGTGTTTTACGAAAACGTGAGAAGTAGTAGTCAAGTCTTTAAAAACTAATACGTGCTTTTGCCTATGCCTGGATGTTTGCGTTGGTGTTAATGCATGGAAATGTTGTCTGAGAGATGTAATTAACTCGTGAGGTGAAAAAACGGCGGCAGAAGGGTGTAGAAATTCTCCTGGCAAGCGTACGGGCTCTCGAAAAACTAGTTCAGCTGGCGTAGCACTGATGTCTTCTTTCCAGGCAGCTCTGAGTCCGAGAAGGACAACAGGCAAAGCGTCATACCAAGATGGTCCGTGGCACAACAACGCGGATTTAAGCTGTCTGTGCAAGCGTTCAACCAAACCATTTGATTGTGGGTGGTATGGCGTAGTTTTGAAATGTTTACTGCCCTCAATTTTTGTGAGTTGATAAAACAAATCTGATTCGAATTGTCTGCCAAGATCCGAAGTAATTCTGAGGGGTACGCCAAAAAACGAAATCCATCCGTTGACTAGTGCGCGTGCCACTGTTTCTGCCGTGCCCACTGCGTAAATCCACGTGAGACTGGATCGATATGAATATGTTCGAATCTTTGCGATGGTAATTCGAACCTAGCAATAGGAGATGAGGTGTGGCGAGTAATCTTGTTTGCTTGACACTTCAGACAACACTTTGTCCAGTTAGCGATATCTTTATTTATTGATGGCCACACATATCTTTGAGTGACTAGTTCGCGTGATGCTCGTTGGCCAGGGTGAGAGAGGGAGTGAAAGGCATTAAAAATTCTGAGACGTAGCGATTTAGGAACATAAGGCCGAACTGTACCTGACGAAATGTCGTAGTACAATTTGACTGCGTTGTTGTTGAAGTGAAGTTGCCGCAGGTCGAGCGAAGTGGTGGGATTGCGTAAGAGTTCGTGCAGTTCGGAGTCTTTCCTCTGTGCATTGAATAACTCAGTGAGTTCAACTGCAGTCGAAACTTCATCGACACGGGATAGTGTGTCAGCAACAATATTTTCAGCACCGCCTGCGTGACGCTAGTCAGTAGTGAACTGACTGATGAAATCTAATCTGCGAAACTGCCACGGCGACGCACGGTCAGGACGCTGTTTAAAAGCGTGAATGATAATATGTCGTCCTTCACAAATATACCTGAAGTGTTGAACAGCCTCGTACACTGCAGCCAGCTCACGATCATAGGTCGACTTCTTCTGCGCTGATGGGTTAAGTTTCTTGCTAAAGAAAGCTAATGGTTGCCATTCGTTATTGCAGCGTTGTTGCAGTACTGCGCCGATGGCGTTTTCTTACGCATCAGTGAATATAGCCCGCTCGGTGTTAGCGTTTGGATGCGCGAGAAGTGCAGCGTTTGCAAGAGCTTGTTTACAGCTGTTGAATGCTTCCTCGAGTTCAGGAGTCCAGTTGACTGGATGAGAACTTTTTACATTAGGCCCTTCCAGCGTTTTGTTAAGTGGACCCAAGAGTTTAGCGGCGTTTTTAATAAACTTTCGGTAGAAATTGATAGTACCAAGGAAACCACGTAATTTTTTAATCGTAGATAGTTTGGGAAAGTTAGTAATTGCAGAAACCCGCTCCGGGAGAGGCGTCATTCCACTAGCAGTTCTTAAATGGCCCAGAAATTGAACTTCCTGCTTACCGAAAAGTGATTTCGCAGCATTAATGACTAAACCTGCATTTTGTAGGCGTTGGAACAGGATCTAGAGGTGGTCTAAGTGCTGCTGTTGATTTTCTGATGCCACAAGAATGTCATCAATGTAGGTGAATATGAATGGTAAACCTCTTGTTACCTCATCCATGAAACGCTGGAAGGTTTGCGCAGCGTTGCGTAGTCCAAACGTCATGAACGGAAATTCGAAAAGTCCGAATGGTGTGATAGCGCGAACCAAATCAATAGTGGAAAAGATAAATTTTCCATGCAAGTTCGCTGCAAAATCCTCTAGATAACGAACGGGGTATTTGTCCAGGATTGTACGGTAGTTTAAACGTCTATAATCGCCACAGGGGGGGGCGCCACTCACCAGCTTTTTTTGGAACTAAATGCAAAAGCGAAGACCAAGGGCTATCACTTCTTCGTGCAAGGCCAAGTTGGATCATTTTCTCGAAATCGCACCTGGCGATGTGTAATTTGTCTGGAGCAAGTCGTCTAGCTTTACTAGAAGCTGGTGGTCCAATAGTAGTTTTTATATGATGCTCAGTTTTAAATTCATTGGAACACTGAGTACTATCCGGCTGCGTAATAGTATGAAATTTTTGTAGAAGTTTGATATAGATGGAATCAGCTTCCGGTTGGAGCGCTTTTATTGAAACAACATCATTAATAATGATTTTTGCAACAGTTGAAATGCCCGTAAGCTCGTCAGTTATGCGTTTTCTTTTGAGATCAACAAGCAGACCGAAGTGGCTGAGGAGGTCAGCTCCAATGATGGGACGAGTGACATCAGTAATGACAAAACGCCATGGGAGATCTCTACGGAGTCCGAGGCATTATGGTACCATACGTGCAGATTGGGGTACCATTGGCGGCGAACAACTGATACGAGAGCGGCGCCGTTTGCTTATTGGTGTGTTTGCTCGGGTAGACAGAAATGTCGGAGCCAGTATCAATAAGAAATTTGTCACTGTTGTCTGGTCTGTGACGAATAAACGGCAGGAGGTTGAAAAATGAGAGCCGTTTCCCGCCTTCAGCGACTCTCTCAGGAGTTTTCCGGGAATTTACCACCAGAGAACTTACAACCAGGGAGACATTTTCGTGCTTCTGCTTGGAATATGGTATGGTACCAACAAAAACCTGTTTTATTTGAAAGCTTAGTCACTGGTCTACTTTTTGAGCGGCTTAGGTTGCGACTAGGAGTTCGTGAACGAGACCTGGACTGTATGTTTGCCATTGCAGTAGTCAATGCTGCAACTTGTTTAGTGAGATCTGCGAGGTCTTGTTGCAAGTTTGGCGGTTGTGATATAGCTTCAATACCTTGAGGATGGTAGACCTAATGAAGCTTATCTACATACTCGGTGAGGTCGGTTATTCCGGCGTTTTTGTGAATTACAAGGCATGCTCGCGTCTGTTGTGGCAGATGAGAAATCCACCGGGTTTTTAATACTTCCTCGTTAATATCAGGAACTAGCGCTTTTAAGTGCCGCAAGTGTTGCGACGGAGGTCGATCACCTAAACTTTCTTTGTCCAAGAGTTGCAATAGCTTTGCCTCCTTGGATTTAGAAAAACGAACGATAACGTGTTTTTTAGTTGTTCGTACGGATTTTCAATTGGTGGTTGGATGATGATGTCTTCTACCTCCAATGCAGAGCGCGTATCGATAAGTGGGATTGTCTGGTAAAATTTGTCTCGCTCAGTCAAAATCCCGTGATTAACAAACTGTGTTTCGAGTTGGGCAAACCAGAGTGATGGTTTTTCAGTGCTGAAAGGGGGTGCTTTAACTCTGTAAGTATTGGTTTGCAGCATTGTGGTGACTAGCGGCTTAGTTGGAGGAGAATCGACAGGCATTGAAAAAAGGTGACACTGTTTGAGGTAACGCGATAAGCTTTTGAAGACGTCTCGCTTCCACAAACGCAGAGCAGTGAGGCGTCGTATTAGTTCTTAGCATATCACTTTAAAGTCACTGTAATCTCGTGATTAGCAACGCGCCGATGATACTATTGCGGTATTTGTCACGCACGAATGAAAAATCAGGCGTTACTACCGCTTGCTTCCGCTCAAAAATGTTATTACAGAAACAATATTCTGAGCGAGCAAAGTTCGAAAAACGGCAAAAACTCGTGATTTGTGGACGCTGCGGAGTTTTCTAGCACTGCGGGATTCTCGAACACATGTATGGTTATATAAGCGTTGAATCAAATTTTATGCACCATGCCCGAGTCTTAGGACATTTAAATTGCAACTTGCTATTTTTATGCAGATTAGCACTCTCCACCGGCAAAATTAATTGCTTAGCCAACGAATACATTACGTGCGGTATATGTTGCTCATTAACGCATATAAAATGTTCCAAACTGAGTGCCAGTTGCATAAATGCAATCAATAGCAATCACAATGTGGTGTACAGGTGTGGTGTCTGTAATGATCGCATACTACCTCTTAGCCAGTCAAAAATCGATGGTGTCATGGACAATCTAAAACATATTAAAGATTTTATCAATTCGATTTCTAACATATATTCTAACAACAACGCTAAAGCTTCTAATAATAAAATTATAACAAGGTCTAAGGCCAAGGCTAATGAACCTAGCAGTGCTCGCAAAACTACCAATTTGCCAGCCAATAACAACGCTAAAGGCTCTCTAAGTAACTCTCCCTATCAACAGAGATCGACCACTCCGATCACTGACTCTACAATTGTTGCTGATGCAGCTGCGGTGGCTTCTGATGCTGCTAATTCTCTCACCGGACCTCTCTCTTACGCTCAAACTGCTGCCGCTGCTGGAGCTGATGCTTTAGATCCCGCTCATCCTCTCCCATATGATTTAAACACTGCTGCTGCTTCAGTCGTCGATGGCGCAGATGTAGTCTCTCCACCTGCTTCTCATCTTACTAATTCTTCATCACGTGTTCCGAGCTCAGCAATACAGCGAAAGAGCAAACGAAATAATATTATCGTCGTTGGTGCAAACGCTAATTGCGAACTTGACGTTGCCGCTCGCTTTAAATGGTTACACCTCTCTTCTTTTAAGCCGTCGGTATCAGCAGAAGATGTCATAGCATACATTGCGAAGCATGCAAAGATCGACCAGAAGCTAATTTGTTGCTATAAACTAATCAAGAGAGATACTCAAATTGATTCGCTGAAAAGGGTGAAGCCGAAATGACGTACGCAACTATCGTCCAATAGTTAAACAAAGCACTATTTCGAAAATATTTGATTCCATTCTCAAAGCTAAAATGTTAAATCGTATTAACGATCATATTTGCGAGTACCAACATGGCTTTGTCCCATTAAGGTCTACTTGTAATAATTTAGCAATACTCACAAACAGTATTATTAACGCTTTTGTTAATCATGCACAACTAGATGTAGTTTACACGGATTTTTCAAAGGCATTTGATAAAGTCGACCATTTCATCCTTATAAAGAAGCTCAGCGAATGTGGTATTAAAGGAACACTTTTAAAATTCTTTTTTAGCTATCTATCGGGAAGGAAATTATTTGTAAAAATGGCCTCGTCCAAATCTACAATAATGATTAATGCTTGGTCTGGAATACCCCAAGGTACTCACTGTGGGCCCCTTCTTTTCTTAATTTTTATAAACGACCTACCAAAAATATTTCAATCGGTAAAAAGTTTAATGTTTGCAGATGACGTTAAGTTATTTTTACTAATCCGCTGTATTCAAGATTGTACCAACCTTCAAACCGATCTTAATCATTTTGAAGAATGGTGCACCTTGAACCACCTCAACTTGAATACCGACAAATGCTGCGTGGTTTCATACAGGAAAAAACTGAATCCTTTTTTCTTTGATTATTTTCTGAATAATATAAACTTAGTCGTAAAGAAGATATTAAAGACTTGGGCATAATCTTCGATTCAGGACTGTCGTTTTCTAAGCATATTGATTATATGGTCTCCAAAGCTTTTTCTATGATTGGATTTCTGCGTCGTAATACTCAAGACTTTTCTGATCCATTGACCTTGAAAGCACTCTACATTTCTTTAGTTCGGAGCCACCTAGATTATTGTTCATTAATATGGAACCCATTCTACCACTGCCATGTAAATAAAATCGAAAGAGTCCAAAAAGTCTTTACAAAATATGCATTGAATAAGCTGCGCTGGCCTAATGGTCTCCCTAGTTATATAGGCAGACGCAAATTGGTTGGACTGCAAAGCCTTGAAGATAGACGAATCTACTTTTCGGTCTTATTCGTGTATAATCTTTTAAATGCCAATATAAATTGCAGTGAACTATTGAGTGTAATTAGACATCAAACGAATCACTATGATCTAAGGCAGGTTCGTTTATTTGTTGATCAAGTGCATAGAACTAACTATGCGTTTAACGACCCAATGGTGAGATACATTCGATTTTGCAACAATTATCCTAACCTAGACTTTAGTCTCAGTATATACAATTTTAAGCAACAATTATATGGAATTTTTAATTAAACATGCTAAAACACTTTTAATATAGTCTGTAAGATTTATCTGTAGACTGAAAGAAATAAATAAATAAAAATAAATAAAAAATACAAAATTGTTTAGTATGTAGTCTGCATAAGAAAAATGCCAGTAATTATTCAAGTCGGTATTGTCAATGGTTTAGCAGCACTTATGGGCCCGTTCAGCGTCGGACGTCGGGGTCACCAATGTAGTGATCTTACAAATTAATGTATCACTAACTAAGATATATTTCAAGTGTTCTTTATTGAAATATACTGAATATACTGTACAAAGTTTAAATTAAAGCTAACTAAGTTAATCAAAATTAATTTATGTGAAACTTCTAAGTTGTCGACCGCGCTCCGCGTTATAGCATACTGACTTTTTGTGTTCTTTGCCTTGGCTATGCTTGCTATGCGCGCTGGTAGTATAAATATGTAGCTCCCGCTACATATACAAATGTAAAAGCATTTAATAGAAATTCAATTGATATCACCCAACTTTGAAACAGAGCATTGGGTCAAGTTAATACGCTGACCGAAAAAACAGCATTCCCACGACAGCCGGTTCTACGTACCGGAATGACTCGGGTTTTACCCGACCAAGGGCTGTTGTTTCGCCGATCTAACCGCGTTTAGGTCGGCGAAGTATCTCAGAAGTTGTCCGTCCATAGGGCTACATTCACTACGTATTCTTCTACTCAGGGCTGGCATCGAATCAAACCCAGGGCCAGAAACCTACACCTACTGTGTATGCCGGAGACGATTACACCACAACTCCACCTCAGTCAAGTGTAATGCCTGCGAGGGGTGGAGTCACCTCAGAGTCTGCTCGGGACTACGGACACAAAGACAGTGGACCACGTCGTACGTGGCCCCCTGTTGCTCAAACAGAGCAGCCTCCACGGCTAACCACAGTCCGCCCGAGCAGCCTCACACAGTCACCACAACACAACAACATAATAACACCACAGACCATACCACAGCCACGACAGACCACATAACACACACAACCGCACCACCACCCACACGCCGCCGCCAACAACTTCTGGTTCCCCCTACAATCTGCACGGTATGTCAGACCAGGATATTCCGTAATGTAACATCAGTCAAGTGCAACACCTGCCTTGGCTGGTGCCACTTTAGGGCATGCTCAGTTCTGCGTACCACGCGAGATTGGACTGGGAACTTCGAGGGCCCGTGTTGCGCTGCTCGGTCGCAGACCTCAATTGCGACGCCCCCCGCCACCACCACAGGGCGGCAATCATCACAGCAGCGCACACAGCCAACGGCGGCAAGAACACACACATCACTTACACCCCACATCACGACACGTCTCCCGAACCACATGACAATTCAATTTAACTGCAACGGGCTACAGAGCAAGATTGAGGAGATAACCGTCTTCATGTGTTGGCATGGTATATTGATAGCTGCGGTTCAAGAGACGAAGTTGCACAGCAATTCAACTTTGTTGAATTGCGCCGGGCACAACGTGCACCGTCGAGATCGCGAGCGAGATAATGGTGGTGGCTTAGCGTTCATCACGCACCACACCGTGCAGTATCGTCTAATCGAAGCAGACATCGACCGCAGGGATACCACCCTGGAATGTCAGGGCATCGCTATCCGGTCAGGCGATGTCGAGCTCGAAATATTTAACATATACAAACCCCCTGTCAGCTGCTGCCCGGCAGGATATCACACTATATAGGTGCGCTCCTCAGAGGTGAAAACCGAATGGTAGTAGGTGACTTTAATGCGCACCACGATCTTTGGCACTCAAGCCTGTCAAACGATCGTAGGGGAACAGACTTGGCTGAGCTGATAGACGATTCGACATTCTGCACAATGAAAGACGACGCACCCACCAGGATTATGGGTAACTGCAGTAGCTCGCTAGACATCACAATAGTCAGCGCTGGTCTGATAAACAGCATAACATGGCGACCTATGCTGACTCTAGCATCAGACCACCTACCCATAGTCATCTCGATAGATAAACCAACCGACTTTGCCTCCGCCAAACACCGGACCTATATCAACTTTTCTAAAGCTGATTGGAAAGGTTACGCGGAGTTTACCGAAAACACCTTCACAGCGCTCCCCACACCAACCGACGTCCATCTCGGTGAACGTAAGTTCCGCAGGGCTGTCAATGCTGCTGCAGCTCGCTTCATACCGGCAGGATGTATATCGGACCCACGTCCAAACTTCCCTGCCGAAGCGGCTGTTCTAGCCGATGAGCGTGATAGCCTTCGTCAGGCCGATCCCGGAGATCCCCGTATCAGGGATCTCAACGCGGAGATTCGGCAACTAGTAAACGTACATCAGCGGAAGAAGAGGGAGGAGCATCTGAAGACCTGTAATTTCACATCTGGTGTGAGCAAGCTTTGGTCAACCGTGAGGTCACTGTCTAATCCGACGAAGCACGACGACAGAGTCGAAATTTCCTTCGGCGACCATGCCTCGTCGGACCCGGAGCGATGCGCGAGCTATTTTAGCCGGCAGTTCATACTGCATCCTCCGGTGGACAAAGCCAAGCGTCGAGTGACCAGAAGGCTGCACAAACTGCCAACAACCTGTGCCCCCTTGCTTTCACTTGCGGTGAAGTTCAGGTGGCCATCGGGAAGGCGAAAGCCTCCAAAGCCATGGGTCCCAACGGAATATGCATGCTGATGCTGAAAAATTTGGATCCTGCGGGGGTAGCGTACCTAACGGAGGTCCTCAACTTGTCAATGGCCACTCTCATCATCCCAGACATCTGGAAGGTGGGGAGAGTGGTCCCACTGCTCAAACCGGGGAAACCTGCCAACAAAGGAGATTCTTATCGTCCGATAACACTCCTTTCCCCGGTAGCGAAGACACTCGAGGCCTTGCTACTCCCGTACTTCACAAACCATCTGACCCCAGCGAAGCATCAGCATGGTTTCCGTAAAGTGCACAGTACAACAACAGCACTTAACGCCATAAGCACTCAGATAACTCGTGGCCTTAACCGAAACCGTCCCTGTGAGAGAACGATTCTAGTAGCGTTGGACTTGTCAAAGGCGTTTGACACCGTCTGCCATTCCACGCTACTAGAAGATATAGAGGCCTCCTCTCTCCCACAGAGGCTCAAACGGTGGTCGGCAAATTATCTGAGTGGTCGACATTCGTCGGTTATGTTTAGAGACAAAACGAGTAAACAGCGAAAAATAAAACCCGGGGTTCCTCAGGGTGGTGTCCCTTCCCCGCTACTGTTTAACTTTTACATTTCAAAGCTCCCTCAACCACCAGAGGGAGTCTCGATTGTCTCATATGCCGACGATTGCTCGATCATGGCGACTGGGAATGGAATTGATGACCTGTGTTCGAAAGTAAACGGGTATCTCTCCGAACTTTCTCGCTTCTTCACTGCAAAGTGTCTAGCCCTCTCCCCTACGAAATCCTCCGCGACCCTGTTCACAACCTGGACGAAGGAGGTCAGGCTACCGCTGGGGATTCACGTCGATGACACACCAATTCCGACGGTGAATAACCCCAAAATACTCGGAGTAACAATCGACAGCCTGCTCTCCTTCTCTGCGCACTCAACCGCTATTGTCAATAAAGTACAGAGCCGCAACAAGGTCCTCAAGTCGCTAGCCGGCAGTACTTGGGGAGAGACAAAGAAACGTTGCTGGCAACATACAAGGCAATAGGCCGGCCGGTTTTGAACTACGCAGCGCCAGTGTGGTCGCCAGGGACTAGTAGGACGCAGTGGACGAAGCTACAGACAACAGAAGTACAGAACACCGCACTGAGGACAGCGACAGGATGCCTCCTACACGGCGAGGCGCAAATGCTCCCTGTAAAGGAGCACAATATAATGCTCTGCAAGCAGTTCCTGATCGGGAGCCACAGAAATGGCCATCCAAGCAGACAGCTGCTTGCAGAGGAGCCCTCGCCTAGGCACGTCAGGAGGCGTCTATATGAACTGACGGACGAAATCCAGAGGTTCATTAAGCAACCTCTGGACCCGACAGCTTACCGACAGGCCCTGAACGGCATTCACAGGGACTCAGTCTCGAGTAATGTAGACTCTAGACCTGTGAATGCCGTTCTAGGCATACCACCCCCGGACATAGACGAGACGGAGCTTCATCCTTGAACTCCTACCTGAGTAGGTTGAATGAGGATGTGCCGAATGAGTGTCCGGCATGCGGAGAGACCCCACATGACTCGAAACATCTCTTCGCATGCCCGGAAAACCCGACAACCCTAACGGCCTTGTCCCTGTGGACAAACCCCACAGAAGCTGCACGCTTCCTAGGGTTGCCGTTAGTGGAACTTGACGACAACGACTGAGATACCAACCGTCCTGGGCGGGGTTGTTGTAGCCGCTACAACAACAACAACAACCGAAAAAAACAGTTCCCATCTCTGGCAATTTCATGGTTTGTACAAAATATGTGTCCACTTACCACTTTGCATTAATTTTTATTACAAAAATCCAATAATACCGTTTCTAACCATTTTTCATTACATAACAGGAGCAACGGGCGGTCAACTAATCGAGTCCTCAACTTCTATACATTGCGTCTAGGCCTAACGGCAGTATTATGTACAAATTGCATACGATTCCATACCGCCAAAAGCAAATTTAAATCGTGTCGAAAAACAGCTATGTGCTTTAAAGCGGCGCAAATGTTTATCACGGCGTAATTGGTCAAAAAAATTGATTTTTTTTTCATAAATCAATAACATATTTCTAATATAATTTTTTTTAATACGACATTTGCAAAATATTGCCTATTGGCACCAGTAATCAGTTTTTTTGTTCTACTGAAAAGTTATTAAAAAACACATAACTGTTTTTGTTGGCGCAGCGAAGATATATTATAGTTTAGGAGTATAATGAAAAAATAAAAAAAAAAACATTATGCAAATAACATATTTATGTGGCATAAGATAAAAATAGTCAATACAAATTAAAAACTTAATATTATTTACGTATTTAGGTTAGTCCTGTTGCCACCAATATTTCAGGGATTTAAGATCTTCTAAAGCTTTAACATCTTTGGAAGGGATACTCATATCGAACCGAAGTTCGTTTTCTTCAGGTATAGAGGATTTAATAGATTTATCTGTGCCTCTGCGGTATCTGTGGTACAAAATCGGCAGAGCCTCATAATTTTGCACCAATTTGTTTTTATCAAGGTAAATAAATGCCTCTGGCGGGACAAGTCCTAGTTCCATAGAGAGGGCCATGTAGAATGGCCCATTTATGAGATTGTTCATATTGCAGTGCAGGCATCTTTGTATGTGCTTCTTTATAAGATTAATCATATGGCCCAAAACGCGGACTGTTACGTTACATTTTGGCTCACACTGATTTTTAAATACCGCTGAAACTCGCGAGAATACAATTTTCGGATAATTTTTCTTCTTGCTTCTGAAAGCATAAGTATGTGGCATTATTTAATATATACAAAAATATATTGTAACTCCTGCGGTTTAGGAGTTACGAATGTTTCAACAGCGGACTGTTGCATTACAATTTTTGGAAGTACTTTTTAAAGTTGCTTTATATTATTGAAAAAGTCTGCTCTCCTAATATAATGTTTTCAAAAGTTGGTACACAGTTTCCTAGCTTTAGGATGGCATTCAAGAGCTACGTATTAATGGAACTAATAAAATTAATTTTGAGGTCAATATTTGTAAAAAATAGTCGGACTGGTACCTTACAGAAAAAGACTGTTACGTTACCTGTGCGATATACGTGTAGCGATAAGATTATAATTAGGTATTTAAATCGCTTTTAGTAGCATGAATTCAGTAGTTTTGCAATATGACAAGTAATTCAAAGAAATTAATAACATGATAATTATGAATACAGATTTAAAAGTTTCTGATGCTGTGCAGCTGTAGGTCGTTTCCGAAGAAATTTTCTGCGTAGAACTCGAACTCGATCTTAGAACTGCGCCAAGATGTTCAGTTTTTCGCGTTTAGTTTCACGAAAAACGGCGTTAATGGCTTATACTGTTTGCTCTATGCCATTTAGTACTATTCTTACCCTTCAAATGTTAGATTCGAGGACTCGGCATTTTGTAGAATAATAGTAGTACTAGAAATATAGCAGAAATAATTCCAATAGATTTTTTATTATTTAATCGGAAAATCTTCTTCTTCTTCTTTCAGCTTCTTATTTCGCTTCTTTTGAGTTCGTTCCTTTTTGAAATAATATAATTCTCGAGTTTTTTATTTTTCTACGTAATTCTTATCTTCTCAGTTTATATAAGTTAGAAAAAATAACAGTTTTAACTATGGGACAATAACACGTTGAATATCTTCCAATGTTGCTTGTAAAATGAGCCCTATCTTTAACTAAATAGGAAAAAGGGTTACCTGAAAATTAAATTAGTTCAAAAGACTGTTACGTTACAAATAGCTTTCTACCGAAAACATATTGGTAATGAAGAGTATGTTGAACTATTTTATTTTACTGTGAAATAAGTCCGAAAATGCTCGAAGAAAACTATATTTTTCCTTTTTTTTAGTTTGGTGGATTCCGCGCCAATAAACTTTTTAATATTTTGGACTGTTACATTACATTAAAAAATACTGCCGGCTTGATTTTCATATAGAAAACTAATCGCTGATTTTTTTGTCGAATACTTTTTTTTTTATTAACTTCAAAATAATACAAGGCAAGTGAAGAGAGGCAAGTATAATGCAAAAAAGTGGTGGACCTTAAATATAAACTACCCTTTAGTTTCATGTTGTGCTTTTTTAATTTTCGTTTATTTAAAGGTGTCTCAAGACTAAGTGAATTTTCATGTTTGAGAGAAGGAGATTCGTGTTAATATTGATGTTATCCGATACCTTAGAATATGTATGACCCAGATATAATCCAAAATCTGCGAAACCTGAGAAAAAAATGTTTTCCCCTTGGTTTCGTTTTCGGCGATTTGGGCCATATAATTATCTATTCTGTGAACTTTGGATATTTTATAGAGGTGCCTGTTACAATAATATTTTGTGTAATCGCTTTCTGGTATTCTGTACAGTAAGGTGCATACTCTAAGGCATTTTCGCTCAAAAATACAAATTTTTATTTAAGTTAGATGGAGATATGTTGAACCATATTGGAACGCCGTATGTAATTATAGGTAGTATTAAGCATTGATACATGATTATCTTGACTCTAGACGATACGTGTCGTGAATAGAATGCATTTGTGGCCCTATTCAACTGCTTATTTACGTGATCGTTGAAGTATAGAAATTTGTCCAGGTTTTTTCCTAAATATTTCACTGTGCTCTGGACCGAAATAATTGAGTCATTTGTATTTGATTTTATTTCAAAATTTTTCCAATTTTTCTGTATAACACGGTTACATTTTTTTACAGAGGGCCTAAACAAGATAGTTTCGCACTTTTTTATGTCCATTGCCAATTTTTTGTATATGTTTAACCCGATTGATTTTTTGGAGAGTTGAGTTTATGGCACAGATATTGTTGTCTGCGTGATAGATGACGAGATCATCAGCATATGAGATGATATTTTCAATATTGTCTACAAGGTCCAGAATAAATACGTCAAAAAGTATAAGTGAGTTGACTGTTCCTTGCTGTAATCCGTTCTCCATTTTGAAATTTCGGGAGCTTTTCGCTTTACCATTAGACTATAAATTCTTTATTGTATAACATATTGTAAGTTAACATTAACAGGTGCAGAGGGAATTTGGATTTAATTAATTTAAATATTAGACCTTTTAACCAAAGTCCATCGAAGGCAGTTTCTAAATCAAACAGGCATGCACCTGTGCAACATTTTTTATGCCAGTTCCAGTTAATGTATGAGACGAGATAGTGAATTGCTTGAATGGTAGAATGTTTGTATTTAAAATGAAACTGTTTTTCGCTTACAAGTTTATTTTCTTCACAAAACTTGGTTATATCGTTATTTACGAGTGCTTCAAATACCTTGCTGATATTAGGAAGAAGGCTTATGGGGCGTAAATTATTTATAATAGTAGGATCTTTGTCTCTTTTGGGAATGACGATGGTTTTCGCCCTTTTCCAATTTGGGGAAAATAAGCGTTATTCAACATGTTATTGAACAATGAGTAATATTCTGGCATCATTGTACGTGGCAATTTTTTTAGGACGATATTGGGTAAGCCATCCAAACCAGATGATAATTTTGCTGGGAGGTTCGTGAAAATATCAATTATTGTGCCCGGAGTTGCAAAGTAATACTCTGTTTGATTGTCGTCTAGCATATTTATTTATTACTTTCGTTAAATGTAGTTTTTGTGTAATGCAGAGTATAAAATTTGTCTTTAATTTCTAAAAATTTATTGAAACTCGTTATTACTAATTGTGAGCTGCATTATAAGGATCATTCTGCTTTGCGGAATGAACAGATTGCATATATGAACCTATGGAGTTAAGTATGGCGTCTTGTTCGCTTAGTATAAAATAGTCGGTTGTGGTTTCTATTTTAGTTTCTTCTATATTAGAATCTGTAAGTATATGTATTTTAATTTCATTTAATTCGAGCGCAGTGTACGGCTTGAAGTTTTTTTTTAATTTTTTTAAACATGTCCATTGAGTCATGGGGGTCTATTGCAATCATTTTTTTTTTATAGTAGTCATTCGATACCTAGTTAACATTTTCTTTTAATATCTTACTTAATTTAAGCCGGGCTTTAAGCTGTGATAGTATTTCTTCTCGAAGTAATATTTCCCTTCTGTCTTGTTTTTTTAATTAAAGTGAGAATATTACTTTTTTCTTTATGTAATTTTGTGATAATAGCATTGTGATATATTTTATTTCTGTCAATATATATGTACATTTTCTTCAATACTGTCTAAAAGTATTTTAGATAGTACGTTTAAATGAGTGTCTATTTCTGTGTATTCTAGGTTTCTTTCTTTGGGTACCGGACAGTTTCTGTAGGATTTTGCGTTTGATTTTATCCCAATTTGTTCTTTTATAATCATAATTTCTAGTGGTATTTTCTATAAATATCTCAAAAGGGTTTAGGCTCGAGTCTCTTGAGATTTCCATTTGGATTGCACAATGATCGCTGTCATAATCGAGGACATTAATGCAGTTCGTAGTATTATTTAATTTTTTAAGAGACAGTCTGGTATCCATTATACATACGTCAAGAGTTGGTTCTGGGGAAAGATGGTGTTACTCGATCCATTTTTGAAGAATTTTTCCTTTTTGGTTGCTAGTTGCAATCCCCCAGTTACCATGTTTACTATTTAGGTCTGCTCATTGTTATTTCCGCTTGGGTAATAAGCAGCTACGACACATAATGATTTTTGGTCTGCAGTAGGTATTTTTATAATGCAGGATTCTAAATATGACCGTTTTATTTATTTATTTATTTATTAAAGTCAATGGAATATTACATCCTTACAGCCTAAGATTGATTATAAAAAATAATAGCAGAAATAAGTAATATTTACATAGAATTTTCAATGACTATATATAACTCTCGTTTAAGGAAATCTCTGTGCAATGAAATATCTAAAAAATTATATTTTGTTAACAATTTATTGAATTCTAGAAGCGACCTGGTGATAGGCTCATTTAAAGCATAATTAGTTCGATGCAAATTTATAAAAAACAAAGTATTATGTCTTAGGTATTTAAGAGGATCATTAAAAGTAATATGCCCTAACAGCGCAGAGCAATTAATTCTGCCACTAAATATATCTGCAATAAAAATAAAAGAGTTCACCCTTCGTCTGTGTTCAAGGGAATTTAAATCAATTAACGAACAATGTGCATTGTAAGAGGGCATGGGGAGAGTAAAGTGTAAAGAATGTAAGGCGAATCGTACAAATTTCTTTTGAATGCGCTCTAGGTGTGCATTGTTAGATGCATAAAAAGGACTCCAAATCAATGAGGCGTATTCAAGCCTTGAGCGAACAAACGTAACGTAAAGAAGTTTCAGAGTATAAGGATCAGTAAATTCCCTGCTATTACGCTGAACAAAAGCTAAAAGTGAATAAGCTTTAGGTATTATGTAATTTAAGTAACCGATGAATGTGAAACTGGAATCAAAAACAGCACCCAACTCCAGGATTTCATCAATGCTGGATAACATGCAGTTTCCAAGATGGTACGACGACAAAAAATTGGAACGAAGTTTCGAAAAGGTGATTTTAGAGCATTTATTAAGATTAAGGAATAAACGGTTTTTGTTGCACCAACTATAAAGGTTATCGAGATCTTCCTGTAAACGAAGCATATCATTAGCATAACGTACTCTTAGATATAATTTTAAATCATCGGCATATAAAACATATTGCGCATTTACAAAGCATTGAGAAATGTCGTTAATAAACAAAAGAAACAATAGTGGCCCAAGAACACTTCCTTGTGGAACACCTGACGATGCAACGAATGGCTATGATCTAGCATTATCTACAACTACTACTGAGTATCGGTTACTAAGATAGGATTTAAGCCAATCAAGAAATTTTGAGTGAAATCCCATTTTCGAGAGTTTTGCAATTAAGTTACTGTGTGATACTTTGTCAAATGCCTTGGAAAAGTCTGTGTATATGGTATCCACTTGACAACCAAGCTCGAACGATTTTATACAGTATTTCGAGAGGACGGTTAGGTTGGTAACAGTAGACCGACCACTAACGAATCCATGTTGATAAGGACTGATTACATTTTTAACTGCAAAATATAATTTATCCTTGATTGATAATTCAAAAAGCTTTGATACTGTAGTAAGTTTAGAGATTGGTCTATAATTTAAAATGATATTTTTGTTCCCGCTCTTATGTATAGGAGTAATAAATGAAATTTTGAATTGATCAGGAAATACACCCGTAGATAGGGATTTATTAAAGATCAAAGTAATAGGTGCAGATAAGGAACCTTCACACATTTTAATTAGGAAGCTAGATAAACCATCATTATCCAGCTTTGTAGATATGTTGAGTGCTCTAATACTGGAAACAGCGTCATCCACAGTTAGTCTTAATGCGATGCTTGTGACGTTTACGTATTTAATGTTGCTTCGAATGAGTATACCTGTTTCACCTCCTTGTTTTGAGTTAGTTCTGTCCTTGCATATTAGAACATAGTTATTGAACTAAAGTTTGAGTCTATCGTTCAGTTTAGTTTCGTTCAGTAGAACGATGTCTGGTTTATGTTTTATTAAGAATTAATCAAGTTCATACCTTCTAGGTTTTGTGATTAGAGAATTAACATTAATGGATATAATATTAAGTATTTTTACAATTGTATTAGTTGTATTAATCATGTTGATCCTCAAGTAATGATAATTGTTGCTGTTTTTGGAGGTTTAACAATTGCTCTCTTATAGCGTTTTCTATTCTCAAAAAAAGTTCTGCCCTTTTATATGGGAACTCTTGGTTTGCGTTGCCCTGAAACCTGAGAAAATGTTGCGTTCTTTATATGAGAATGAAACAGAAAATATACTACTCCATCACAATTTATTTATAGAACTTAATAAAGCTGAATTATTCACTTGGCCTGTAAGTCTTTAATAATTTTAAAGCAAAACACTTATTTCTGATAGGGAAAATAAGTGCATTTTTACAAGATTAAATTAAAAATCAACCATGCAACTCTCACCCCCACGTTTATTTGAGGGCAGAAAAGGCAGCACTTTCCCCGGATCAGAGCGCAACCTGCTTAGAAAAGAACACGACGCCTTGTGAAAGGGCTGAGAAAAGAACATGAAAATGTGACAGCGCTAACACAAGGCAGAATAAGTGCAGCCTTTTTTCGAGAAAAGATTAGATTATCCATCGCCTTTTTAAGCTCTAACAATAAGTTGATAGTTAATTTTTCATTATTACTAATTTGGTTGGAAATAGTTTGAGTGGGTCTCGCTTTTACAAAGAGATCGGTCAATTTTATATTTGGGTTATAGACCAAGAGCTCATCACCAAAAAACTCATCATACTTCAGATCGATTGAAATTTTTTGTGAGCTTAGCTTGTTAATATATAAATCGAGATCCGGAGGGCTGGCTGCTGAACAGCGGTTTTGATTATGCGTTTTTAGCGATTAAAAATGTTAATAAAAACCGATTACTCAACATACTTCAGATGACTTGAAATTTAGATAGAATTTTATTTACAGTGTATAGAAAATGAATTCAAGGTTGCCTGCCAATTCTGATGGTATTAAAGTACTGCCAGCCAGCCCATGTTGAAAGTGCATTGTTGCAACCATAACTCAACATACTTCAGATGGGCTGTCCTTGTCACAGGACGTTATTAATATTATAAATAGATGAAAAGTCTACAGCCAGCCCAATCTGATGGTCTTAAAGTATTGCCAGCCCATGTTGAAAGTGCATTGTTGCAAATATAAGTCAACATACTTCAGATGGGCTGTCCTTATCACAGCAAATTATTAATATTATAAATAGACAAGCGGGCCCATGCGCAGACTGCGCAGACAGAAATACACAGTAAACTCATCCCTCTTTGTAGCCACAGATAGAAGCAGACCAGTGATTGGACTTTAAAAAAATCTTTGCGGTAGAATCTGGAAAAAAATGTGGTAGATTTCAAAAAAATGTGGTAGATCTCTGGGTTTGGACCAAACTTTGTACAAAAATTAAAAAAATTCTGCAAGGTTTCACCTGAATAGCAAACTTCTTAATTAGACTCTAGAAAAATTTCATTTTAGTATAATAAAATGCAAGATTGAAGTTGCTAAAAATTGCGTTGAATTTTGGCAATTTTTTTCCTTGACAGTGTAAAGCAGTTCCTTCCATATCAAGATATTTTTCCAACATATTCTAAGAAATTTCTGCAACCTTGTGGAGTGCTGTCAGCTTTTCCTTTTATCACATCACGAAGTAGTGAACAAATGTGGAACGTTCCAGAAACAGATAATTGGGATTTGCCGATTTTGACAATTCTCAAGTAAAAGTAAACAACGCCTCAGAAACTTTAGATACACTTAAATTTGCTAATACTTTCACAAAAAACGCTGTTTTTTAACATTTGCGCTATTAATCTTTTTATAAATCATATATTTTGCAATTTAACACAATAAATCCACGTCGAAAAATGTATTACTGAGAAAACTTACTATTTTACCGTTTATTTTATCCTCCAATTCGGCTTTGTTTACTTTTACTTGAGAGATTTCATCGTCGCCGGGAATGCGGAATCTTGTATTATATCATTCTTGTTACCATATAGTGTTTAGTATTGGACAATTTTTGCTCTTAAAATTAAGAAAATTATGTCGAGCAAAAATAAAACTACACTGAGGGAAATAATGCATAGTAAAAATGAATACTTTATATTTGATTATCGTTTAAAAATGTTCGTATTTAAAAATAATATTTTCATACAAAATTTATTACGCACGTATTTGACTGTTCACATCTGAGTATGTATATGTAAGTGTACATAGGCACCCCAAGCATGCAGAGAGCCGCTCTGAGAGCGGTGACAACACACACATACATACATAGTACATATATGTTTATCCGTACAAATCGCGTGCTGTGGTGTTGATGGATATTCAACATTTGAAAGCAAATTTATATGCCTGGGTGTAGCTGAGTGCGCAAAGATGCTTGCCACAAGTTGTTGATATCCGGAGATGGTCGGGTTCGAATTCAACTGCAGGCAACATGCAAATAATTTTTTTTTTTTTTAGTCCTTGTCTTGATTATTCACTTCACGGATGCTTTTTCAGTACGAACGCGGTCATTTTAATATGCGCGTAATTGAATTGAATATTTACCAATATACAGTACCTTCGTTGACGTTTATAGTAAGATCAATTACGTTTCTATTTGATTATAATATTTTTTCCCCTCAGTGTACGCAAAAACGCGAATATGTGGTAGATCTCAGACCTTGAGTGGTAGATGTGATAGATGCTCAAAAAAGTGGCAGATCTACCACAATGTGGTAGAAATCCGATAGCTGAAGCAGACTGTTCTAATAGTTCGTGGAAACAATAAACTGAGTTATTCTCATAAATCCCTTATTTTTATTTTTATTATACATATATTACAAAGCGTGAATGAGATTTATAGTACACCAGAACTTATTCTTATTAGATACATCAAAACATATTACAAACTGACTGATATATGAGTGTCATGAGTTGAGGGAAACATGGTGTTACTTACAATATATCTTTGTATACAATATTTGAGGTGAAAATATATTCAGAATTAACTTTTTGATTAGATGTTTCTTTAACAGAAACAATAATATCTGAGAATCGTCTTACTCTAGAAAAGGCTACATATAACTGCCCATGGGAAAACACAGGGTTAGGTAGGTATAATCCGGCTTTGTCAAGAGTCTGGCCCTGGGCTTTATTAATTGTTATAGCAAAAGCTACTTTTATAGGGAACTGTTTTCTTGTCATTTGAAAGGGTTGGATATGATGGAGTCAAGTTAATACGCGGTATGATTGCTGTATGTAATGGTAGTATAAAAGTACGCAAAGTCGGCAATTAGTAGTGAATTTCCTTTTGCGAATTCTAATGTATTTGCAGGAAAGTTGGCATTTCAAACGAAATATTAGGAATTATACGTGAATTGTGTAATTTATTTCATCGGTTAAATGTGTTTTATTTGAATATAAAAATAAACATACCTATTGCACAAAAACGTATACTTCTATTTCACGCGTACATAAGCTACAATTTTTTTTTTTAATTTGCAAAGAAGCAACACGGTGCCACGGCAAGAGAGACAACTGTCAGTTTATCGAACCCTTAATTATTGAATTATGTGTGGTGGGCTGTGGTATACGGTGTATGCGATGCTGCAGTTAGAATGGTGCTTCAGTACAAAATACCTTTAGTGTGGCTTAACAGTTACAAATTTCTTTACTTCAGAGGTGTTATGACCATTAATATTATCTAATAACCACTCAGGGGACTTCTGGCTTTTCAAATTCCACCTCATTTGTGGAATTGCTTACATAGAAAAGTAGAAAAAGGGAGACTAACAGAAAAACACCTTAGAGAAATAATATATAAGATGAAATATTTACAGCCAGCCCAATCTGATGGTCTTAAAGTATTGCTAGCCCATGTTGAAAGTGCATTGTTGCAACCATAACTCAACATACTTCAGATGGGCTGTCCTTATCACAGGACATTATTAATATTATAAATAGATGAAATATCTACAGCCAGCCCATTCTGATGGTCACATCATATCAAAAATGTAAAAAATGTCATTCCCGTGAGAGTGAGCGAGACTGACTTTCGTGACAGACAATTGCCAGTAAATGGGATAGATGGTCACATGAATCATGATCAATCCCTATCTGTCAGAATTTTAAATTTTTTTTCAGATTTTCTCGCTAATTTATAAAAATGGAATCTTCAATAGAATGTGTTTTTTATAATGATAAAATAAGAGACAATAAAGTGGTTTCTTTTGCTGTAAATACTTTACAAAAGTGGAGTACTTTAAGACCATCAGAAGGGGCTGGCTGTGGACATTTCATCTATTTATAATATTAATAACGTCCTGTGATAAGGACAGCCCATCTGAAGTATGTTGTTTTACAGCTGCAACAATGCAATTTCAACATGGGCTGGCAGTACTTTAAGACCATC
>NW_023458556.1:99484905-99491956 GCF_013731165.1 Rhagoletis pomonella | reverse complement strand
ACAATGCAATTTCAACATGGGCTGGCAGTACTTTAAGACCATCAGAAGGGGCTGGCTGTAGACATTTCATCTATTTATAATATTAATAATGTCCTGTGATAAGGACAGCCCATCTGAAGTATGTTGACTTATAGTTGCAACAATGCACTTTCAACATGGGCTGGCAATACTTTAAGACCATCAGATTGGGCTGGCTCTAGATATTTCATCTATTTATAATATTAATAATGTCCTGTGATAAGGACAGCCCATCTGAAGTATGTTGTTTTACAGTTGCAACAATGCAATTTCAACATGGGCTGGCAGTACTTTAAGACCATCAGAATTGGCAGGCAACCTTGAATTCATTTTATATGCACTGTAAATAAAATTCTATCAAAATTTCAAGTCATCTGAAGTATGATGACTTATAGGTGCAACAATGCACTTTCATCATGGGCTGGCAGTACTTTAGACCATCAGAATTTGCAGGCAACCTTGAATTCATTTTATATGCACTGTAAATAAAATTCTATCAAAATTTCAAGTAATCTGATGTATGTTGACTTATAGGTGCAACAATGCACTTTCAACATGGGCTGTTTGTACTTTAAGACCCTAAGAATTGGCAGACAACGTTGAATTCATTTTATATGCACTGTAAATAGAATTGTATGTATGAAGTATGTTGACTTATAGGTGCAACAATGCACTTTCAACAGGGGCTGGCAGTACTCTAAGACCATCAGAATTGGCAGGCAACGTTGAATTCATTTTATACACACTGTAAATAAAATTCTGTCTAAATTTCAAGTCGTCTGAGGTATGTTAAGTATTCGGTTTTCATAGACATCTTTAATCGCTAAAAACGCATAATCAAGACCACTGTTCAGCAGCCAGCCCTCCAGATCTCGATTTATATATTAACAAGCTAAGCTCACAAAAAATTTCAATCAATCTGAAGTATGATGAGTTTTTTGGTCATGAGCTCTCCGTCTATTAATAAAGTTTTGATGATTAATAGGTTTTTTTGAAATGTTCTTTTTCTTTTCAATAAGTTTTAGTTTGAGGCTAGGATATTTTTCGCATCCCTTGTATGAAGCAGGATGCCCATATTTTTTACATAGTACGCAATAAAGTTTGCTTTAATCGTTACCCCTAGATTTTTCCATTTTACATAGTTTTCTGTTGTGAGGTTGATCACATATATCACATTTAGGCGGTAGATGGCAATTGGCTGAGCTATGGAAAAAAACCTTGACAATTACGGCATTGTGAAATATTTTCTTTTTTCAGGGGTTCCCATTTTATGCATCTATTTATAGAGAATGTTTTTTATTGTTTTGAGTACATTTATGCTACTTTCAGGTGTTATTTGCACCGTGAAGATTGGCAAAGCAGTTGTGTTTTTTTTGGATTTTTTTTAGAAAACGGTGTCACTTCAATTCTTTTAGAATTAGCTTGGCATCTGTATTTGCATTGAACCCCTTCAATAGGTATGTTTAATTTTGCAAGGCCTTTGGCGAGTATGTGAAAAATGGAACATTAGTTTTGGTAAGGAAGTCTTTTACCAGGATAAAGGTGTTTATGTCTTGTATGTAAAGAGTTTGCTTTTGTTCTCTGTTTTCTTTGATTTTAAAGTTTTGAATTTTTATGCCTTTAGTTAACACTTCAATTAGTTTGTCTGGCTACATGCCGTTAATTATAGTAGGTGGTACTTTGTTTTTATATTTATTGTCACTTTTGGTATTGTCCAATGGTTTGTTTGTTTCTGTGCACTTGTCATTTGCACTTCTATTTTCGATCCGTGGGGCTTTGTTGTTGGAGCATATTTGCTCGGCACATGTTTTATTTGCCTTTGTGTCACATATTCTTTAGAATTTACTACGCACTCATCACTATCGAGATCGAGAGCCGCGTAGTTATTGTTGTTGATTAGTTTGGGAGCTGATGGCCCTTCGATATGTTGCTTTTTCTTTTATTTCTATTTTGCACTTTTTCAGAAAACATGTGTACAGAGATCTTTAAGGTACTTGAGTTTTGAGCATGATGCTCACTGATATAATTAGTAACTTTTGACAAATTGGTTTTTTTTTTCTTATAAACTGTGCTTTTAAGTGTTTATGTAATAACTTATGTAGTTGGATTTGTGCCGCCTTATATGAACGCAAATATAATAACCAGTCGAGATCCGTAGAACGTCTATCACTAATCACAGTCGTGAGAGAACTCTCTCAAAAAGAGTGTTTAGTGCATCGGGTAGCATTTATGTTCAAAATAGAAATAGGTTGTTGACCGGAAATGCCGAAATCTTATTCTCATAATGAAAAATATATAAATCTTTAACTGTAATTCCTAATTAGATACTATTCAATTTGATTACAAAAAAAAAAAAATAAAATGTAAACTAGTTTTAATTGCATCTTCTATAATAGAAATCCGGAAATCCAGCCGGATTTTAGCCATTATCGTCGGATAACAGAAAAAAGGGCGTTCAAGCCGGATTCCGGATATCTACCGGATACCCGGCACATCTATCCCTCATCACAGTCGTGAGAGAACTCTCTCAAAAAGAGTGTTTAGCGCATCTGATAGCATTTATGTTCAAAATAGAAATAGGTTGTTGACCGGAAATGCTTATTTTCATAATGAAAAATATATATATCTTTAACTGTAATTCCTAATTAGATACTATGAAATTTGATTACAAAAATACAAAAAAAAAATGTGAACTAGATTTTTAATTGCATCTTCCATAATACAGCGTGGCGAAGAATAACTGTTACCCAGTTTTTTTTGAGAAATAAAAGGGTCCTTTATAAATTTTGCGAAAAAAGTATTTTATTGTCAATTTTCCACAGATTTTACTTTAGTTGTATTAGTTAGTTTTTAAATTTTAATCCTTATCTACATTTGCCAGCAGTGTAAACTTTGAGAGAAAAGTTCATTTGGCACGCAAGTCTTTTTCAGGTGTATTTTTTCTTAGGCTTTGTATAAAAAAAGTACAAAAAAGAAAAAAACTGTATACGGTTGGTCGAATGAATGGCCGTCCTAGTCACCAGTCCCGAGTCTATTAGATTTTTGAGTATGAGGCGTTATTTTGGACAGAAGGGGGAGTATAAGGGACTCAAAATGGATAAAATTAGCCTATGGTTACAGAAGATATGGAACAAATTAACTGACGAGGACCTGCGTGCCAAATGAACTTTTCTCTCAAAGTTTACACTGCTGGCAAATGTAAATAAGGATTAAAATTTAAAAACTAATTAATACAACTAAAGTAAAATCTGTGGAAAATTATCAATAACATACTTTTTTCGCAAAATCTATAAAGGACTCTTCTATTTCTCAAAAAAACCTGGGTAACAGTTATTCGTCGCCACGCTGTAGAAATCCGGAAATCCGGTCGAATTTTAGCCAGTACCGTCGGATAACATAAAAACGGCCGTACAAGCCGGATTCCGGATATCTACCGGATACCCGGCACATCTCTAAACGAAAACACACAAAATGAAAGAATTCCTCAAAATACTTAGTAGTTCCAGCGATTTTCAAAGTAAGACTTTTAGAACTGAAGGAAAGTTTGAAAAATAGTAGACCCAAGAATAAAACAAAATAGAGTAAATTAATTGAATTATGTTTAAAATATTGATTGCGGTGTTTAAAATTGGTATTTGTAATACGAATAATGTAAATTTCACATCGCGACTGAATTTTTTAACTTATAATTTTATTATTTATGAAATAATGAATTTAAAAAAATTGGCCTACAATGCCATATAGCGCAGAGCTAATAAAAAACACACTTCAAAAATTAATTCCTCGTATCAAAATCTTTACATGAATATTTGCTAAGAATACTTTTCAAGAACTTAACCTAATTAAAACATAAATTGTGTGCAAGGATTCAATCAAGGATATCTTCCTTATTTGAGCAAAACTCGGAAAAGGCCATTAACGTAGTTTTATTGACACCCAAAACTATCACTTGTATTTGGTTTTACTCAATTCCGATTTAAGCTGTCGCACAGTGTAATTATTCCTAGAATATACTTTAAATATATGTATGCGCAAACTTATTAAGCCAAAGCACATGATTAGTCGAGAAATAAAGCACTGTATTTCGAAATTTTCTAAATGTCTCCGTAATATCAAGATTTTTGTTTAGTTATACTTCTTTCTCTTTTCTTAAAAAAATCGTAAAAAAAAACAATGGTAGTGGCTGTTTTTGGTGTTGTTTATTTATTAATTGAACTGATTTTTACGCTGCATTTACCAAAATAACTCACCCATAATCTGAAATTGAGAAATCCCAAATTGATAATGAGAAGCGTAAATTCATATTGAGAAAGTACAACTTTATAATGAGAGATGTAAATTTATATTGAGAATATATAAGTTGGTAATGAGAAATATAAAATCATAATGAGAAAATAAAAATTGATAATAGGAAATATAAATTCATATTGAGAATATATAAATTGATACTGAGGAATGTAAGTTCATAATGAGAATATATAAATTGATAATGAGAAAACGTAAATTCCTAATGAGAAAATGTAAACTGATAATGAGAACATAAAAAATTATATCACTGAAGTTACTCTGGAGTCTGCGAGCTAATGTCGCGATATTAGGTGAATTAAAGTAAGCATCAAGGGACACTGCCAAAAAAATTTATAACATATACAACCCGAAATTACAGTTGGACAACGCATTTACACCCCCGCTGTGTGTGAGCGCCCCCGTTTGCCTTTTTATATGTAACACTTCAGCTGTGGTTATTGCATTAATAAAGTGGACGTTTGTCCCTCTGGAAGCAGGGAGCTGTAGAGTGGCGCGGTGGCCAATTTTTTTTATCGGCAACGTGACATTCGGCAAAACAAATTAAAATTTGTTTCATCCTTCCATGCTATTTCTTTACCACTTTCGGCTCGTTTCAATTTGTTATCCTGCGAGTTCATGGTTATTGGTTGCGTATGGACTTTTTTGCAACTGTACAGATTGCCCTCGAGATAATTTGCCACAGCTGTGGTGCTCAACTCTACATTAAACTGGTTTTGTACTTTTCTTTTTAATTGTCCAAGGGTAAAACTGCAGTCACCTTCAAGCCACGCCAGTCAGCTTTTTCGGTCGCTTACACCTCTTGGTTTTGCTTTCGTATCTTCGCTAACACCCAGCGATAGGCCTGAGTGTACGTATTTTCTCATTATGAATTTATGTTTTCTCATTATCAATTTATATATAGTCAATATGAATTTACATTTCTCATTATCAATTTGTATTTTCTCAATATGAACTTATATTTCTGATTATCACATTGTATTTTCTCAATATCAATTTACGTTTCTCGTTATTAGATTATATATTCTCAATATGAATTTACATTTCTCATTATAAATTTGTACTTTCTCAATATGGGTTTACATTTCTCATTATCAATTTGTATTTTCTCAATATGAATTTTCATTTCTCATTATCAATTTGTATTTTCTCATTATAAACTTGAAAAGGTGTAGTAGATGTACCAAACAGTTAAAAGTGAAAATTATATTTAACGATTTCTGATAAGTGGCAGTGTAGATATAGTATCGTACGTATCATTTTGAAATTCGTTATTTGTTAGGGGTGTGCGCATTTTTTTCCATATATAAATAGATTTTGTTCATTCGTTATGCCGAATTTCCAATATGTATTAAAATGATAAAAATTTGAGGGCATTTAATAAATGTCATGTGGAAATCAATTTATTGACTTTTTTTAACGTAATGACACGAATATTTTTTAATGCCCAACTTTGTCATTACAATTTATGTCATTTAATGTCTAGTGGCAATCCAGCATTATATGGAAAAAAACTGAACACTCAACAAAAAAATTCTAAAAAATCAATGTTAATTTTTAGTGCTTTGAAACTTTGACTTATTGTCTGGCTACAAAAATGCTTACTCGAAAATTATTTCTAAAAATTTGAATAAAAAGGCTTTTAAAAAAATGTTCAGTGTTGACTCATTTCTGGCATTGAATTTTGTATTAAAAGGCTTATAGTATAAATTTATCCGTGTGCTGATTTACCAAAAGAATTTGCTAAAGGGGGAAAACTTTGACCCCCGTTGCACATAGGGGTATTTAGACGATTTATGCGGCCAAAATTATTTTTATGAATATTTCAACTCAAAAAGTTTATAAAAGACGTGTTTTGATATTTAGAATTGTAAATGTTTAAAATCAAGTAAATATAGGTTAAAACATTAACAGAGTTGCCACCTGTTAAAAAATTTTGTTCAATTAGTTAAATGAATTGCTGCAATCTGGGTTATCAATGGAAATGGGTTTGAAAAGGCTTTATCTCTACGGAACCTCCGAGGCTTTAAAAAATCTACGCGAAAATTTGGGCGAACAAAATTTTGACAATCAGTTACTCATCATTGGCAAATCAGAAGCAACATAAAAATTTTTACTGCGCAATTTCTGCAACATTTTAGAAAAGTTTCAGGTGAGCATCAGCAACATGTCATCAGGAAAGCAACAAGTCTGCAATATTGCGGTAATTATTACGTAGCTCGAACGCACTCAATGTAATAAAATTACATTTTTGTAATAGTCTACTAGTCTTATTTATTGTTAAGAGAATTTTGTAAGTATTAACTTGGAGTAAATTAGCGTCCTCAATTACTGAAATATCGGAGTTTTCGTATTTTCAACGCATAGCTTTTCCATACCAAGGTTATAAAGTCCACCGAGTTTGGTACAAATTGATAAATCGGTTACCGAGATACACACTTGTGGTGCGCGGCGCCACGCCCATTATCCAAAAAATTATAATTTTATTTAATGCTAAGAGGTTATTCCAAGAATCGATTTTGAGTTAATTAGCTTCAGTAGTTATTGATCTATCGCAGTTTTCGCGTTTCTGTAAATTACCGTTATATGGGAAGTGGGCGTGGTTATCGCCCGATTTCAAGAATTTTTAGCAGTTATGTTAGATATAGCCCAAGCAAGGCTCATACCGAGTTTGGAACGGATTAGTGAAGCGGATACTGAGATACAGCATTTCATCATAAGTGGGCGG
>NW_023458556.1:99444324-99484895 GCF_013731165.1 Rhagoletis pomonella | reverse complement strand
AATATCGTAGATTTATCAAAATTGACATTTATCTAAATTTAAACGCTTGTGTACCTAAAACTATTTCTTTAATCATCACTTATATAACACCAATGTAAAGGAAAACAAATGTTTATTCCGAAATATATATCATAGTTGGGTTCGCCTTATATTCCCGCAGATTTCTAGCAACAGGACCGAAAGGTCCTAGAAAACATGACTTTTGCTAATATCTCGAAAACTATTTATTTTTTTAAATTAAATGGATTCATATTCTAGTACAGCGGCCTCAAATTCATCTAAAAAGTTCAATTTTAGTGTTAAAATAGATCTAAAGTAGTGTTACTATATACTAGTTGCGTTTTTAGATTTTTCCTTAAAACATTTTCTAATTCAAGAAATACTACTTATCTGCCATTTTCTGCGGGCAGTCTTTTCTCACTATATTAGCCAAATTTCTAAGCTTTCAATTGAACAAAGAATAATAACGCGATCTCTCCCGGGGATACAACAAATTCCTTAATATTCACAAAAATTAACAAAAAAATACTTGTTGAAAACCGCTATATTCGTTACATTTGAATTGAACTTTTGCTTAGTAAAACGATTAAAAAAAATTTACCCTTAAATGCATTGTTACCTTCTGTATGTGGATCCATCACTACTTTTTAAGAATACAATGCAGTAATCAAAATATTAACTCAAAACCGTCACGATCTTTCTAGAGAGCGAAATTTTTTTTTAAAGCAGCGTTAGAATATTCTGCTTCCGGTCAACGGTGAGCGTTCGCTGTGCTAGTTAGAAAAGGGAGGGGGACTGGGAAATGTTATTTGGAATGTTCTCTATCGAAAGCGATTAATTTTTTAAGTTTTCTCAAAAATTTTGTCAACTTGGTTTTTGGCCGCCTAAATCGTTCAAATACCCCTATGTGCGTTGCTAAAATAAAACTCAAAACGCCGATATGTTGTCAGAAACATATTTTGGGAAAAATTTGACTCTTTTGTATTGATGTGTTATTTATCATATAAAGGTGCAAATGATATCTAATCTTTAATAGGTTCTCTTATAAACAACCTTTAATCAATAATCATTGTTAACAGGTCTGATTGGTGAAATAAAACTTACTCTGAGGATGATGCCGTTTTGCTAAATTGTCAACGTCCACTTCAGACCACGTCGGTAAAGCAAATGTTTTAATAATGTCCCATAAAGGTGATTCCTTTTGCCAGGTTAAAGATTCCAGGCAAGACTCTTCAATGTAATTTAAATGCTTAATCAGTGGTCGCGACAATACACCATCGTGGCTCCTTACAACTATTTCAATAATTTTGTGAAAATGGAAGGCTGTTATGCTGAAGCATTTTAAAATCCAGGGGAATTTCATTTGAGATTGATATGCGTTAATAACAATTTCCACACAGCAGGCGATGAGCGTCGTTATAAAAGTATCAGTAGTCAATAAAATTTTGAGATCTATATTAGGCTTTGTTCTTGTTTCTACTCGTAGAATTTTATCCAATAAATAAAAAAACAAGGATTCTGCCATTTGAAAGCGACTACCGACCTCGGTATTATTCACCGCAGTTTTAAAATCATTTTGCATTTGAGTAAGTTTTTCATAAATCTTGTTTAACGTCTCCGTTCCAGCTTGCCTATACAACACAGAAATGAAAAAACATACCATTCAGTATTCTTCAAGATAACAAATTTTTTCTTAAATAAAATAAGTTAGAAAAATTTATGTTTATTTTAAAGAAACATAGTAATAACGCAAGCAGTGCACTAAAAGCTAAAAATGTAATTCATAGGTACTAGGTATCAATCATCCCACCACTCTCCTCATCAATGTAGGGTACTTATTGGCCAGAAGAAAATGAAATTGTGGACACGCCGAATTTCTATTACCTACAGTCAACCGCTCATATAATTGTAAATGCTTTGGATGTATCTTCTCAATAAACAACTTATGCGAAATGTGTGTAAAAATGCCCTAGTAGCATCATGCAGCATCCGTTACCACAACGATTTTATTTTAACCTGAATAGACCGAGAATAGTTACGATTTTTATTTTCTTAAAACCACCTAAATCTTAACCTCCCATATCAAACTATCGATTGTGAAAATGGGTACTTTTTAGGAGAGCAAAAAAAAGCAGTTGTAAAAAATGTTGCTGTCATTAGGAAAAAAAGTGAAATTCGACACTTTGTTAAAGCAAGTATCTCTAGACTAGAAATTCAACCATTTGCTAACTTACGTATTATTCTAAACGAATGCGCAAGGTATCGAAGGTGAAAAAAGCATTTTGACACATTCGATAGTTTGACATGGTAGCGACAATATATGTAGCGAATATCGCTCATACATACAACTTGTATCCTGCTCCTAGTTGATACAGGAAGTACTGTTACCCATATGGGTGCACCAGGCATCACCCATATTTTTTTAAAGTAAAAACTAATATAGTTTCCCCCATTCCACCATTTATTTCCCCTATAATCAACGCGGTACAGATTCACGTTTTGATCTAAGCGATCCACTCCACACACGTATTTGTTGTATTCCGCTACAAATGCAATATTTTTTACTTTCCTCCTTTGAATAGGCCAGTATCACTCTCAAGAAAAAAAATTTCATTATTTCGTGTGTGTGTCCTAGGAATTTTGATAACTGATACTTCAGAGCCTGTGACAGCCTATTGCCTCGCTCTTTCCTTAAGAAATAATGTAACGGGCATATATTTCTGTGGCAAACATGGGTTGCCTTGAGCTCTTTTTTCACAAAAAAACTTCAGAAAACCGCAGTAGAAGGCGTAGCAAATTTCTTCAGAACTGCGTACTGTCTTAAGGAAATTTGACTCAAGAAAATTTCTGAGCCATTTCTTATACGTCATTTTATATAGAGTTTTTGCTTTTCGTGAGAGCTGCATACTGGCTTAATAACGGAGGATAGGGAATTAGCACCAAAAGCACTAGATGCAATGCTAACCACCAAATTGTCCAACTTCTCTGGCAGATAAGGTGTCGGTCATATCTATAGCGCGCCGTGTCAAAGTGATATTGTTTTCCACTTACGTATGTTTATTTATTTATTTTTAAGAATTTTCAATTAAAATCCAGTTCATTATCTAACAAAACCCATATAAAATCTGTAACAAAACGCCCATCCCTATTTCCGTTTATTATAATCGCTGTAATATCATCGCTATTTGCAACCTTCCCTTTTTTCTATTCGCTGCGCACTCGAATTTAAAATTCAGTAGTGTCGTGAACGTAGAAGAAGAAGGGCGCAAACTGCGGTGAGTATTTTTTTAGCTTGCATTCTAATGTTATTTAATTTTTCCACATATGTTAAATTTCCACACATTTTTCTTTAGAAATCAATAGTTGTTACCAGGCCATCCGGCACTATTATATTTCATCGCCTTTCATTCCACGACGCTACAGCTTTATTTCGCAGTTTGACTACTGTGGTGGCCTCCTGGGTAGTTCTTCCTCCAAACCACTGCATATTCAAGTTGTACTCCTTTCCATTTATACCCAGCTCTTTCAAAAGACTTCTGTCCATCATCGTGATAGACGAGCCACAGAAGTGGCCACCCAAACAGACAGCTGCTTGCAGAGGAGCCCTCGCCTAGGCACGTCACGAGGCATCTATATGAACTGACGGACGAAGTCCAGAGGTTCATCAAGCAACCTCTGGACCCGTCAGCTTACCGACTGGCCCTGAACGGCATTCACAGGGAGTCAGTCTCGAGTTATGTAGACTCTAGACCTGTGAATGCCGTTCTAGGCATACCGCCACCGGACATAGACGAGACGAAGCTTCATCTGCCTCGGGAGACACGAACGACAATAGCCCAACTCCGCTCTGGCTACTGCAGCAGGTTAAACTCCTACCTGAGTAGATTGAATGAGGATGTGCCAAATGAGTGTCCGGCATGCGGAGAGACCCCAAATGACTCGAAACATCTCTTCGCATGCCCGGAAAACCCGACAACCCTAACGGCTTTGTCCTTGTGGACCAACCCAATAGAAGCTGCACGCTTCCTAGGGCTGCCGTTAGTGTAACTTGACGACAACGACTGAGATATCAACCGATCTGGGCGGGGTTGTTGTAGCCGCTACAACAACAACAACAACAAACCTTCATCCAACATCGCAAATGTATCCACTTGTTTACGCGGCCTATATAACGTTACTGGCAAGACGCGGAACAAGAGCCCCTGTCGATTGACTCCATTACGTTAGTGGTACCAACCATCTGCTTTCCGCTTTGTGGTGCAGGCATAGCGCTGGTGGCCTTATTAGGCTCATGCAGACGTCTGTTGTGCTTACGTTGACAACCATCGATCATGCACAGCGTGCGACTACGGCAATCACGCGACGAATGGCCGCTTCTCAAGCACGAGAAACACAGACGGTTTTGCTTTATGTGAGCCCATCGATCAGTCACGCAGGAATCCAAAAATTTTCGGCATACATAGATTTTGTGCTGTCCCTTACATTTTGGGCACTTACCAGAGAGTTGGGATTTCTTTGGTCCATTTTCCGTGGCGTGCAGTACTACTCGCCGACGACTATCACTTTGTTGCAATGTACAAACCAAATTTGGCAAGTCGCTGAGCCAGTTGCTGAAGTCGACAACAGTTGGGTACGGCTTAATCGCGGCGGCATGTCTTGCCCAATCCATTCGTTTGCTAATATGAAGCTTGCTAATCAGCTCCTCTAGTAACGTTGGGTTTGACAGGTGCTGTACTCCATTCACCGACTGCAAAAAAACAGATAGATTTTTTGTTTTTGTTGCAAAGGGTATAAGTTTTTCAATGGCGGACTCGGAAATCGGATTAATTTCTTTAACTAGTTGAAGCTTTCTGCGTATCAACGACTCCGGTCGACCAAATCGAAACTGTAGCTGCTCCATAACACTGGCTACGTTATCCGGATGGATTAGCAACGATTTAACCACTTCTCTGGCTTCAGTTTTCAAATATTTCAACAGGCGTTGATTATTTTCAAGGTTAGTGTAACCATAGGCGGCAGTTGACTGGATGAGTGCGTTGGAAAACAATGGCCAGTCTTCCGCATGTCCGCTAAATTCGGGCAAATCTTGAATTTTACGCGGCGTCTGGCAATTTCCACCGGTTATTAACGATTGCGGAGTGTGAATACCATTATGAGGGAATCTGCATTTGTTATTGTAGGGCGTCGGTAAGGCAGTGCACTAAAAACAACGTTTGGCTGGTGCACGTCGTCGAAGGCGTTGATTGTGGGCGATATCGTTTTCATTTGCGATCCGAATATGCCGAGGCGACAGTGGTGCCGCGGTGTAGTTGAGAGTGTCTACCGGGGTGCAGATGGTGAGATAAGAAGGGCGGATGTCGGAACAAGCACAGGGGTGCTTCGTCGTCCAACATCAAAGCTGGCCGTTTTGAACGTAGACTCTAGTGAAGACTAGCGTTTCACGGGGGTGGGGGTGTAACAAAACGCCCATCCCTATTTCCGGTTATTATAATCGCTGTAAGCTCATCGCTTTTTCCAACCTTCCCTTTTGTCTATTCGCTGCGCTCTCGAGTTTAAAATTCAGTAGTGTCGTGAACGTAGAAGAAGAAGGGCGCAAACTACGGTGAGTATTTTTTAGCTGGCATTCTAATGTTATTTAATTTACCCACATATGTGGCACGTAAAGTTAAAAGGGACCTACGGTCTGAAAACATCCGTTTTCACTTTTCATCGACTCTTATAGTAAACGGGCCGCTCTTTCCGATGCAATAAACCGCAGTTCTAACGGCATTAGTTTTTTCACAATTTCACTTCAAAGTTAGGTACTTTCACAAAAAAAAAACAAAAAAATTAAGTCTGACAAACTATTCTGAAATTAATCAAATTCGCTTGAAACTCGTTACTCGTTGTTTTCGGGGTCGCTGATTACGAATCCGATGTTAGTTTTTAAAAATTCAAAATGGCGGATGGCTTTTATTTTTAAATTGATCGGATTCGCTTGAAACTTCCTTACTTCCTTCCTTTGAAGCTACTGCATTGAGAAAACTGCTTGGTATAAAACTGTAGCTATAATAAGATTTGGTAAGAACAACTTTAATACACATCATTAATACATATATATACTAATTTACATACATATCCAGAAATTCATCTGATTCGTAATCATCGACCCCAAGATACCCTTTAAGTATGAATTTATATGTGAATCCAAATTTTTTTTTTAAGTTCGGCCACCATATTGGATCCTCCATTTTGAATTTTGGAAAACGAACATCGGATTCGTAATCAGTGACCTCGTTTTCGGTGTCAATGACATTTTTGAGTTTCACATGAATCCGAACAAATTTTAAATTTTTTCCGCCATATTGGATCCACCATTTTGAATTTTTAAACGAACATCGGATCCGCCATTTTGAATTTTGGAAAACTAATATCGGATTCGTAATCAGCGACCCCGAAAACCACCGAGTAACGAGTTTCAATCCATTAAAGCTTTCAGAAGCATCAAAATCAACTTGGTAAACTTCAAAGTCGTTTTTCTCGAAATCTTTTTTCTGAGCGTAGGTCCCTTTTAACTTTACGTGTCACATATATTAAATTTCCAAACATTTTTCTTTAGAAATAAATAGTTGTTACCAGGCCATCCGGCACTATTATATTTCATCGCCTTTCATTCCACGACGCTACAAAATCAACCTTAAAACTTTGTAGAAAACTAAAAAAATCTACATATTTTCACCCAAAATTCAAACTTTCTTATCAGAAGTGTTAGAAATTTTTTCAGTACCCAGTTTTATATACATACAGGCGGTCGCTGTGGTGTAGTTATTAGCAGTGGGCGCTACACTCCGCAGGGACTGGGTTCAAGCCCTGGTCAAAGCAACATCGCAACAAAAATAATCGCCCCGCGGGAGGCAACGGCAAACCTCCGAGTGTATTTCTGCCATAAAAAACAGCTTATCATAAAAATACAATCGTCGCTCATAGTCGGCGTAAAATTGTAAGTCCCTCCCCTTTGTGTATCAGCATCAAAGTGGGCGCCACAAATCAGAGGATAAGCTACTAACACATTATGTAAGCGCCAATCTATTATCCATACTAATTGCACGGTGCAACAAAAAAGTAATGAAATACACCCGCAACAAAACTTAGTGTAGGTTGTAGCTATGGTCGGGTAAAACATGAAAATAGTTCCTGAACCATCAATTTTTTTTATTTTAAAACAACCGTAATGTTCGTACTTGATGCAGTTATCTACTAAAAGCGTTATTATTTTTAATCCGATTTTAAAAATCGAACATGTTTGGAAAGAGGATTTGTAGACCTTAGAAATTATGTATAGCAATATAAATATTGCTAGATTTAAAAGTTTTCATAGGTTAAATTTACCTACCTTTCCTAATTTTTTCAACTTTGAACATCGCTGATTTTAAAAATTTGTATGAAGGTTGCCAAACATGTAGTATTTATCTACAAGAACATTTTTTTTTCGAATAAATTGGTACCCCAACTAATGCGATTACATAAAAATTGTTGAAGTTAAGCAATCTAAGCAAAATCACGGTCTTGAATTTATATGTGTGTATGTACCGGATTTCAGATTTTTTGAGAAGTGTGGCTAAGGAGTTCATCAATATTTATTAAAAATTTATATATGCTACAATAGATCTTTAGCACAAAATTGATTTTTCATAAAATTTTAGGAAAATCGGCGTGGCACCGCGCACTTGTATCAAATATGTGTATTCTAATAACTACTTCACTGATCTCGACGAAATTAGATATACACAGATGCTTAGCCTCTTTAAACACCGTCTTGAAAGTTTGTGAAACGCTCTCCACCCATATAACGGTAATTTAAAGAAACTCAAAGCTAACTATAGTTTAGGGGGATTCGGTCTTATCCGATTTCAAAAATATTCAAGACGGTGCTTAAGGAGAGCAAGCACAATGTGTATACAAAATTTGGTCGAGTTCGGTTTTCCTAAAATTGTAAGAAAAAATAAATATTTTGCTTAAGAGCCATTGTATATATGGCCCAAATCGCCGAAAACGAAATCAAGGGTAAACAATTTTTTTCTCAGGCTTCGCAGATTTTTGATTATATTTGGGTCATACATATTGTAAGGTACCGGAAAAGATAAATATGAACACGAATCTCCTTCTCCCAAACATTAAAATTCACTTAATCCTGAGACACCTTTTAATTAATGAAAATTGAAAAATTACAACATGAAACTAAAGGGTAGTTTATATTTAAGGACCACCACTTTTTTGTATTGTACTTGCTTCTCTTCTCTTTGCTTGCCTTGTATTACTTTGATGTTACTAATAAAAGTATTCGACAAAAAAATCAGTGATTAGCTGTTTATATGAAAACGAAGTCGGCAGTATTTTCTTATGTAATGTAACGGTCCAAAGTATCAAGTGGTTTGGCGCGGAATCCAACAGGCTAAAAAATCGGAAAATCTAGTTTTCTTCGAGCGTTTCAGCCTTCTTTCACTATAAAATAAAATAGTTCCATATACTTTTCATTATCCATGTGTTTCCGGTGGAAAACTATTCGTAACGTATCAGTCTTTTTACAGTCTTGAATTTTGAGGAAGGCTTTCTTTTATTTAGAGAGAGTTAGAGAGAGGGCTCATTTTGCAATCAACAGTGTAAGCTATTCAACGTGTTATTGTCCCATAATTAAAATGTATGTTCTTTATACTTATATAAGCTCAGGAAATAAGAATTACGTAGAAAAATAAAAAAATGTGATTGAATATTTATTTTCCAGTGGTGGCCTTTCGCCACCGTTTAAAAGGAAATAAACATTGGTTCAAATTTATTCACAAGCTTTTTAATGTTGTATATGGACTCACAAAGTTTCAAACTTTGCCAAAGTTTCAAATTCCAGGTGTAATATGTTTGTATACATTAGGGTGCCCATCGAAAATACTTTTTTTTTTGGAAATTGCAGACCCTCCCCCTAATTTTATTCGCTTTTATGAGTAATATTATTGCGTATTTTTATAGATTTTTTGAAGGTCATTTACAGGTCGCGACCTGTCAATTTAGGTCAGAAAATAGGATTTTGTAGATTTATGAGTGTTTGAATGACTATTTTTGATTCGATTTCAAAGATATGATCTGAGAAGAGAATATATAGGCCTTTAAAATAGTATATAATAATCTATTCTCGGACTGAGTTTGTTTTGATTTTTTATCGGATAAACTAAAAAATACCCATATTTCTCTTAATTTTTTAAATTTTGACCACCGATAATTTCTACAATTTCTAAATATGGAGTACTATCTAATAGACAAGAGCCAGCGACGGCCAGAAATTCGTTATTTTATAAAGGCTGAAAGCTTCTCTATGTATGCCCCCAACACAGGCAATAACAAACCCAGACTATGAAATTTGGATAGTGGTGGCTTTGGCAGGTACCAGGTAGTAAAGGTGTATAAAATACCACCTCAAATTCGTGATAGTATAAAGGTCAGTTTTTATATATTTTACTCGTAATAACATTAGAAACCACGTCGTTCATTGCCAGACACTTAGCATGGTTCCTACCCCCTGCCAGACACCCATAAAACATGCAAATTTTAAGTTATACTTTCGTCATAGTATAAAAGCTGATTTTTATATATGTCACTTGGGGAACTATCAAAATATGTTTCCTCACTTGCCAGACCGTTTCGATAGTTCCTTTATCTTGCCAGACGCTTTAAAGGCGTAGGTGCGAGCATGAAAAAACTGATAAAAATTATACTTTGTTAGTTACTTATCGCAGACGGCGCACACTGGTGCCGCTTCATAAAGGGCGATGCTCAAAACTCATTTTTCGAAAGTTGGTATTTAAGATAAAAAATATACACCAGAAGAGTCATAACAAAGTAGCAAATCTCGCGTATAAACATTGGGTTCCGAGCTACTACCAGTTGCCGCGTACAACAGCTCAAAGTTAACTTTTCAGTCAGAAAATTTTTTTCCCGATATCGAAAGCGAGTTCACATGTGTTATTAAAGGCTGTCTTATTATGCTTAAGGTTACTATTAGTTTAGAAGGAACTATGTCGTTGAATAAGCAATGTGTGTTGATTGTTTTACAACTTTACATCATTACATAAATTCAATGGTTTGTGAGATATAAGGAAAAAATTTTAATAAACAATTTTTTTTTTTATAGTGAATTTTTTAATTCGTTTTTTTCCAAAATGCGCAAGTTCTTTTTCCGAATCGTTTTTTGATATAACCGCAAGTCTTTATATATAAGTAAACTTAAAAGATTTGCACAAGAACGTTGCGCATTTTTGAGAAAAATATGTTTTAAAGTGAACTTATTAATTTTTGTCAGGCACATTTTGTCATTATTTTATCAAAAATATGTTCCAAGTGGGAGTGTTTTAAGAAAAATTCAAAATAAATGGAAGAGATTATACCGTATGTATTTATTCTTTATTTCAATACTGTTAACTTTTATTCCAGACGGAACCCTTTTATCCATTAAAAATCGGGATTTGTGTAAAATATTTTTTAAAAGCCCGTCTAAATTACTACAAGTTCAGAGATGTGGAACAATATATTTCAAGCCAAACCAGCTGTCCAGCTTCGGAAAGAAAGAAGTTGCAAATATGTTTGCGCAATTTAAGACCAACATTACCTTAAAATGGATCAGATGCGGTAGACTAAAAAATAGATTTTATGAATCGGAAAAAGCGTGATTAGAAAAAACTTGTCAATTTGTGGTGTATCAGATACCTAAAGGAGGAAGGCCCACTAAAGACTTTGGGGAATTTAGTGACCAGTCAAAACGAAGGAAAACTGCCTAGCTTCGTCAAGATTATTCCCACGAACAATTAACGTTCGCAGCACAGATGAGCCTGCGAGCTAGTGGAAAGCGCAGTGAAGCCAAACAAGTCCTCGACACTATTAATCCCCCATCTGAAGAAACTTCTCTGAACTGAAACTTCAAGGAAAGCTAACCTTGAAGATGTATTTCATCGTCTACTTTATTCTTCTGATCCTCATATTACGAGTTTAAGACCTTTACAAACAGTAAAAAGAAAATCATTTAATCCAGAAGTAAAATACATGCTTTTAGAAGAGAATTTTAAATATACACAACCTGAATCTGATGATTATGAAGACGAATAAAATTTTTATCGTGCCTTGTACCGTTTTGTTATTGTTTCTATTTTAAGTAATCTTTATGGCCCGTTACGATAATTACAATTATCAATGTACAATGAATTAGTTTTTCAGAGTTTAGAACACGAAGTGACTTATTGGAAATAGTGGATGATGTGGGTTTATTATTTTTCCCTAAATATTTACATATTTTTCAATTTAACAAGAAAAAAAATTTGTTGAACAGTGTTAGTACACAAAATAATGAAATAATATTATAAAAATAATATTATATTTCCGTTTTGGATGTGTCTTCGTGGTTTTCAGGGGAAAATTCCGGTTACAGACTTTTGAGCACCAACTTGTATGAAGCGGCCCCATTGTGCGGCGGTCCTTACAAGTTGAATTCCAATTTCTTACAAAAGCCAATGGCTATTCGCTATGCCACAAAGCCTATTTTACAACGCTTTTATCAACTTGCAATGTTGTGTTCCAGAAACTTTCAATGTGTTCCAGAAACTTTCAATGATGTGTGTCCGACACCATAAAGCAAAGCTTTGAAAAGCTCCTATAAAAAAGCATAGGTAGATGACATCTAGATGTCGCCCTATGTACTACGTTTGCTGCACCGGAAATAGAAGACACGCCATTTCTTTAAATAAAATTAATTGGTGCTCGTTTGTATGTACATACATATGTAAATGCATGTGTGTGCACCTTTCTATTAATATCGTTGAATTATTTTAATATCTATTGCAAACTTTTATTCAGACAGGACTAAAAAGTAGAAAATAAATAATATAAAAAGAACTTTTTAATATACAACGCTTTTATAAATGGACTAAAAAGTAGAAAATAATACTTCTCAGTCCCATAGAATTTGTTTTGATAACTTTTGATTTTGAAATTTTAGCAAAAGTCATTATAAACAATCTATGAAATTGAAAATTAAAAGCGTGGGGCGCATGTAATACACTTGAATTGATATGAAAAGTAATATATGTATGTATGTATGTGGGTATATGAATAATGACCGCTTAAAATCGATTTCAAAGTTCTACTTTCGCTGTAGAAATTTTAGGTCTACGTTATGTAGTTTGACTATTGTCAACTAAATCGAATGCTTTGTATTGCATGCGCTCCACGTTTTTCATTTTTAATTTCATAGATTGTTTATAATGACTTTTGCTAAAATTTCAAAATCAAAAGTTATCAAAACAAATTCTATGGGACTGAGAAGTATTATTTTCTACTTTTTACTCCATTTATAAAAGCGTTGTATATTAAAAAGTTCTTTTTATATTATTTATTTAGAAATATAAACATAAAATTAGACTAAAATTCTATAAAAAGAGTATATTTGAGAAAAATTCTTTAGAATAAAATATCCATGTCAATAAACTAAAATCTAATAAGTTAGTTAATAATGTGTAGGAGCCTTACGAACTTTTTTAAATTAAATTTAATTAAAATTGCGATATTGTATTAAAAACTTATTGTTTACTATAGGAGGGAAAAATTATTTTTATAACACTGTAGGGAAAAATTCAAGTTTTCAAATGACCCAGAAAACGCCGAGACACAAGATATTTTAATTTTTATGAAAAAATGTATGTGTATGCGCTTTATTTTGGTGCGAATCACGTAAGTACGATAATTTATTTTGAATTATAATATTATTATGAACACATATGACAAAAAAACGGTTGGTTCTGTACTTGTAATAGTATATTACCATGGAACCCGTTTTAATTTGTGCCGTTTGTAAAAAAAAAGTGATAAGAAAATAATATTGTTTTCTGAGGAGATATTAAAAAAATGTCAAACTGTTTTGAAAGCCAGAAAAAAACATAACCTTAATTATAAAGATGTTATTTTGCCTCATGAATATACAGGCAGTGGTTATCACCGGGAATGCTTTAAGGCATTCACAGGACTTATGACAAAATTTTCCGCTTGTGAACGTTTCAATTCTGGAAAATGGACAATTTACCTCCAGCTATGCTGTTGATACCTGATACAAAAATAACGGGTGATTTTTTTGAGGTTAGGATTTTCATGCATTAGTATTTGACAGATCACGTGGGATTTCAGACATGGTGTCAAAGAGAAAGATGCTCAGTATGCTTTGAAATTTCATCATGAATAGACTTACTAACGAGCAACGCTAACGAATTTTCAGTGAATGGGCCCTAGAAAAGTTGGCAGAAAATCCGCTTTTTTATCGACAAATTTTGTTCAGCGATGAGGCTCATTTCTGGTTGAATGGCTTCGTAAATAAGCAAAATTGCCGCATTTGGAGTGAAGAGCAACCAGAAGCCGTTCAAGAACTGCCCATGCATCCCGAAAAATGCACTGTTTGGTGTGGTTTGTACGCTGGTGGAATCATTGGACCGTATTTTTTCAAAGATGCTGTTGGACGCAACGTTACGGTGAATGGCGATCGCTATCGTTCGATGCTAACAAACTTTTTGTTGCCAAAAATGGAAGAACTGAACTTGGTTGACATGTGGTTTCAACAAGATGGCGCTACATGCCACACAGCTCGCGATTCTATGGCCATTTTGAGGGAAAACTTCGGAGAACAATTCATCTCAAGAAATGGACCGGTAAGTTGGCCACCAAGATCATGCGATTTGACGCCTTTAGACTATTTTTTGTGGGGCTACGTAAAGTCTAAAGTCTACAGAAATAAGCCAGCAACTATTCCAGCTTTGGAAGACAACATTTCCGAAGAAATTCGGGCTATTCCGGCCGAAATGCTCGAAAAAGTTGCCCAAAATTGGACTTTCCGAATGGACCACCTAAGACGCAGCCGCGGTCAACATTTAAATGAAATTATCTTCAAAAAGTAAATGTCATGGACCAATCTAACGTTTCAAATAAAGAACCGATGAGATTTTGCAAATTTTATGCGTTTTTTTTAAAAAAAAAGTTATCAAGCTCTTAAAAAATCACCCGTTACATACACATATATTTGAAATCTTACTTGTCTTAGTTTTGTTTACTTTTTATTTCGCTACAATAAAATAATTTGTTGGTAGGATTGCCTATTACACTTTAGGAGCGCTAAAATGACAGAAAAAAGCGCAGAGGCACGTATACTTAATTTTGGGCCATACATACGGATTTTGCATTGCGAATGAAAAAAAACCTTTAACATAGAAAATGTTCCTCATACGCCATATACGAGTATTTACGATTACGGCCATGTGCGATATGGCGTATGAGTAACATTATTTCCCGCTCCTACTTCATACAAAAAATTATTGCATACTTTCATTTGACCATTCAAAACTTATTTGTTTATCCATCGATTTTCATCGTTAGTAACTTGATTTTTTGGCAAAAGAACAGTTCTTATAAATTTTATATTCTATATTTCTTATAAAATTTTGCAAAAAATAGGCTCTGTGACATAGTGAATAGCCATTGGCTTTTGTAAGAAATTGGAATTCAACTTGTAAGCACCGCCGTCTCCGATAAGTAACTAACAAAGTATAATTTTTATCGCACCTACGCCTTTAAAGCGTCTGGCAAGATGAAGGAACTATCGAAACGGTCTGGCAAGTGAGGAAACATCTTTTGATAGTTCCCCAAGTTACATATATAAAAATCAGCTTTTATACTATCACGAAAGTATAACTTAAATTTTTCATGGTTTAAGGGCGTCTGGCAGGGGGTAGGAACCATCCTAAGTGTATGGCAATGAACGACGTGGTTTCTAATGTTATTACGAGTAAAATATATAAAAACTGATACTATCACGAATTTGGGGTGGTATTTTATACACCTTTACTACCTGGTACCTGCCAAAGCCACCACTATCCAAATTTCATAGTCTGGGTTTGTTATTACCTGTGTTGGGGGCATACATAGAGAAGCTTTAAGCCTTTATAAAATAACGAAGGTCTGGAAGTCTATTTTCAACTAAACCGATACCTCACTTATTGTCATCGCATAAAATTTGTCCAATTTAGGCGACTTTTCTTAAATACGGCCTTGAATTTATATTGTTTATGTACCGGACTTTCAGCATTTTTGAGCAGTGTGGTCAAGGAATTCATCAACCTAGGCCTATATATATTCTTTTCAGATCATATTCGATCTTTGAAATCGAATCAAAAATAGTCATTCAAAAACTCATAAATCTACAAAATCGTATTTTCTGACTTAACCCTGACGGAAAGAAGTGATTTTTTTTATTAACTACTTGAAAGACTACTTTAAAACAAATGCAGTGAGTAAATGGTTCGAATTTGTATACTCTTTTTGCTCGAAAAAACAATTTGTGTTTTGGAAATATGAAAAAGCATCTGTGAAGTCCAGGACGCAAGCGTATTCAAAAGAAACATACTGACTTTGAAGTTGTGTAAACCAAAGTCATTTTAAAGACGTTGTAATTAAATGCAGAGTCGGACAGTCAACTTGCTGCTTACACACAATTCAAACTGAACATTTGAAAGCACGTTTACATGTCTGGCTGTAGCTGAGCGTGCAAAGATGTTTGCTACAATTGGTCGCAGCCAAGAATGTCCATGTTCAAATCTCATTTAATTTAAAATTTTTAATTTCGGTTTTTCTTAGTTATGAAAAGGCATTTGTGAAGTGCAGAACGAAAGCATATTCAAACGAAACATACTGACTTTGAAGTTGTTTAAGCCAAATTCATTTTAAAGTAGTTAAAATTACATGCAGGAAAAGGCAATTGACTGCTTCCTTGGACATCGCCATGTTAAATAAATGAATTCTTTGCAGGTAAAATAGTGAGAATTTCAATTAGTTATCATTTAAATAAAGTAGTTTATAAATTACTTTCAAACTAAACAATTTCCTGCAGGGAATCGACAGGTCGCGACCTCTAAATGACCTTTAACCAATTTATAAAAATGGGCAATAATATTTCTCATAAAAACCAATGAAATTAGGGGATAGGATCTGAAAATTTCCAAAAAAACAAGCATTTTCGATGGGCACCCTAATATACATATTTAAAATTTATTTGGAGATAGAATTAAACTCGTATTGACTTCCAATACTAGGACGCGTGCGCGTTGACCGATGTATGATGTAGGCGGCCGTACGTGCTCGGTAATTAACTTTCGGAGTCGCTTCGACTCCACACAGCTACGACCAAAGGATGCGCGCACGGTCGCTGTATTGCGTTTAAGCGGCGGCTTAAACATCGTCCGCGCCCTGCAGGAATGTGTTCTTAAGCACTTTCTGCAGTTCTGGCAAGGAGCGAATGGTTTTGCCAAGGACGCGGTTGGTGGTGCGGCCCTAGCAAGTATCCGTTTGCAGGCCTTGGGGGGAGCGAATGATCGTCCGTCGGGCGGTCTTTTGTTGCGGTGGCTTCGGCACCTGTCTTCCCCGGTTCCGCGCGTTCTTCTGCGCCTTCTTCTGCTCATTTTTATTCGGCAGTACGCTCCGCTTGATGGGCCTGCGTGCTTCGAATGCCTTTCTGGTAGATTTTGGCCGGCTGGGCTGCTGGTTCCGATGGCCTGTGCGCTCGGGCTTGCTAGCTGCCACATGCAGCAGCATATGGTGCGCTAAGGCGCAAGGCAATTGACGCAATACCCTTGCGCGCGGGCTACTCCTAACCGTTGCGGCGGCTTCATTGCCTAGAAGGCCGGGCACGTCCTTAAAGCGGGATACCTGTGGCAGAGCCGACATTGCAGACAGTTGTCAGTTTCCGCCGTTGAGGCCAGTGGGCATGCCTTACGAGCTGGCATAATGTCTTCGAACTGGAAATAGAAGCAAAGACAGAGAAACGAGAAGTACTTGGGCACAATATTTAAACTGGATGTTAAGACGTAATATAGAAGGAAATATGTATGCAATTTATTTAGTGTGCTTTGCGGGGAGAATTCTCCGTGGGAAGGAACACAGTTTGACAAGTGGGCGCGTGATAACTCCATGTTGTGTTCCACGAAACGTATGTGGTTTTCAGGGCCGTGGCGAACGTTTTCGATTCGTCCCAATCGCCCCTAGGTGGGGGGAGTGAATCTTCTTTGATCACGACGAGGTAGCCTGGCTTAAGATCGCGTTGTGGGGTTTTCCACTAGTATCTCTTCTGAAATCCTTGAGGTAATCTTCCTTCCAGCGGCGACTAAATTGGTGGTGAAGTGCTTTGACTTTCTCCCACCGGTTTAGTAGAGGGAGGTCTTCCGCATTAGGCTCGGAAATGGCCACCTCGAATAAAGTGACCCGGAGTAAGAGCTATCATAAAAGCTGGGTCTTGGACAGAGGCCTCGAGTTTAGGACTGCTTCAATTCGCACCAGAAGCGTTGTGAATTATTCGCTTGTGGGTTGCAGCGATTTCTTTAGATGAATTCAGATTCCAACAAAGCCGCCCATATGGGGGTCGCTGGTTGGTATATATTGCCAATTGACGCCTTGAGGGGCATATTTATTGACTGGGCGCTGGGCGCCAAGGAACGCTTTTCCATTGTCATTCATCAGTTTCGAGGGGAATCCTCGTCTGCCAACGAAGCGGGCAAATGCTGCTCGAAAAGCCTCAGTTGCAAGATCCGCGTATAGCTCGAGATGCACTGTATTTGTGGACGGTGGAACATCTTAGCAACGAGGCTTTAATTTGGAATGGCCCTGCAAAATCTACTTCAGTTGTAGAAAAGGGAGTAAGAAACTGCAGCACTCAGGGTGTAGAGCGGCCATTAAATATTTGGGTGCGTGTTTGTTGCTTATAAAGCGTGCACGCTTTGCATTCAAAAATGCATTTTTTGATTAGAGGTTTTAGCTTTGGTACGTAGTACTCTTGCCTTACCATTTGGAGCATTGATAATTTTCCTGTGTGAGGATGCAGCGAGTGTAAAAACTCCAAATTCAGCTGGCAGAACCTCGATTCTGTAGAGTGAATTATTAGCTGCCTTTCAATATAGCTCAACGTGGAATATGCTAATCGGTCATTTACCCGTAGAAGTCCGTCTTTGAACAAGGAAGGATTGAGAACAAGAAGGGGCCTTTTTTTGTTAATGGGCTTTTTATATTGCAAAGCGCTTTTTTCGCTCGGAAAATGGCGTGATTACGCTGCGTTGATAAGACGCATTTTTGCATGTTGGAACTCGTCATGCGTCAGATGTGGATTAGTGATTGTAGCCAGCCCCTTTGATTTGTTGCGGGTATTGCTCACGAAGCGGAACATGCACGCAGTCACGCGGAGTGCTCGAGAGAAAGAAGAAAAGCGATCAAGAAAATCGACATTTTCTTCGACGGCGTGATATACCTGCACCTTGCACTTTTCTGGTGCAGATGCACTGCATGCCTTTGACCTTGGCCATGCATCCATGTGGGAAGAGAGCCATTTTGGTCCGTGCCTCCAGAGTGGGGAATATGCCAAGTCCTGCGGTTTGCAACCACGGGTGCCGAGGTCGGCTGGATTGTCTTGGCTGACAACATGGCCCCATGTACCGGTTGGAAGATATTCCCGGATGTGGGAGGTACGATTGGCTACATATGTCTTCCATTTACATGGTGGCTTTTCAAGCCAAGCTAGCACAATCTCTGAATCTGACCAAAAGAATGTGTTGCACGATTCTAATTTGAGCTGTTTTCGAGCAGTTGCGACCAGTTTTGCGAGTAAGACTGCACTACAAAACTCTAGGTGTGGCAAGCTTACCGTCTTCAGCGGTGCAACTTTGCTTTTTGCAACCAAGAGTGGAATTTACTTGGTTGCTAGCTTGTACGCGGATGTAGATCGCTGCGCAGTATGCTTTTTCCGAGGCATCTCAAAACCCGTGGATTTGGGTATCTTGCCCCGGAGCGAAATTAACCCACCGAGGGATTTCAATATGGCAGATGGCTGGCAGATTTTCTGCGAACTATTGCCATTTTACTAAGACTATAGGTTTGGCAAATTCATCCCAATCAATGCCATTTAGCAGTACAGCAGCATTGAAGCAGTACATTACATATATAATATATCACACTTATGTACATTACATAAAACACTTTTATATATGGTGCTAAGCAAGAAATATTTAGGAGCATAAAATTTTATTTCGTTTTGTACTAAAATACACTCTTTTGCACTCGATAAAATATATGCTAGGTATGTATGTACATTAGACTGCATCACCAAAAAAAAGTTTTTCCGGCGGAATTACAAACTTTAATATATTTTAAGACTTCCGCCAAAATATTTCGGAAAAATATTAAATTAAAAAATTAATAAATTAAAAAAATAGTTTCTTAAAGGATTTTTTGGAAGAAATCCGCTCAGATGACAAAACAGTTTAAGCTTAAAAAACCTACGTAAACATTTTTAAAAATTTGTTTCAACGGAATCATAATAATGAGATTTTTGATGCAGTTTTTTAACGTTTTCAAAGATTTGTTTAAGAAAAACTTGAATAACTGCTCCAAAACTTTACCGATATAGAATTATGAGGTATCGGTGGAAAGGTATTTTGTCACCTTTTTTATTTCTCATTCTCAACTCATTCACGTCCCAATTTTTTCTTTATCAAATGCCAACACATTCAACATGGAATGACATTTCGTTTATCTTACCTTCCTCTTTCATACTTTGAGTGAGCATATTTACACAGAAATCAAAAGAGTGAGAAAAAACCTTACCAATGATATCTCATAAGTCTAAATTGGTAAAGTTTTGGCTGAGTTATATATGTGCAAAAACAGTACCGATTTTTTTTTATATATGGGGAGCGATGCAGTCCAATGTACATACATATAGTGGTCCACAAAATAAAAGAATTGCGATATTTCGACCGTTTTTGGCATTTGGCATTTGTCTTTTGTTTATTTAATGTTTACAATTTTTTTATAAAAGTCTAGCAGGTATACAACAAACACCATATAAATTCAGATTTCAAACATTGTGCTTATTTTCACCAAAATTTTAAACTTTTTAATCAGAATTTTGGTATGCGGTTTCGTAAGCTATATAATTCTAGTAAATATAATGAAATGCAAGTTTCATGCTGCTTTAAAATCTCGTTAATTTTTATCAATTTTTTTGCTGGCAATATCCTCCAAATAAAAGAAAATTTTCGAACATATTGGAAAAACGTGAAACACCTTCAACCAAAAAAAAAATAATTTTTGTGGTCTGTCTGCCAATATTTTCTCATGTTGGCTGTTGTCTGTCGCTACACCTGAACGTATTAAAAGAAATTCCAAATAATCGGGAAAGAATAAGCGAAAAAAGGCCGATGCCGATGCTCAATTTTGCGCCGATACTAGCCGATGCCGACTAATCGGTCGGACTCTACATACAACTGAGACTCCTCTGGGAGATAAATGGGTTGAAAAGAACAAAAACAAAAAACCTACAATATAAACAAACACAACCACCGAGTGATTAAGTAACTCGGTGAGTAACTACAGATTGCCTAAAATTATGCAAAATTTACTGTTAATGTGTCTTTGACAAAAATTGTGTATTAAAATAAACTACAAATAATATACTTAAGTAACAATTACCAAAAAAGAAGACAAATACACAAGTATAATAATAATAAAGCAAAATTAATAATAATAAAAAAAATGATAATATGTAATAATAATAAATATGATAATAATAATAATAAAATAAATCCATCAAAAGGTAGATATGCCTATAAATCGGACCCCTCCCAAATGTGGGGGGAAATTCGACAACACTTACTCCCGCAGCAAATACAACACGAATCGCAGCAGGGAACCTAAGAATAACCACATCTTCGCAAGATGGAAACCCACAAAAAAACTATAAGCCCTCAACCAATGCTTCTGAAGCTGCAAAAACAGCTTGAATTGCTTTACAACCAAAAGCAACAAACTGACTTGCAAATCTCCATTAATCGTGTCAAACCAGGTAATGAATGGAAAACCGTCCCAAACTCGAAACGACCCCGCGAAAGCCCGGGTGAGGCTACTACTTCTAAGAAGCAAATTTAGCCCAACATATATTCGTTGGGAAGCACCCAAACAAAAACACAAAATAAATTGCCGCCTTAGAAGTCGAAGAAAATAATAAGGCCCAAGAAAAAACCCTCAAACCGCCCCCATATTTGCTGGCAAGGTTAACAATATCACCCCGTTAATGACCCTTTCGCAGGAAATGGCTCCAAACTCGTATGACTTAAAACTTGTGAGCAATGAGCAAATCAAAGTCCAAGCATCAACCCTAGACGCCTATAAACCGATTGATACCCAATTAGGACAACGAATTACGGAGCTCTATACATACAAATCGAAGCAAGAAAGGTCCTTCAAAGTGGTACTTAAAAACATGCATCCGTCTGTGGATCCTCAAGATATAATAGACTCACTGCAAAATCTTGGCCACAGGTTACAGTTATGAAACATTGAACAACTCAAAAGCCGCTAGCACTATTCATCATTGAGCTCAAACCGCGCCCTAACAATAAGCATATGAGACATTCTTTTTCATATCGGACATCAAATTTGGTGTCACACTTTCGATTGGCTTCAAATTTTCTTTATGGGTTCTATACACGTGGTTCGAGCAATTTTTGTTTATTTTTTTATCTTCGGAGATATGATCTGTTTGCATTTTTTCGTGATTCTGACTAATTATGTACTACTTCAAATTTTTATATCTAGGATTCTACGCATCGTAGAGACTTCATCTTAACGTCGTTTTACAGCTAAAGAGACGGGCTTAACATTTCTATATATAAAGGCGTCAAGATTGCCAAAAAGCTAACTTAGCTATTAACAGTTGAACTTTTTAAAGATGATTTGTATAGTGAAGACCAGTAAATTAGGGATATAAAATTAAACTATCGTATTCCTTGTTTAATTCTCTATAAGAAACATATTTCAAACAATTGGGCGTTTTTCAAGAACTATTTTGGAAATAATTTTTTATGACGAGATGGTTTCTTTTTGCCAGAGTCAGCAATTTTTTGTAATTTGTTTTCGAAAACGTATAACGAGGTATCTTTAGCAAGGTGTTAAACATCGGGTTTTGGCAAGAATTTAAATTTTATTGCAGACTCCGTTAGAATACCTATTCAGGTATAATATTTGTACGGCTAGATTTGGCTTTAAGGCGACGAACCCCCAGAAATGGGCGTGGCAATTGTAGGACAAAAGATAACAAAACCCAGATTTTATTATTCTAGAAATGGGCGTGGCTATATTAAAAATAAAGTTCAAAAACTTAGACTTTATTGTGGATTTAGCCAGATTATCTAAATGGATTGAAAAAGTTGAGGAACAAATATTGTTAACGAAGCGATATTCTGCCAAATTCCGCAATAAAATCAGCGTTTTGCTATCTTTAGTCCTGCAATTGCCACGCCTATTTCTAGGGGTTTGTCGCCTTATAGAATAATCCTGTCGTACAAATATTATTTTTGGATAGGTAGTCTATCGGAATCCGCAATAAAATTTAAATTTTTGCAAAAACCCAATTTTTAACATCTTGCTAAAATATCTCATCATACTTTTTCGAAAACAAATTTAAAAAATTGTTGATTCTCACAAAATAAACCATCTCGCCATAAAGAAAAATACTTTAGAAACAGTTCTTGAAAAACGCCCATTTTGTGAACCACGTCTTTTATAGAGAATTAAACAAGGATTACGATGGTATAATTTTAAATCCTTAATTTACTCTGCTTCACTATGCAAATTCACTTCAAAAAGTTCAACGACGTTAAGATGAAGTCTCTACGATGAGCAGAACCCGAATATAACGATTTGAAGACGTGCATGATTAGTCAGAATCACGAAAAAATGCAAACTTTGACAGATCATATCTCCGAAGAAAAAAATAAAAAAAAATTCCTCGAATATGTGTTTGCTTATTTCATGTATAGAACCCACAGAAAATTTTGAAGCGAATCGGAGACATGACATAATTTTTTTTTACGAAATCCGTCCGACTTAAAAAAGAATGGCTCGTATATATTAAGTGAATGTGCCAACTGCCAACAATATGGGCACACAAAGGCTTACAGCCATAGAAGGCGGGTATGCATTAAATGCGCAGTAGACCACATATCCGCGGCTTGTAAGCGTAAGACCAAGTCTGACGATGTGAAATGTGCTCTATGGTATTTAATCACCCAACGAACTATAAAGGCTGTTTTGTTTATAAAATCCTTCAGAAACTCAAATACCCACAATTGAGAAAAAAGGAAACCCCACCTAGTAGTGCTTCTCAGGAACAGGAAGAATCAGCTCAATCTGCTTTCAATCCCCCTCTGGTCAACCCGACGCGCAATGCACTATCATATTCGCAAGCCCTTAAACGCCATAATACTGCACCAATACCCAACATGAGTGATACTCCAGATACCTACCTCTGAATCTCTAGCTCGAACCTAAAATACAATCGAAATGAGAGAAATGGTCTCACTATTAAAACAAGTCGCAACAAGATGAATCTCTTCGTCACCCTTACGACTAAACACTGGGCATCTTCGAATCCCTAAACATTGTTATTTGCAACGAGATGGGCTATCAAAACACTTGAAGTTAAAGCGTTTCTTCATACCTAAGACATTGATATTCTCCTGATATCTGAAACTCATTTTACTAATAAAACCCACTTTCAAATTCCAAGCTATAAATTCCATCACACAATGAATCCAGACAACAAAGCTCATGCTGGCTCAGGTAATTTAACTTGCCAACTTCGAATTCGTTCCACCAAAATGAGCTACATAATAAAAATACAAGTTTACTTAATTTTTTCGGTATTCGAAATATTAAAAAAGTGAGGCAATCGTGAAAAATCACCATCTCCATCGAAACAAGAAACCAGAAATCGAGGAAAATTAAAACTCTTGTTTAACTTTTTTTGTTACTTTTTAAAGTTGAGCGTATCTTGTGTTTATACAACTTTTTATTAAAAAAGTAATTTTTAAGCAAAAGACACAACCGACCTCAATTTTCAAATACAAAGTACCGTTAATTTTTTCATGATCCAATGATCGGATCTAAACCAAATTAGGGGACGACCCTTCAGGTACCATCTTTCCGATAAAAAAAATACTGAACCGATTTTATACATAAAAAAGAAAAAATAATCCGACGAATTGATTACCTGCCCTGTTTTGAAGTCGGGTAAAAATGTTTGAGTTCTTTGTTAATTTTATGTAAATAAAGTGCAATTTATGAAGCTATAAGAAGCTTATTTATTTATTACATACTGTACATAAAAATTGCATATATGTATTTTAAAGAGCATATTATCTGAAGCGAATTTTCAGTATTTTCTGGTGATATTTAAAAGTATAAACCCCTCCCAAAATATATTCCTGGAATCGCCCCTGCCCTGAAGATAGAAAACGATTAAAGACAAAAGAAAATAGCTAAAAGATACCCTCAATATCTGAGCAGGATTGATGCCTCTGCATCTACCGAATATTCTCTCTGATAGAATCTTCAATAAGAAATGAAAACAACGAATAGGCAAAAAGTGATTCAGAAAAGGCTAACATATTTGCGAGCTATCTAAAAACGGCTTTCATACCGCACAACTTTGAAACCCCACCCGAGACAATAAATAAAGTCAACATCACCCTGGGTTGTACTCGTTAAATGGACCCACCCAAATAAAAATTTACTAAAGCAGAAGTAAAAATAACAACTGAAAAATTAAGCCTGAAAAAAGCTCCGGGTTATGATCTCATTAGCAGCCAATTGGTAAAGCAATTACCCAAAGATGGAATCACTTTTTTGACTTAGTTGCTCAATGCCGTCCTTAAATACTACGGGTTTTATACCACCACAATGAAAGGTGTCACAAATAAAAATGATTCTCAAACCTGGAAAAAGTGCTGATAGAATAGAATCATATCGACCAATTAGCTTACTACCCACAATCTCCAAACTCATGGAAGTTCTCTTCCTTAGAAGGTTATTTCGAATCATTGAAGAGCGAAAACTCATACCCAATCATCAATTTGGTTTCAGGAAAAACACAGCACAATTGAACAAGTCCACAGGCTGGTTGAAAAGATTTACTCTGCGTGTGACCAAAAAAAGTATTGTACTGCTGTCTTCCTCGATATTTCACAAGCTTTCGAATGCATTTGACACGATGGATTGCTTTATAAAATTAAAACTACACTTCCAATTATCTACTATTTATAAATTTATTCAGTCCTACCTTAAAAATCGCTACTTTTCGGTCAAACAGGGTATGGAAAAGTGCAAACTTCATGAATGTTTAGCAGGCGTTCCCCAAGGAAGCGATATGAGCCCAATCCTATATTTACTCTACATATATCGCGCGTTTAATAATCATGCCTATTATGGTATTCGACGGAATTCATCCGCTCGGATCTAATCCTATCCGTACTCGATTTACTTTTTTAAGTAAACGCTATTATTGATAACGAAGGATGCACTGCGTTGCCTTTTTGGAACTGTATTGCCAGCCAACATAATCAGCTATGTCAAAGGATTTTTGCCAACATTGGTGACATTTATTGCAAATATTAAATGGATTCTGTGGCTTTTTTATTGATTTCGATGAAAACACCGGGAGTGATATGCGACGAACGCGATAGAAAGTCAGGGATTGTGAATAGGGAATCCAAACCCGCCATTTTTGCGAGATCAGATATGAGGGATTACACATGCGGGATCCGCGGGATTTGCGGGACTACAGAAAAAAATTAAAAAGACGAATACGAGTTGTGAACGTGCTCGCCAAATGTTCGTCGTGGATGTCTGTATTAAATATACATCATTTTATAACCCAGTAGATAATTTAAGGAGTTAGGTTTGATATGGCACTGACAGCGGTGAATAAGTAATTGTGACTGCCTGCAATTAGGAAAAGTCGATCTCAGCTAATAAAAAAAAAAAACTAATTAGAAGCTTTCATTACAGGTAAGCCATTTCAAGAAGTCACCCGTGATTCCAATAATTCAAATTATTATAAAAAACGGGTTCCTTTTTAACAAAATAACAAGGTTTTAAACTAACTCGGCTGGCAGCCACGACTTTCAAACAGAATTTTCTTCGAAATTTTCATTCCCAGAAAATCACATTTTATTTGCCATATCCACCTATTTACAACCTAGCTATAAGCACACATTTTTCAAACCAGTCACAGAAGAAAGACTAAAAATTAATTACAAAATCTAAAATCGAAAATCGCTGATGACGTTACAGGTTCTACAAATTTTAAAACAACCAAAAGAATGAGAATGAAGAATTCTATGGAAAATAACGGGGTTTAAACAACGATCTTTTCATGATGCTATATTGTGAAGATGAAAGGCAGGAGGATACAACCGACATTTGCAGCCCCGATGCAATTTTCAGAAAGGTGTTATTGCACCGCAAAAAAAAAATAATATAACTGAAAGTCCTCTCAACCGGTGCAGCGTCAATCGAAGAGAATTTACAATTTTGTCAAGTTTCAAGTTTTTCAAGTTATTCGCCTTGAGCGAGTAACGTATGCGTAATGAAATACGAACTGATGCAGTAAAAAGAAACATCTATGCTTTCGGATGCAACAAGTACTGTTTTCCCACTCACATAAATATTGTCGAAATTTCCAAGAAAATTTTTTATTTTTTTAACCACTTAGACGATAATTAGTTCAGAGGTATATTTAGGTGTCCTTTTATGGGTCCCCAATGAGAAATATTTCCCTAATGCGTCGTACAAAACTAAAAGGAATGTGATGCAAGCAAATTTTGGCTCGTAGCCGCTTTTAATTTTCCTTTTCAACGTTTAAAAAAATGTTGGGTAGGGTGGTTAGCACATATTTCACTATATCACTGACTCTTGAATAGTACCTAATGCTTTTTTGCTTGCTTTGCACTTTATTCTCATTATACGCTGTGATTTTGCAGAAAGATCAAGCAGTTTATGATTCTTATTACGGTCTCATTTCGCTGCTATGTGAAACAGTTTCTTCGCACTCGTGCGTTTTCCTTCTAGTGTTTTCCTGTTCTTTAAAGCCGACATTTCCTTTGTAAATAAAGTATTCTTGTATTAGAAACATTTTGGTCATTCTCCATATCACCGTCTTCATGAGCTTCAATACCGTCGTAATCTCTCGGAGTAGGTGGAGAAGTGTCCTCATATATAGCATTTTCAGTTTAAATGAAACCATTTTCAAATTAAGCGAAACCTTTTTCAAATAAAATGAAACTTTTTTAATTTTAATCGAAACCTTTTTCAAATTAAATGAAACCTTTTTCAGATTCAGTGAAACTTTATTCAAATTAAATGAGACCTTTTTCAGATTCAATGAAACTTTATTCAAATTAAATGAAACTTTTTTCAAATTAAATGAAACTTTATTCAAATGAAATGAAACTGTTACGTGTTGCTCTCCCGTCAAGGCATGTTGAATACAGTGTTGCCGTTTCGGCCCAATTGGACCAAAATTGGTAGTTTCATTTCTTAAAATAAGGCTTTGGTAGGTTGGTTGGTTTGTTGTGATTTTCGAGGGGTTTTGGTAACTAGGCAAATCATATAATTTATTCATTTTATAAAACTTCAAATATCTCTGTTTTCGGGAGTAAATGTAAAGGATGATGTGAAAAGAGAAATGGGACATGCCAAAATTATTCTTGAACCGAAAGTGAATGTTGCCGTGATTAGACTGTGCTCTAATCCATAGAGTTTGTTTAAGTTAGAAGAAAATAATTAGACAATTGTTATGCAAATGCCAAATTTTACATTTCGCTAAAGCGAGTGAGTGAGAAGGGAGAGTATTTGTACTTTATTTCCCTCTTCTTCCTTAAGAAAATAATACTTGACAGCTTCGAATTCGTGTAGCAACAGTAAAAATATGTAATTTTCAACGCTTGACTTTGAGTTCGCGCTTTTTTTTTCATTTTACCCAAAAAGAGTTGCGCATGAAGACAAATTATGGACAAGTAAATTTTATTTGATTTTGTTATAATAAAGTGTTGAACCTACTTACATATGTTACAACATTTAAATCACATTTTCAATGAAAGTCACATTTTAGTAGGCTGAGAGCTATTTTGTACCAATTGTGGTAGGAAAAAAATTTTGAGTGGCAACATACATACATATATACATTTTCTTCATATGCATAGCGGTTGAGAAACCAGTTTTGATATTTTAAAGACAAAATCGCAATTCACGCAGCTTTTGGTGGCCAAAATTACAGAAGAGTAAACAACAGACTTCTGCGTATGTAATGCTGTGCGTTGGTTAACAGCTTACACGCGAAGCTCATTTATAGCATTTTCAGTTTAAATGAAACCATTTTCAAATTAAGCGAAACCATTTTCAAATTAAATGAAACCTTTTTCATGTTAAGCGAAACCTTTTTCAAATTAAAAGAAACCTTTTTCAGATTCAGTGAACCTTTATTCAAATTGAATGAGACCTTTTTCAGATTCAATGAAACTTTATTCAAGTTAAATGAAACTTTTTTCAAATTAAATGAAACTTTATTCAAATGAAATGAAACTTCTTTTAGTTTGTGATAGGCTTGTCTGATCTGTTCTTTTAGTGTAAATAAAACTAAATATGTTGGAGGAATCCTAAAAACATTAACCAGTGAAAATTATAATATAATAAACACTTTCAACCTAAAAGATAAACTGACGAATATATATGTGTGTAAAGAAGAAGTTTTAGTGTCTTTTGATGTCGTTTCTTTGTTCACTAATATATCTACAACCCTAGCTGTGAGAATTATAATGAAAAACTGGGAGAAACTACAAAAGGTGACGAACATTCCAAAAAGCAAATTTCAAAATATTCTGGACTTTTGTCTTAAAGACAACAATTATTTTATGTGCAATAATAAGCTATACACACAAACCTTTGGAATGCCAATGGGCAACCCCCTTTCACCAATAATTGCTGACATCGTGATGGACGATTTACTCGAAAATACAATTTCAGAGCTCAAAAAACTTAATATTAACATTAAATTTATAACAAAATATGTAGATGACATCTTCGCAATAGTCAAACGTAATGACGCTAATATTATTCTCCAACATCTGAACAAATACCACAACAAACTTCAATTCACCATGGAAATGGAAGAAAACTCAAGCATCCCTTTTCTAGACGCGCGTATACATAGAAGCGAAAATCGCCTTCTTCTGGACTGGTATTGCAAGCCTACATCTTCTGGTCGCCTGATAAATATCTTCTCTTCGCAACCAACGAAATACAAAATAAATACCGCCACAAACAATTCCATGAAGCAAACATTGAAAAAATTAAGAAGATCCTAAAAAGCAACAACTACCCTGAACATTTAATACACAACTTAATAAAACAAAAAATAATGCAAACAAACAATCATCAAAAGAGAATCTCAAGCACAGATGCAATAAACACAACAAAAAGATACCACAGTGTCACAAACATTCCAAAGCTGACCGAAAACTTCGGCCGCGACTTTGCAAAACAACAAAACATAACACTTGCATACAAATCTAATTACACATTATCCACAGTTTTTACAAAAACAAAATGCTCAATAGATGCTCAACAACAAAGTAACGTAGTTTATGAAATTAAATGTAATGGTAAGGAGAACGAAGAATGCGGAAAGGTGTACATAGGAACAACTAAGCGAGCCCTAGGCACGCGATGAAACGAACATGAAACAGATATAAAAAAACAAAAAACTAGTACAGCGCTTTCACAACACATACGAACTACTGGGCACTCAGCAGATTTAGCAAACACAAAAATTATCGACATAGAAAAACGAGAAAAAACCAGATACACATTAGAAAGTTTAAGGATCTTGCAAAAAAGGGAAAACACAATAAACAAAAAAGAAGACACCGATGACATTTCTGCTGCCTACTTGTTATGCTTATAGAATTCAAATTTAGTTTTTAGTTTAGACAAAGCTACCACAGAAGGTGGTATGGATTAAAGTAGATTTAGTTAATTTAATGACGAATTTTATGTGAGTATTTTTTGTGTTCAATATCTCAGATGTTCTTTTGCAATTTGTATATGTACTTATGGATATGTATGTGTATTTGTTCCTTTACTTACTATCATATATATATGTATGTATTTATATTTTTGTAACAGATAATAAAATAAACACGCCCCTGAAGATGCTAAGAAGATTAGCGAAACGTTGGGCCGTAAGTGAAATAACGTCGTTTTATTTACACTAAAAGAACAGATCAGACAAGCCAATCACAAACTAAAAGATTTTCACAAAATACAAACTGATCGGATATACATAAATAAATGAAATGAAACTTCTTTTTTGGATTACTTTGAATTATCTATTACGTGTTGCTCACCCTTAAACTGGCTACACACGACGAACATCTGCGCACACATGCGCGGCTTGACGTGCGTGTTTGTCGTTTGTAGGGCGGTTCACGAGCATGCTCGTAAAAAATAAAAAAAATTGTGATTTTCAGCGAGCATGCTCGTCGTTTGTAGCGTGATTTGCGAGCATCGCATTGGAAACAAAAACAACAACCTCATTTTGTGTTGATGCTTGAAGTGTGCACATCGGCGGATAAATGCATCCAAGCCATGTTGGTTAATTGAATTTTTGATAAATGAGGCTAAATTACTATAAGTATATGTATGTACATACATACAAGTAAAATATAAATAAATTTAAGTAACACATGCATAAAAAAGCTAAGTTAAAAGCATCTTTGCTAATCATCTTTACGCTACCTCGACAAAATCACATATGAGCCGCTCGCCGTCTGTAGCAAACGACAGCGAGCATGTTGGCGCATATGTGCGCGCAGATGCTCGTCGTGTGCAGCCAGTTTTACGGTCAAGGCATGTTGAATACAGTGTTGCCGTTTCGGCCCAATTGGACCAAAATTGGTAGTTTCATTTCTTAAAATAAGGCTTTGGTAGGTTGATTGGTTTGTTGTGATTTTCGAGAGGTTTTGGTAACTAGGCAAATCATATAATTTATTCATTTTATAAAACTTCAAATATCTCTGTTTTCGGGAGTACATGTAAGGGATGATGTGAAAAGGAAAAGAGAAATGGGACATGTCAAAATGGTTCTTGAAGCGAAGTTGAATGTTGCCGTGATTAGACTGTGCTCTAATCCCTAGAGTTTGTTTAAGTTAGAAGAAAATAATTAGACAATTGTTATGCAAATGCCAAATTTTAAATTTCGCTTAAGCGAGTGAGTGAGAAGGGAGAGTATTTGTACTTTATTTCCCTCTTCTCCCTTAAGAAAATAATAGTTGACAGCTTTGAATTCGTGTAGCAACAGTAAAAATATTCTCCCAGTTAAACATCATAATCGGCGTTATCGACTCCCTGATATAAGTATGGCGTCGATAACGTCGATAACGATGTGTAATTGGGAGTTAAGGCTCTGTTACGTACGTGTTTTTACGTAGAAATCAAAAACCAACAGACTTCTACGTATGTAATGCTGTGCTTTGGGTAACAGCTTACCCGCGAAGCTCATTTAACAGATTCCTTATGTGACAACTCTCAAGCAATGCCAAGTATGCATAACAGAGCCTTTAGTGTTAGCCAGACATGGTGCAAACGGCTCTTAATAGGTTAAGTTGATTTCCTGTTCCTTAATTTAAAAATGTTTGATACTTAATTTGAATGAAGCTTCATTTGACTTGAAAAAAGTTTAATTTGGTTTGAATAAAGTTTCATTGAATCTGAAAAAAGTCTCATTTAATTTGAATAAAGTTTCATTGAATCCGAAAAAGGTTTCATTTAATTTGAAAAAGGTTTCGCTTCATCTGAAAAAGGTTTCAATTAATTTGAAAAAGGTTTCGCTTAACCTGAAAAAGGTTTCATTTAATTTGAAAAAAGTTTCATTTAAACTGAAAATGCTATATTCTCTCCTGCGGTACATCTCTGCGCGGAACATTTCTCGATGTGGATGGAGTTGCGTCATCATAATTTCTCCCCTGCGGCACTCCAAACTGTTTGGCGTTTCTTATACCACCAACGCAATCATTAAGGCACACAAGGGCAGCAACTCTTCTTCCATAGATGTTTAAGGAATTTCCCTATTTGCTCCTCCACCAGTCGCATGTAGCTCTTTTTTTTATGCGCGAGTCTTTTCTTCATGATACAAATATTTAAAGGTAAAACCGCTCGCTCAATTCGTCGGCCATCATTTATTTTTTGGAGTTTGTCTACTTTATAAAATTAAAATTTTGAGAGCAACTCAAATGCCAAATAAAAGTAAAACAAAAAACAAATAGATGAAAATATTAAAATTTTCTTTTATTTGAGACTGAAAATGAGAGATTGAAAATTTTAAAACATTTTTGTATTGTTAGCAAACTTCAAAAATGTTCAGGCTGCCTCTCAGCGGTTTACCTTCAAATTTTTGTATCATGATTTTCTTCATCGCCGATTTATAGTTCGACAAACCCTGTGGTTCAAACTTAGTAACGAATATTTTCAATCAGTGGCGCACAGTGGGACGTCTCCATATAAGCTGCGGCTAAAAGTAGTAACCGTACTAGAAATTCGCTGAAATTACGTTCGGCACTTAGAAATGAAGAAATGTGGAAAATGGCAAAATTCAACGCGCTACCACGCCCACAGCTCTTGTGGGCGGAAATAGTAAATGTTATCCGATTTTGATGAAATTCAGAGCATGTGCTGGTTTTAACGAGAAAAGCATAAATCTGAAAGATAATATATATAATAATAAAGAATTTATTATTATGGCGCCCCACCTTCAATAAAACTTTTTTGGCTCCACGTACTAAATTTTATGAATTTCGGAGAAAATGAACAGGCACATTTATTTTTTTCTAAAGAGGTTTTTGTCATTTTTAAAATAACTTCTTCACTTTAAAAACATTTACAATATCTGCATGCTAAATTATGTGCACGATATGTATTTACACTGAAACTTTCAATTTTACCTGCATTTTATACAACAAAAGCTGAGCTAAGGCCAGCAGGACTCTTGCCATCGAAAACGGATCTCGTCCAGAGAAGCGTCCATTTTTGGCTGAATGTTGAATGTGATTATTAGATTGGCGAGTCATTAATATCTACATCTTCTTCCATTTCCATTTTATATTGCATATGATTTATTTTATGTACAAACCAGAGTCATTCCCTTCAGATCTACAATAAAAATTCAATAAATTTTACAGGAGGTGGGTCTAAAAAAGGAAGAATAGAAGCTGAACTCGCAGTTCCTCGCAGCTGGATCTATTTGAGATATGACACGCATAGTTAATGTTAACTTGTCCGAAGTATAATTTAGCTCGCTTCCTAGGTCCTTTTTAAATATCCATTTTTAAATTAAGCACTCGAAAAATTTTATACCCACAAATGGAATTTCAAAGTAAACTATTTTATACATTTCAAAAGATTTATGAAAATTTAAAGTTATGCTTGACCACAGATATATTCAAAAACTGCTCATCAATCAGATTAGCTTTTTATATATGCGCACAAGTGGAAAAATTAATTTAAATTACTTGCGACAAAATCGAATTTTTTCTTACCAATTTATTTATTTCGCATTGTTCCTACTTTAAACTCATGTCATGATTGCAAATATGCATTTTTATCAAAAATTCTTTTTGGTTTGGGTTAGCTGGATGTGTTGCTATATATCTGCGTAATTACTTTTTCAGAATTCGCTGACCCGTTTTTACCACTTTTGGCCGCTGTAGTCCCATTGTGTGGCGTAGCCAGGATTTGGCTTAGGGGGGGAGAAAAAAAATTCCATCGAAAACTTAAATCTGTGACACTGAATGGCTAGAGGCGTCGCCTGAGTGCATTCTTTCATATATTTAAAGGGTGAACACACCAAAACTGCGACACTTTGGGAAGCTTATAGCTTACCCAAAATGAATTCGATATTTTGAAATTCAAATACCATAAGCTGACCACATGGCCTTAGTTGGACGTAGAAGAAAATTCATTTGAATTTGATTCCTAGTTGAGTTAAAAATGGCAACCGAGTTAGAAACGAGACAAACCATTTTGCACGAGTTTATAAATGATCCGGCCTTAAGTACATGTAAAATTGCTAAAAAATTAAAGATTGCACTATTAGACAGTTTTCAGGGTTTTAATCGGTACAAATAAGGCCTGGCAGTTACGAGAAAACCAGGGAGCGGGGGTTAGCATGGTCAAAGTGATAAAAACAGTGCTCGGAGAGTCCTTAGTGCGTTTTGGCGAAATCCGAAGATTTTGTCGCGTTATGTTGCAAACCCCGTACGCAGATCGCAGTTTTTCGTACAAAAGGTAAAGCGGAAAGCTTCATTGAGATGTTCTACAGCTCAAACAGCGCCAGACCGAGGCGCAAAGTAGAATGTTACAGCGAAATCCCGCATTCGGAAGATGTATGAATTCTAAATTAAAAAATACAACTGCATTGTTATGGACTACGAGACCTACTGCTATAAAAATTCAAAATATATTGCAGGTCAAGATTTTTATACTGGTGCAAGTCGTCAAGATGCCCCTGAAAGTTGTAAGCTGAAAATGAAGTCCAAATTACCAAAAAAAAAAACACATGGTTTCGCAAGCTAATTGATCCTGTGGCCGTAAGAGCAGCCCTTTTTCCCATCCGGGACAATGAATGATCAAGTTTATCGGGATGAGTGCCTCAAAAGGCGTCTTCTGTCATTTATCAACAGATAAGGAGTAGGCCACTGTTCTAGGCGGACATGGCAACCTGCCACTATGCCAAGGACACATTGCCGTGGTATAATGCAAATAACATCAATCTTGTACCTCACGACTGCAATCCACCCAATAGCCCAGAGCCACGTCCTATTGGGGAATATTGGTCAATTGTCAAAGAAATCTTGCAGAAAACAGTTGAAACAATGAAAAATATTGAAGAGTGCAAAACAAAGTAGTTGTGCGCATCGCGTAAAGTCGATGATGCAGTCGTGCAGAACATGATGGCGCGTGTGCGATGAAAATACCGATCACTTGCACATGGAGCAAATAATAACTAATATTTTAACATTTTAATAACATCTAAACTTCCAAGTTATATAATACAAGAAAAAATAATTTCAAAGCCTCATAGTTTGTTTCTGGTAGTAATTTCTAAGTGTCGCAGTTTTGGTGTGTTCACCCTTTATGTATGTGCCAGTTTTACCGTTATATCTGTGGTCATAAGCAATAACCGCCTAAGTCGAAAAACCTGAATTCGAGAAAAAACGTCTTTAACATTCCGATTGTAATGTTAAACTTATAAGGAAACCAAAATATGTTCGTCTATAACTTTTTAAATAGCCTAGGTGGCAAGATGGGGATTTCACGTACACATGGAATAGTAGTTGCAGAATACGATAGCATATATAACTCAATTCTTTCTTAAGTCGACTTAGGCGGTTATTGCTTGTGACCACAGATATATTTTTTATTTACTCGTTTATTCCATGGGGTCTTCATGCTTTATTTAAATTTAAAAAATTAAATTACTATACCGTTTTAAAAATCTGAAAATTCACTGCGGGAAATTTTTTTATTCTCTTTATGTCTTCGCCTTCTCGTTTTTGCCTTTATAAGTTTTGAAAAAAGGTTTTGAACGAACCATGATAAAAAAATAGGAAGGTAGAACCGCTGAGAGGAATTTTTCAAATTCTTGACGTTTGCAAGCAATTTAATTTTAAAATTTACACACAAACTCACACACACCTTCTCATTTTCAATCTCAAACAACAACAACTTTGAACAATTCCTTTTTTTTACTCTCAATTTTATATGATTTTAAAATGTTGGCAAACTTCAAAAAAAAAAATCATGGCCGTCGAATTGAGAGAATGGTTTTACCTTACTATATTTTTATAAACAGTATCATCGTTAATTAAGAAAGAAATGTTCTTAAATAACATAACTTTACGACACTCACATATTGACTAGATTTGACTATTTTATTATATTTTAATTTGAATTATTTGTTTATAAAAATATAGTTTATTCCTCAACAAAAACTAAATGAAAATAAGTTTATCAATGTTATTGAGGCTCGTTAACATTTTATTTTTAAATATTTTTATTGAGCTTTGTACCACGATTGTTTATTAGGAAAAATTGAAAAAGCAACAAAGTCTAAGCGGTAGAAGTTATAGCAGCTATTTCGGAGATCAATTCTATACATCCATTTGCTTATTTGCTTTTTTTGTAGTTTCAGGCAGGCTCTTCCTAAACTATGTATTTGTCAATGTTTTTGTGGCTTATTAACATTTTATTTTTTAATATTTTTATTGAGCTTTGTACCACGATTTTTCCTAATAAACAATCGTGGTACAAAGCTCAATAAAAATATTTAAAAAAAAATAAAAAATGTTAATAAGCCACAATACATTGACAAATACATAGTTTAGGAAGAGCCTGCCTGAAACTATACAAAAAAACAAATAAGCAAATGGATGTATAGAATTGACAACAACAGTTTAAATAGCGGCAAATCAGCTGCACTTGAAAGTAGTTGGTTGAATAAGGAAAAATGAATTAGCAACAAGAGTTTACGGGGTGTACATAGCTCAGTGGTTAACGCTTCTGACTTTGAACATCGATTACGCAGGTTCGATCCCTGCTGAAGTCTACAAAAAAAAATAAGTCTGATGAGGAGATGTGGTGATCTAAGAAATAGCTGCTATAACTTCTACCGCTTAGACTTTTCAATTTTTCCTAATAAACAATCGTGGTACAAAGCTCTATAAAAATATTAGAAAATAAGTTTAATCTTTGAACAACATTAAAAAAAAAATCGACAAACTTTCGTAAAAATTTCGAACTTTCTATTTCAATTTTATCTCTTAATATTTTGAAGTTTTTCAGCTCATTCAATTTTAGTCTAATCAAGTGTAAATTTAAAGTAGCTGTGATTTACAGTTGATGTATGGCATATTTTTGACGATGCCGGTAATTTTCTTCCATATTATCTAAGTATGTTCGACGATTTTTTTAATGAAGAAAATGAGCAACGCCTTCATCAAAAAAAAAAATATCAAAAATCAACGATAAGTCGCAGCTATGTATTTTAAACTTGCGCTTTATTTGAATTGATCGGGCTACAAAACTGCATACTCAAAATATGTATTTCTAGGAAATCTAATTAAAAAGCTTTACGAAAATTTGTTGATTTTTTTAATATTGCGCAAAGATTAAACTTTGGATTTATACGGGTTTTGTTAAAGTGTAAACTGCATTTTTATAAACAAATAATTAAAATTATATAATTTTAAGATAAATGGCGAATCTAGTTAACATGTATAAAGTTTTGATAAGCACTTGAAATGTTAAGTTTTAGTACTGAATCCAAAGAAGATGTCTCTTTTATCCATTCATAATAACTTAAAAAAATTTTTTGTTAAGAAGTGTATCTTAAAATATCTGCCTTGACATTTCCAATCCGCCCCCTGGCTACGCCACTGTTTTCAATTAGGCTTTTTAACATTTCCGAAACCTTTTTCCAAACGGCAATGTTTTTTTGATGGCGGTCCAATCGAATTCAACTCCTCTCCCACACTTTTCCAAAATCTTTCTACCAAATCAGGTACATTTTTAGTAAGGACGTGCCGGATAGAGATTTTGCCGGACAGCCGGATTCCGGATACAATGTGAAAAATAAGAGCCACGTTCCGATCGGATATCCGGTAACAGCTGACCTTAATAAATTTCACAATATTATTATATGCGGGTTTTTTGTTTAGCGATATACTTGTGCCTAGATTATCTACTTTTTCGAGCTGGACTATGCAATACGTAGTCAAGAATACAAAATTTCTTCTCTGAAAGCCAAGTTATAAAATAATCCTGCATTCAAAAGATAACTTTTTCGTCAGCAACCTTGATTTATCGATTACTTCTGGTAAATAGAGGAGAAACAAAAGATAAACAACAATTAACGCCGCTAGCGAAACAACGATGTAGCTGGCGTATGTAGAAATCGACATCGTCGTTCTGAAACAAAGGGACGTAACCGCAGCATTTTCCAGTTTATAAAAGGAAGCTAAAGAGGTTGGTCTAGCGGTGAATGAAGACAAGACAAAGTACACGCGTTTCGGGACACATACATCAATGTTGGCAGCTATAACTTTGAAGTATTGAAGTACTTTGTCTACCTAAAATCCAGCATAAACACCACCAATAGCGAAGAATATCTTTTGACAGCAGGTGCTACTTTAGGCTGGCTCGGCAATTGAAAATCAGAGCTCTCTCTCTATGAACAATAATTACGCTCTACAAGTCTCTCGTCATGCCCGTTCTTCTATATAGCGCAGAAACGTGGACGATGTCGAGCGGTGATGAGAAGGCCTTGGGTGCTTTTATTTATTTATTTATTTAATCAAATGGAATAAAATCCTTACTGACTACAAAACAAGAGAGCTTATACATAACCTAAAATAATTAAGTAGGACAAAACGAACTGTTCAAAATGAGAGAGACGGATCATATTCAGAGAGCTCATTTAGCTCAGAAAGGGTTCTGAACAATGGCGAGAGTTTAACATAGTTAGTTTTTGGAAATCCCAGGTAGAATAAAGAAACACGACGCAGATTATGAGACGGAACGTTTAATGCTAACTTATCCAAAAGATTAGGACAATCGACTGTGCCCTCCAATATTTTGGCCACAAAAGGGGCTGCGAGGAAAAACGCCTAGTATTTAACGAACTTAAATTAAGAAGTTGACAACGAGAAGTATACGGAGGTATAGGCTCCGAAAATTTTAGAGAACGCAAGGCGAATTTAATAAAAACTTTTTGAATCTTCTCAATCCGGTTTATATAGACGGCCTGATAGGGACGCCAAATGAAAGACGCATACTCTATCCTAGATCTCACTAACGTGACATAAAGAAGCTTCAGAGTATAGGGATCCTTAAACAACTGACCATTACGACGTACGAATGCTAGCATTGAATAAGCTTTGGAAATTACGTAATTAATATGGGTTGCGAAGGTTAATTTTGAGTCGAAGTAAACCCCTAAGTCTTTAACCTCTGCGACATAAATAAGATCGTGGCCCCAATATTGTAATTGGTTTGTACGGTAAGAAGCTTTCTGGTGAAAGTGGAATAGGAACATTTACTAACATTTAAGAATAAGGAATTAAGAGAGCACCAAGAATGCAGGTTATTAAGCTCAGCTTGCAGCAAAAAAGAGTCTTGTGAGGTTCTGATCACTGAGTAAACCTTTAGATCGTCAGCATATAATAAATACTTAGAAGACTGGAAGCATGATCCAATATCATTTATGAATAAGACAAATAAAAAAGGGCCCAAGATACTGCCTTGGGGAACACCCGACGTAGCTACAATAGGAGTGGAGAGTACGTTATCAAAAGCAACTGTACAACGCCTATCGGACAGATAGGAATTAATCCATTCCAGAAAAGTTGAGTGAAAACCCAATCGCGATAACTTATTAATTAAGACTTTATGCGAAACTCTGTCGAACGCCTTCGAAAAGTCTGTGTACACAACGTCCACTTGTAGACCTGACTGCATCGCAGCAACACAGACCTCCATGAATGTAGCAAGGTTGGAGACAGTCGACCTCCCACTAACAAACCCGTGCTGGTAAGGGCAAATTAAACTTTTCACTGCGAAATTGAGCTTCTGTTTGACAACTGATTCCAAAACTTTTGGGACAGTGCCCAGTTTGGAAATAGGCCTATAATTCGAAACGTCTTGTTCCCACTTTTGTAAATTGGTGTGATGAAAGCATTTTTCCAGTCGTCAATAAAGTAACCAGACGAAAGAGATTTATTGAACAATATTGTTAATGGTTGAACAAGCGATGGGCAACGTTTAAGAATAGCACCTGAGAGGCCATCAGAATCTAATTTAAAAGAGTACTTTATGGAACGGATGGCTACTTCTACGTCACTTTCAGAAATATGCAGTGCGCCTAAGTTAAGGGCAGAATCTGAAAGAGGGTAACGTTCAGAAGCCATATTAGAATCCGAGACATAATTGGAGGAGAAAAATTCTGCGACGAGATTGGCTACCTCAGCAGGTGTTTTAGCCTCCTTGTCATTCAAAAAGACTGAGGACGGCACACTCGACTTATCGTTCTTAAATTTTACAAACCTCCAAAATGCTTTAGGGTTGTTTTTAATGTCTGCTTCACTTTTGCTAATAAACTTATTATAGAGTGTGTGTTTCCAATCATAATCATGAATACGGCTATTTAGGAGCTCAAAATTGCACGAACTAAAGTTAAAAGTTGGTCGGCATCTCTCAAGAGGAACAGTAGCGAAAACATAAAATTGAATATGAACTTCCATAGGAATATGATGATTATTTGCGCGAGTTATTGGGGATGGGCATTCAGACACCCAATAACTTACATGATTGCTAATGAAGATTAGATCTAAAATACGCTTAAATTTATTTATAATTCCATTAATTTGTTGAAGACTAATACTTAGGAAACTATCAGTTACGTATAACTCACTGTCTGTAGTCGCATTAACCGTGGTAAAAGACGAGGAGTTATTAAAGCTATTCCAGGATACATTACACAAATTAAAATCACCAAGTACACAGAGGTGGTGTTCGCCAATCCTTGAACTGAG
>NW_023458556.1:99430929-99439324 GCF_013731165.1 Rhagoletis pomonella | reverse complement strand
ACCATTTTCTTATTTACGTACATATCGCACACGATCTTCAAAGGTGACGCAACTCATAATTTGGCATTTTTGAAATTATGCACTAAAAGCGTACACAGAGCTTTTATTTACCTTTCAACAAAAGCTGGAGCAAGTTTTTGTTATAATTTATTGAAAAAACCGAAGGTCAAGTCTCCCTTGCCCATATGATTAGCATGTGCTAAGAAATAGTTTTCCGCATTTTCTGACGAACGTGTCATTTTGAGTTGTGACTCTTTTGCAGACGGTGTGCGATATGTGCAAATATTATACCATGACATAGACATATGCACATACATGCGTACCAGCTCAAAAATTACATTCCCTATGTACTCAAGAATTTGTATGTCTAACTTTTAGACACGGTAATTTACAGTACGGATCCGCGACTGGGCGCACAGAAGACCCAAAGTGGTCAGCAAGGGTCGCCATCGGCTGGCTTCACCGATCACCCTCATACGCACGCGGTTTCAAAATTAATCTCGGCAAAAAAACTTGGGACAAAATCGAAAAAATTCACGTCGCGAAAAGGGGGGAAAAAAAAATTTCAATAAAAATAAGTTTGAAAATATTGTAGAGAAGTGCTAAGATTTTAAACCTACGTGCGTGTATGCGCATATATGTATAACATATACATACATAATTATATGTAGATAGGCCAGAATGCAAGAAATTAGTGGAATATTAGCCTAATCCGGGAATTTTTTTATAGGAAATTCGTGAAAGTGGTAGTAACAAAAAAAATTAATATTAAAAAAAATGTTCGGAACTCGTTCAAACTCTCAAAAAAAAAACTGTTAGTGGAATAAGAAAAGCAAAGTAAATCAGCAATAAAGAAGCAGTTTAAGGCATTAAAAAGGAAAGAAACAAACTAAACCAAATAGTGAAATAATATAAACGTAAAATTTTAGTGGAAAATCTGGCTTTGTTTTGACCAAAAATTATATATATGTATATTAGGGCGGGTCGATTTAAAAATCGCTCATTGCTCTGTGAAAATCGTATTCTAGGGATCAAAATAAGAAACTTTGCCGAAGGAACCATACCTCTAAAACGAATTCTGATGTCCCCCAATTTGGGTCGAACTTTTGGGTAGGGGCAAATTTTGAAAAATCCCACTTTGACCCATTTAGAGTGCTCCAATCGAGTCCAAATGTATGACCGACCCCCACTAACTTTGGACGGCCGATCCACCCATGCCAGTGGCACACCCCCTGGAACTCCCCTGGGGGGTTCCCCATACAATCATTTCAAAAAATCGCCATTTTTGGCCTTTACATGAAAAAATCAGCTAAATGGCTATGTTTTTTCTTTATTTTTATTTATTTATTTATAATAATATTTATTATTTATTTATAATAATATCTATTTTTTCTCTTAAGAAATTTATTTAGTCAGAACATATGTAAATGAAAAAATTAATTTAAGTGAGTTATAGAAAAGAAACTAAAAAACATTATTGTTTGAAGTCTTTTTTACTTTCAAGTCTGGGCAATTTCGCACGGCTCTCTAATGTCGTCGCCATAACAGCCTCTACATTTTCCGGTATAACCCGTTTGGAAACGCTAGCTAGCAATTGAACATGTCGTTCCGTTCCTTGTATGTGCGATGGAATTTTTGGATCATTAAACGGTGGATCATCTTGATTTAAATATTCTTTCAATGTATCGTACGGAATGCTTCGCGTGAATGGTGGTTCAAATACGATATTTATATCATGCAAATTGATCATTTCCGTATAACTTGTGCAATTAAAGTTTATATCTGGTTTTTTATAAACTCTAAGTTCCATTGGCTCGTCAACATCGGTTCGATAGCGTAGAATTTTCTTGATGGCACAGTCGCGCTTTTCTTTGCTATCATCAAACAACATTGATAACAAGATATTTTCCGAATGCGCATAATATGAATTATCTTTAATTACTTGATTGACAATTTTGCGTAAACGAGGTTCTAGAAATCGTGACCAACCAATGAACTTGAAAAATAATGCACTGCCGTACACGACAGAGCTGTAATACTTGATATTGAAGTACATTGGCACATAACATTTAATTATAAATTCAACCAGAATTCTTAAATTTGCATCTGGATTTTCCGTTGTCACATATAATCGCAATAATCTAGCGGCCTTGGTGAGCCACCGAGAATGTACAATTTTCCCTAGTTTGATGTTAGCCAGATCCACCGGAACCACGCCGCTAGAAATTGCATGGGCCATGTCGTATAAGTACCTCGAATCGGTGGAAAATTCAATTTTTTCTGGAGCAGGGGCCATATTTTGCAACTCAATTTTCTGGAAGCCGTCCACCACCTGAAAATATATAATAATAAAATAATTAAAAATGGTTGACAATTATAATAAATGAGTGATAGCAATAACTTACCGAAAGAGTTTCACAAGTTTCGATTTGACGGCTCAGTTTTCCGGTTGCCGATCTTGGTCCAGTGCTGGTTGATTTATCCAAAGCTTCAAACAAATGCCGAAACGGAAGTTCGTTGAAGTGTAGAAGGCAAACGAACCAATGCAATGGTCTTTTTAACAGCAATTCGAATCGTCGTATAATTCCACCGTGTGGGGCAGTGTTTGTTGGCTCACCGTCAGTGCATATTCCAATTAATGCATCCAGTGATATATTTTTATCGTTGAAAAAACCATTTAATTTGGTTGTTTTGTATTCAGCGGTTTCATGTTCCAGTCTTACGTAACCAATCAATTCAGAATTGGGTTCTCTTAAAATAACAAGATGAGGTTCTTTTACCATCCCAGTATGATACTTCTCATCAATTTTATCTATCGTTAAAGTATCATCTTTTCTGCCATCGAATGAAAACGCTAACAAATTGGTATCATCTAACCGTTTGCGAAGCACTTCTTGTCTGCATTTCTCTTTTTCTCTGCGAACTTTCGATTTATCCATGATGATCCCATGCTTATTTTTAATTTTAAAATCTTGCAAAAGAGCGGTTCCCAATGCTGATGCTACTCTGTCAGGCACACCAAATCTGTCACATACCAAGGCAAAGTTAAAACAATCGTATCTCTCTGTGTATTGTGAACTTGTGCTTCTATCCATATCTTCTTGAACCGGTGGCGGTGCGTATGTTGAATCATCGGGATCTTGGTATGTTGGCATTGATGACATAGACGTTGCTCCTTGCTCTTCAGTTTCCATCACAAATGCATCCATTGTTAGTCTTCTCTGATTATGTTGATCGTGCATGAACTCTTTGAGGCGTTCGGGAACCCAGCCGCATGCACATGGAGCTGCCTTCAAATCGCATTTACATGTTCCAATGTTTCCAGAGATTTTACATACTCTGTAAATTGTTGGGTGTTGTTTCTTCTCTTGATTTGCTCTTGATACTTGTCAAGCAATTTATTCAATTTATTAAATACACTTTTTTTCAGCATTATTTCCATACCAAGTTTTTCCCAAATTCCAATCAACTTATCTTGTACTTGCATAGTGAATGATTTATGGGAAAACTTTTTTTGTTCTGTTTTAGCACGTTCGCTTAAGTAAAAATAATATCTCAAGATATCCAGATGGGTTGGTAAATTAAGATCAGTTAAATCAGTAGACACACCAAAAACAGTAACATCATGCTTGGGTATATGACTCATTGGGTTTTCGATAGTTGTTGATGTAGTTGCTTCATCTTGCGGTGTAGAGGATGGTGGATTCATTGTAAACTTTTTGATTTGGAATGGTCACTTCACTTATTATTTTTTTTGAAATATTTTTTTATCTGAAATTAGCACTTCACACTTTGAGTTCTTCACAACGACTTAATGCATTCACAAAAACTGTTGCGTTATATATGGTCTACGGGACGAGGTAATAAGAATGAAATGGTAATTTCAATTCTACCTGCTGTGTCTTGTGGTGGCTTAAAAAAAAAACAACACAAGCAATTTTACGATCTGCAATTGTGTCACAGTGATACCTTCATTGTTTAAAAGGGTTGCGGTGCATTTCAGTGATACCTTCATTGTTAAAATGGTTGCAAAAAACGCGCATTTCTTAAGAAGGTGCCTTAAAATACCCACAAAAAGGGTTGTAAAAACAACCTTCATTTCTTAAGTAGGTGCTATAAAAAAACTACACAAGTAAGTTTACGACATGCAGCTGTGTCTTAAAAAACGCACACAAGCAATTTTCCGATTTGCAAATGTGTCACAGTGATACCTTCATTTTTTAAAACGGTTGAATAAAAAACCCACACAACTATGTTTACGACATGCAAATGAATCACAGTGATGCCTTGGTTTTAAAAGGGTTGTAAAAACGCTAATTTCTAATAATTTTTTTTAATTTCTTTTCTATTACTAAGTTAAATTCATTTTTTCATTTACATATGTTCTGACTAAATAAATTTCTAAAGAGAAAAATAAACTCCAAAAAGAAAAAACATAGGCATTTCGCTGATTTTTTCATGTAAAGTGCAAAACCGGCGATTTTTTGAAATGTTTGTATGGTGAACCCCCAGGGGGGTTCCAGGGGGTGTGCCACTGGCATCGGTGGGTCGGGCCTCCAAAGTTAGTGGGGGTCGGTCATACATTTGGACTCGATTGGAGCACTCTAAATGGGTCAAAGTGGGATTTTTCAAAATTTGCCCCTACCCAAAAGTTCGACCCAAATTGGGGGACATCAGAATTCGTTTTAGAGGTATGGTTCCTTCGGCAAAGTTTCTTATTTTGATCCCTAGAATATGATTTTCACAGAGCAATGGGCGATTTTTTTGCCTCCCCACAAATCGATCCGGCCTAATGTAGAAACAATAAACTCGTACGATAGTGTTGCGGAACATGAAGTCGCAGATATTAAAGAACTTAATTTTTTAGGGAAAATGCCCAGCTGCCTTGGGTCAGAAGAACAATAGGAGCTGAAGGCAGAGAAATAAAAATGTTAGTGGATACAGGAGCTTCAAAAAGCTATAAGCCCTTTACTGAACTAAAAGGCATTTTATCGTTAACTAAACCATTCGTAGTTAAGTCAGTTCATGGCGAAAGCGAAGTAAGGGAGCAATGTAAAGTTAATTTGTTTGGTATAACTTCGGATTTTTTTATATTACCAAATTTGGTAACCTTTGACGCGATAATTGGGCTTGACTTGCTAACGCAAGTCAATGCAGTCGTGGACCTTCAAAAAGGAAAAATTATACTTTATTTCGGAACTGAGAAGTTATTATTTCTTAAAATTGAGAGCGTTCATGCTTTAAAAATTCAACAGGAAAACGTACCCCTTGCAATAAAGGGGGAATTTTTAAATTAGATAGGAAAAAGATCACAGGCTTTCGCCGATCCCAACGAATCTCTGCCGTATAATATGTGGTTGCTACGATTCGTACAAAACATGAGGAACCGAGTTATTCTTAGTTGTATCCATATCCTATGTGGGTAGTCGATTTTGTTGATAACGAAATAAAAGAACTTTTACGAAATGGCATTGTTAGACCATCTAAGTCTCCCTGCAATAATCCAATTTGGGTCGTAGACAAAATTGATGACTTTGGCAATAAAAAGAAGCGTCAGGTAGTAGATATTCGTAAGTTGAACGAAAATACCATTGACGATAAATACCCGATAGCAAATGGCATGTCGATTTTATCACAGGCACAATACTTTACTACCCTCGATTTGAAGTCAGGGTTTCACCAGATCGAGCTCGCCGAGCGAGACAGGGAGACAACAGCTTTTTTTGTAAGCAACGGAAGGTATGAATTTTGTCGGCTACCATTCGGTTTAAAAAACGCTCCCAGTATTTTTCAAAGAGCTGTAGACGACATCCTTAGGGAACAAATAGGAAAAAGCTGTTACGTTTACGTGGATGACGTTATAATTTATTCTCAAACAAAAGACATAGACTGGGTATTGAGAAGATTATATAATGCTAACATGAGGGTAGCAGTTGAAAAATCGAAATTTTTCAAATCTGAAACCGAGTATCTAGGATTTATTGTATCAAAGGGTGACATTAAAACGTGCCCTGACAAAGTAAACACAATGCTAAACTTCCCACCTCCCGAAACATTGTACGGTGTCAGGTCCTTTTTAGGATAGGCAAGCTTTTATAGATGCTTTGTCAAAAACTTTGCCAGTATAGCCAAACCCTTGACTGATATTTTAAAAGACGAAAATGGAAGATTCAGCGCTAATAAATCCAAGAGAGATAAAATCCTGTTAAATTCAAAACAACACCAAGCATTTGAGACATTAAAACACATTTTGGTATCAGAAGACGTAATGCTCACTTACCATGATTTCGAAATACCATTTGATTTGACAACAGATGCGTCCAGTAACGGCCTGGGTGCCGTTTTTTCTCAAGAAGGCAGGCCCATAACTATGATTTCCAGAACTCTGAAAGACAAAGAACTTCACTTTGACACTAACGAGAGGGAAATTTTGGCGATAGTTTGGGCACTGAAAAACCTTCGCAACTATCTTTATGGTGTACGACATTTAAATACCGCTAACGTTTGCGGTTTCGGACAGAAATCCAAAGGCAAAAATTAAACGTTGGAAGCATTTATTGACGAACACAATGCGAAGCTATATTATAAGCCCGGTATGGAAAAATACGTTTCTGATGCTCTTTCGCGTCAGCAGGTCAATGTAATGGGAGAAAACTTGAATTCAGATTCAGCTAGTATTCACAGCGAGAGATCATTAACTTATACCATAGGGGCACTTGAAAAGCCTGTTAATTGTTTTAAAAATCAAATAATTATCGAAGAAGCGGAGATCCCATCCAAACGAACTTTCATTATTTTAGGAAATAGAACCAGACATTGTATACAATTTTGTGATAAAAGTACGCTCTTAGGAATCATTCAGTACATTGTGAACACTAATGTAGTAAACGCAATTTATTGTAGTTTATCCATCCTAGCACACATTCAACATGACTTAGTGCAAATGTTTCCAAGTACTAAATTTAGATACACTAAAACATATGTAGCTGACATTTTTGACCCAAATGACCAGCTTGAAATAATAACTACGGAACACAATCGCGCACACCGTGCAGCACAGGAAAATGTAACGCAAATATTGGCAGACTACTTTTTCCCAAAGATGGAAAGAAAGCCAAAGAGGTTGTGGTAAACTGCAGGATTTGCTCCAAATCGAAGTACAATATGCGTCATCAAAGACATAAAATAGCAGATACACGCATTCCATTATATTCAGGAGAGGTCCTCCATATTGATATTTTTTCTACCGACTCAAAGTATTTCTTAACGTGTGTAGACAAGTTCTCCGAATTCGCTATCGTTCAGACCATAGCGTCAAGGACAATTGTGGACATAAAACCCCAACTTATACAAATTTTGAATATCTTTCCAAAAGCAAAAATTATTTACTGTGACAATGAAAAATCGCTGAATTCAAACACTGTCAGATATCTTCTTTCCAACAATTGCGGTATAATACCTCCAACGGTCAAGTAGAGAGGTTTCACAGCACTTTGGCAGAAATTGCCTGATGCTTGAATTTAGAAATATGTATTGATGACACAAAGGATTTAATCTTGCTATCAACCATTGAATATAACAAAACAATACATTCCGTGACTAAAAAGAGGCCAATCGATATATTAAGATCCACGACTGATGATGCGAATGATGAAATATCGGAACGTATATGATATGCGCAACAAAAGAACTAATAACTCACAACAAAGACAGAACAGAACGCGTATTTAAAGAAAGCGACAGGGTTATGGTAAAAAGAAATACCAGACTTGGGAATAAATTAACACCACTTTATGAGGAACATATAATTGAAAAAGACTTAGGGGCTACAGTTTTAATTAAAGGGAGGGTGGTCCATAAGGACAATTTGAAATAGATATTAGTTTAGCTACGTTTGTTCTATAGAACTCGAATAAAAAAACCCTATCTTACAAATTAGATAAGCGCTACATTGAACTTTATAGTGACTTGGAAACTGATCATTTCATAAATATTAATTTCTAGGTAAATAATTCAATAATAATTCAGTGATTGCTGCACATGGAGGAATATTTAAAACTTTGAATCTTATCAGAAGGAATTTTTACTGGCCAGGCTTGACAAAGGATGTTCGGGAATATGTCAAAAGCTGCGAGGTGTGTAAAACCACCAAAGCCCCAAATATTATTTTGAAACCACCGATGGGAAAGCAAGCGGAGTCATGTCGGCCTTTTCAGCGGCTCTACATAGATATCTTAGGTCCCTATCCCAGGAGCAAAAAGGGTAACGTTGGCCTATTAATCGTTCTGGATCACTTTTCCAAATACCACTGGCTATGTCCTTTAAAGAAATTTAAGTCCAATATGATGCATTGTTTCGGTGTTCCGGAAGTTATTGTCAGCGATAACGGTGTACA
>NW_023458556.1:99409536-99430919 GCF_013731165.1 Rhagoletis pomonella | reverse complement strand
CAAAATTCACTTAGAGTTATTTTTAGAAAGCATGTTAATTTTCCTTGCGTTATGTTAATAGACAGAAGCAGACTATTTAGTGATAATGTGATGCGAGAAAAGAAAATAAAGTTACATGCGATATTTTTCCCCCGAATTTACGGCGAACTGTACATATCAACCCTAATTACTGGTTAAGCAGATTTTTATTTAGATAATTTAACAAAAAGGGATAGTTCATAATTAATTGAAATAATTGGAGTTAAATTTTATTTCCAAATTTGAATTTCGAACGCTCCTATTCATAGTATAGCTCTGTAAGACTTAGAGTATAAGATTTTTTTTTTTTTGGTAGAATAAATATGTAAGTTCATCTGTACATCAGAATGTGCTAATTGCTTTTCTTATTTGTTGGTAATGTGGGTCGTTTAAAGGTGCACTGGGGATTTGGGGAAAATGAAGTGCTACCCGAATCATTGGAAGGGAGGGCGAAGACAAGCACCCGCAATCTAATTCCATCTATAGATACTCTTGACTTTCCCTTGATTTTGACGTACAAGTAAGATCCGTGGCAGTTAGTTTTATGTGAACACAGTGTTTAATTTCAGTTCGAATTAGTAGGGTAATCCGGGACTCTGAAATTATTGTTTTGTAATGGGTACTGGAAGAAGCTATGTCAAGAACTCCCCCAGCCGGCTGCTAGCTAGTTTGTTGAAGGGTCCCGCCCCGACATAGTCCTTCCCAGATCGCGAAGACACAGCTTTTTTTTTTGGCTACCCAAAATTGCTCATTACAAAGCAGGCGAGCGAATCGCTTTTAAACACAACCGTGTGTTTATTCGCTACACTTGGTTTATGCGGGAGCGCAATAAAAGTGCGTGTGTGTGTTTTCTGCACTTGGTTTATGCGGGAAATGCAATACAAACGCTGCTCTTTGTTTATGCGCTTGTTCGCTTAAACATCCTTGCCCCCCTAGACGACTTGATAGTCTAGTGTAGGGATGCACAGCAGAGGTGCACGCAGTCGACGTCGCGGGAAAACTGCGAGCTGTATGGAAATGGCAGCGTATACATATTAACCACTACACACTTATTTTCAAGTAAAAATGCGTGTATGTATGTGTACTTTTGCGACAACTGAGTCAGTGTGGCATCAGGCCACCAGAAAAAGCCAATTTTTCCAAAACAAAAGCGCCAAGTTTTTATTATCATGTTTAATAATTTTTATGATTATGTAAAAAGTGTATATACATACATATCCACTTCCTCACGTTTTTATTAATAAATTAATTTCAATACATTTATAACAACGCAAAACATATTTAATTTACCTATTCCTCACATTTTATTCAGTAAATCAATTCCATCTTAATGTAGAATATTAGTGTATAATGTATACATACATACATATGTACCTATGCATTCGGTGTCCTTAAATTAAAAAAGCATCACTAAATAACGCACCAAGCATTGAATTCCAATTATTTTGGCTTTTTGGTTTCCCAAATGCACTAAATTTAGTGCAAAGTGCACGACCTTGGCAACAGTGAGCTGAGCACATCAATGCTCAAACAGTGATGCCAGACCAAGTATTGAGTAAATGCGCTATGTATATTTTTCTTTTAAAGCAAAAGTTCTAATTGGCGAGGGGATTGATTTTTGGTTCTTACATAGAACACTGATAAGATTCACAAACTTATCTTAGGACTTAATTAAAATAATCAACATTATTTGTAGACGAATATATTTTTGTTCGTATGAAATAGTAGCTTATGTCGGGAGGCTGGCTTTAGTAAAATGTACCATTCCTATATTCTTTAAACCACAAGGAATTTTTTTATGAAACTTTATACGAATATTGACTTGCTAGCATCGCCATTAACTTTACCGTCTTTTACGTTTATTTTCTAAGAGTTCTTCAACGACTCGGCGCCAGTGAGTCTTTCGCAATCGTATGCTGCGAATGGTTCATTATACTAAAGCCAGTCTTCCGACATAAGCTACTATTCTATACGAACACAGATATGTATACTTCCTAATAGGCTTGTAAAATGCCCAATACCCAAATCTCTCGCATGAGTTATTATCGGTAAAAAATTGGGTACGCTCAAATCTGGCATCGCTACAGCAAGTACAGCGCCAGTGAAACAGTGTTGATATTTTAAGTACAATTGTACTTTTTTCAGTACAATTAATTTTAAAATGTACAGAAGTACAATTTGCCGATTTTAAGTACAATTTCAACATCAAAAATACTTTTTGTACCAAACGCTCAAATCTCTTCTAGCACTTTGATTCTTAATCCGTTTACATTTAAGTAAATGGATATACCCATGATAAAAACATAACAAGGTAAAACCATTGAGAGGCAGTCTGACGTTTGCCAACAATATAATTTTAAAATCAAAACTCAAACTCACACACACATTCTCATTTTCAATCTCAAACAACAACAATTGTGAACAATTTAATTTTTTTTTATTTTAAATTTTATATGATTTTAAAATGTTGGCAAACGTCAGAAAAAAATCATGGCCGACGAATTGAGAGAATGAATTTACCTTGTAATGTTTATATCATGGATATACCTATATTTCATATTTGCCACAAAACGAAATTATGAATTGTAATTTTGAATGTAAACGTGATTGTGAACAGTAATATTAGTGATGTGCGTTATGGTGATTGCGATTTCTTATCACCGAGGGGTGAAATATCCCTCATCGCTATTTATTTTGAAAAAATCTTTGGAAATGCAATTTACCTAATGGCGATCCTGCAGAAATAGAAGTAATTGAGCAATTCGGGGGTTGAAAGTAAAAAGATGTATGTAAATTCCATGCGTTGAAATTATAAATTTCCCTTGCGGATTTCCATTTTATCGATAGTGATCTCATTTTATGTTCATTAATATGAACTGACCTATATAGTGTATTAATGTTTTATCATCATTGTCTTCATCTTTGACAAAATAACACGGTCACCCGGTATTTATTTTATTTTTTTAAATAATTTGAATTATTTTTTTTTATAAAATTGTAGCTCATTATCAAACAAAAACCTTGCAAATAAATCGAAACTTGAAAGAATGAAAAAAAACAACAAAGTTTCATAAAATTTTCAGTTTTTGTTCAGAATTTGTAGACATGTTTTGGGTTAACAATTTTGTAGCCCATTCATTCTAGTATAATAAGGTGCAAGTTTGAAGTGTCTAGAAAATACCATTGATTTTTAGAATTTTTCTGTTTGCGGTGTTGCGCACTTTCTTCCATATAACGAACGTTCGCATTTTATGTTACATGGATGAATGCGCGTGTAGCGTTGCTGTTTTTTATTCCAATATTTTAAATTAAGCTTTATTTTATTGGTTTTCTTAGACAATGATAAATGGTGTACACAAATTTCACTATGGAAAAAAGTGCAACACCTTCAACGAAAAAAGTTCTCAAAAATCTACGCGAATTGAATGTACTATCTCGATCATTTAAACATCTCGGATTCGCCCACCACTAAAAAAGATTATTTAAATCTAAAGTATATACTAAATGATATTTAATATTTGCTTTAGAGATGAAATTTCGACAAATTTGTTTAAACAAAAATGTTAAGCGCATATGAAGAATGTGGAAGCGAGATTCTTCTGCTTGCGTTTCTATGTTTATACCATTTATCAGTTTAAGCACATACGATTAAATGTAAAAAAATATTTTTAATTGCGGATCCGAAAGAAATATTTATTAGTTGCATTGAGTTACGCAAAAATAGTGCCGAAAATCAATCGATTGTGCTGAAGGTGCCGGCTGCTTCCGAAAGGGCCGAAAATGGCACAATGCACACTCATTTTTGTTGACTTCGTTTTCCCCTTCCGATAACTTTTTGCTTCCGCGCTTGCCCAGCACCGCTGTGCAAAGCTTTGCACGCGCAGTTGCCCGCGACACATATGTGCTGATTTGGGCATCCCTAGTCTAGTGGACTGTATCATAGGCCGCGGGTGATCCAGCTCGAAGGACCATATTAAGCTGAGGGAGAGCGGGAGACCAGGTTTAGAGTTGTGGGCGAGTTAGAGAAGTAGAGGACGTATGGATTACCTTTGCGAGTGTTTATGTATCGAACTCAATAAGCCCATAGAGAAAAAGAGGGAGATGCGCGAGCAGGCAGATGTAGCGGTAGCGCAAGATGTGACCCTGTTACCATTTATCAATTTGGGGGACTCCATTGGAGGAGTCATGCTCTAGCTGCTGTAGGCTTCTGTGCAATGAACTGGGATTTATTCAGGGATGTATTCATGCAGAGCCCCTGTGTGGCTTGTAAGCCGTAGCTTACTATCATATCAAAAATTACTCCGGCAGTAGAGTGGGAGCGATGCTTAAAGCACCGTGTGATAGCCAAGCTGGGTTAGCGTTGACAATGGCTGGCCAGCGATTTATCACTTCCTTAAAATCAGCAACGAGAGGTTTGAGAATTGCATAAAAAATGCATATCCACTTAAGAACGAGAGAATCGCTTTTAAACACAAGTGCGTGAGTTTGTTCGCTGCACTGGGTTTATGCGGAAGCGCAATACAAGTGCGTGTTTGTGTTCGCTGCACTTGGTTTATGCGAGAAACGCAATACAAATGCGTGTGTGAGTTCGCTGCTTTTTGTGTATGCGGGAAATGCATATGTCGCTTAAACAGAGCGTTTTCGATAATACCGAAAGCTGTCAAAAGTTAGTAAAACTCCCTCCGCAACCATCCGTCGCATACCATAATACATGAGTTTGATCAATTCATACAGTTGGTATAACAAAATACAGATGGAAACACACATACCTTAGCCCTTTTTGGGCAGTTTTGTCATTCTGTCAGACAGAACATATTCTCCTTATCAAGCTTATTAATTGTATGATGAAATCTCAAAATACTGTAAGAACTACCAACACGTACACTGCCCGAAAAAAGTATTGGCACAGCGAATTTTGCACAATATGTGCACCAATCTATATTGTAATATTTTGCCGCTAATTTTTATAAAAATATGGTTTATTCTACAGCAAAAACCCAAAAAATATAATTACTAAACTTGGTGCAAAACTCGCGAAAATTCAATAAATTTGCATGCAAATTTTCAACTTTTTAATCAGATTTTTTTCGGATTTTCTTGAGTACCATTAAGTTGTGTAACTCATAAAATTCTAGTATAAAAAATGCAAGGTCGGAGTTAGTCAAAAATCGCATTGCTTTTGAGAATTTTTTTTTATAAAGGTGTTTTGCATCATTTCCATATAAAGTATTTTCGAAAAAAAAATTTGTATGGAAGACTGCGAGAAAAAAAAAATCTGAAAATCAACGGTAATTTGTAAGAATTCTAAAAAATCTGATTAAAAAGTTGAAAATTTGCTGAATCTTTGCGAGGTTTAGAAATTATATTTTTTATGTTTTTTGTTGCAGAATTAACCATATTTTTATAAAAAATTCGCGGAAAAATATTACAATAAAATTTGTTGCATATATTATAAAAAAGCAGCTGTGCCAATACTTTTTGCCGGCAGTCTATGTATACTCTTTGCTAAGAAAAATGTCATGCACATTAAACAGGTAATAGCGATAGAGCAAACACAACAATACCATGTTTTCTGTTGTTGCTTGAGAAACCTAGAATGTCAAAACAGAACGAAATGTAAACACGCTCGACCAATCAAAAGCAACCAAAAGGACGCTAATGTATGTGTATATGAATGTAGCAAAGTTTGACAGTTAAGACTGCAGCCCTGCTGCCACTGTCTTGATGACATATACATACTGTACTTTTATATGTCGTCGATAATTTTGCAAAACCGCCCATCGACCAGTTGCAAACCCGCCTAAATCTCCGTTGTGGCAAAAATGAGATTTGGTAACCCTGAACTCCAGGCATCGAGATTTATGCATAAAAATCACAAAATCGTTATTAAAACAACACATTTGTAAAATAATAGCTAGAGAAAATACCGCCTCTCAAGGCAATGCCTTCAAAGAAACCCCGTTTTTTCGCTCTCCTGTAAAATTTGAGTGCCATAAGATAGGCGGTTTTGCAACTGGTCGATGGGCGGTTTTGCAAAAACATCGACGATATATTATAAGATCAACGGCAACTCTATAATACAACCCTGTAAATATTTCTGCCATTACAATTTTATCAAGCTGATAGTTAACATGTTTTTATCTAAGAAATAAATCGTAAAATATCGACATAATCTAAGACTGAGACGATTATATCTCAAGTGTGGTATGCTACAAAATCAAAATGCCACACACCTCTAAGGAGCAAATTGAAAATACGCTTCGGTCAGCAGGAATAAAATTTCCACCCACAGCCACATTGGCGCAGTTAAAGCGTTTGTGTGACGATATTGTGGGGTCAGACGTTTCGAGCCTTGGTGAAGGTTTTGCCGAATGCCGAAATCGCCCATTTAAGTAGAGCCAATGCCGAGAATACTGTTACACGTGCAGAAAACCGTATGTACCCAGGCTGCCGATTTAAACGCTGAGTCTTCCGCCGCGAATGTCGAGACTACTGCACTCAATTCGAATGACGAAACTGCTGCGCTAAATTGTGCGACTTTCGCTATAAATATGACGCCCCTTGCACTTATGCCGCCAATGCGGATACCGCTACAAAAAACACCAGAACTGCTGCTCCTGAGGAAGACGCCTGTATTTCCAATGATGCTTCCGCTACTTTAGAAAATGAGTTTCAATTGTTGCGAAAACGCCGCGAGATTTCGAAACTACAACGGGATATTCGGGAGCTGGAGCAGTAGTCAGCTCCAAAAAGCAAAAATCTTGTTTCATGGATATTGAGCATGCAGTGCCGAAACTTATCGGTGACAGCGACACACAGTCGATACATCATTTTTTAAACGATTTTGAAGAGTTGATGCGCTCCATACATGCCGATGAAAATTATAAGCTCTTAAACCTTCGCCGAATGGAACAGCACGTCCCTTTTTGATGACGACTTCAGCTTTAAGCTATGAAGAACTAAAATACGAACTTATCGAGGAATTTGAAATTTCCGTCAGCCGCCACGATATATACCGAGCGCTGGCAGAGCTACATTGGAACAAGAAGGAAGAAACATTGCATTCATACATATTGGCGATGCAATCCATCGCGAAGCAAGGAGGTATTGAAGAGATGGAAGTGATAAATTTCATTTTTGATGGTATAAGCGGCAGTGTCGCCGACATAAATTTGCTGATAACTGCGCAAACTTTAAGTCAACTTAGATACTTATCAATAGCCTAAAATGTTGAATACTGCTGTGGAACAAGCTGCTACTACCAACAAAGAGACATATGAAACACTTAAGTGCTACAATTGTTCCAAAAGAGGGCGCATAAAACCAAACTGTCCTTACCCTGCGGGCCCGGAAGGGTCGTGTTTTCGCTGTTGGCAAGTAAGCCATAATCCTCAGTCGTGCCCAAGTCCCCGGAAGATTTTAAAACCCATGAGAGAGCGAACAGTTGCTGCTGTACACTATTGGAAGAGCTACCGTCATGAAGTACAATCATTAAGTTTGGTAAGCATTGCCTTTTCACATAAGTCGGTGAGCAGCGCAGATTTCAATAAATTGTTTTCCCTTTTTGACACCGGCAGTCCAATTAATCTTATTACACTAAACGAGCAATTCTTGTATATATACATATATATTTCCATAGGGTTCTCAGAAACGGCTCTAACGATTTTGATGAAATTTTGTACACAGATAATGTTTTGGATTTTAAGGTTATCTGAATAGGCATTATCTCCGAGAAGACGCGCATAAGGTTGCCACCTGTTCGAAATTAGTTACAAATTAATTAAAACATCATAATATGGGTATCAAATGGAAGGCATTTTAAATATCCATTATTCAAAAATATGTTTAATAGGGTTGCCACCTATTTTGAATCGCATATTTATTTAATTTTTTGTTTAAAATAATAATATAAGGTTGCCACTTATTTTCGATTCTACACAATTTATATAAAACATCGCAATATGGATATCAAACGAAAGGTATTGTTGCAAACTTTGATCAGAAAATATTTTCCATCAGGGTGGCCACTCTTCCATGTAATACAAATTTTTATTTTGTTAATTTAAATCAGCATTTTTTTTTAAGTATACACAGTACATATACGCTCCTCAAGATATGTACCATACATTCCAGCGTACTTCGGAATAGGGTTGCCACCTAAATTTTGGAGTAAGAAATTTACTTAATAAATATCGAAATCCAAATTTTATTTTTTTACGAAATTTTTTTTTTTAAAGCTATCCAAATTCTGGAAACTTTAAAAAGTATATGCACTCCGGGCAAAGCTCGGTCAACCTGGTACTTTTATAAAGCGGTCGTACGTGCAAAAATAAAACATAATCCATTGGAAGGCAGATATCGCGGTATTGGAGGACGTGATTTAAATATTATCGGTGAAGTTATTTGCACCATTGAATTTAAAAATGTAATTAACCCTTAAATGTATATTTTTGCAAAACTGCAACATACCATTCAAATGCATATCACAATAAAAATATAATTGTGTAAATCACAAACTGCAAGATATATTTTGCGCTATGGCAGCACTTTTTTTGATTTATTAGAATTTGCTGATGGATATATCATCATTTAATTTTAAGCCTTCAGGGGTGGCCCATGGGTAGTTAAAATGTCGTCGTGACGGGTTACACACTAACAAGCTGTGAAAATTGTGAAGTCTAAGACACACAATTGCTTTAAAAAATTGCACGCATAAATGCATGGTGTTGCAGATATTTATGCATTATTAGCCGTTTTTTTTTTTAAATAAAATCTTAAAAACAAAAATGTGGTGGTTTTTGTTTTCGTTTTCTGAAATTGTATGGGTATAGATTCCATATAAATTTTTTTCAAATAGGAAACAAATCATGCATTTAAGGGTTAATGAAATTAAAGTCTATGATTTGCCAGATGATGAAATGACCGTGCCGATTATCCTCGGTCGAGATTTTCTTAAAGTTTTTGATATTCATTTAATAAAAACTAAATTTAAATATGACAAAAGTGACTTATTTTCGCCGAATAAAAATATCTGCACCTCACCACCAACTGACTTATTCAAAACTTTACGTCAGTTCAATCTTTTGGCTGAAAGCAAACTACCGAATATAATGGAAAAGCAATATGGTCAGACGTGAACGTAATAATAGGTTCGAACGAAAGTACTCATTCCGAATTACCAGACATATTTAAATAATACAGAAACTGTCTGCAGTGCCGTAGAGTTAGACGTAAACTGTAAGCTAGAGCCAGACGGTAGGGCACAAATAATTACTTGGTTCATGAAGCCTATATTGAATCTGATAGTGTTCCTGTAGAGCCTTTTAAATATATGATGATGAAGATTCATCTAACCTATGACGTCCTGTTCCACTGCGCGCCTAGACGCCTATGCTTTTCTGAAAAGAATATTGTTTAGGATATTATAATAGATTTAGAATCTGATGGAATAATCAAATCGAGCAGTTCGCCATACGCTTCCCCTGTAGTCCTCCTTAAGAAGAAGAACGGGCAAACTCGGTTGTGAGTTGATTATCAAGGATTTACCAATTAGCGGTTCGCAACAACTACCCTCTACCTCTCGTCGATGATTGCATAGAGTATTTAGAAGGTAAAGAAATACTTTCAGTCCTGGATTTAAAAAGCGGGTAGCCTTTCTTAAGAAGAAGAACGGGCAAACTCGGTTGTGTGTTGATTATCGGGGATTGAACAAATTAGTGGTCCGCGACAACTACCCTCTACCTCTCGTCGATGATTGCATAGAGTATTTAGAAGGTAAAGAAATACTTTCAGTCCTGGATTTAAAAAGCGGGTTTCACCAAGTTGATATATCGCCAGAGTCAGTTCCCTATACTGCATTTGAAACGCCTAGTGGGCGATATGAATATTTAAAAATGCTGTTCGGGCTTAAAAATTCCCCAGCCGTTTTCCAATGTTTTAAAAGCAATATATTTAAAGATTCATTTGATGAAAAGAAGATGGTTGTGTATATGGATGACATATTAAAAATTTTGAGGATCATAAAATCATTTTACACATTATATTGAAAGAAATTCTTTATCGGGGTCTAAAATTTAATCTATCAAAATATAAGTTTTTCTATTATGAAATAGAATTTCTAGGATATTCCGTATCTGCGAGTGGTATTACTTTGAGTGAGTCCCATGTCAAAGACATCAAGAAATACCCCGTACCTTCCAATCAGAAAGACTTACACTCTTGTATAAGATTGCTTTCGTATGTTTTGTTCCGTCGATTTATAAAGTTGCTAGACCGTTACTTAATTTATTGAAAAAAAGGCACCGAATACAAATTCGACGAAAATTGCAGATTAGCATTCCATGAATTAAAAAGAAAGCTAATATAACCTCATGGGCTTGCCATTTATAATTCAGAGCGATCTACCGAATTGCGCTGCTATGCAAGTGCCACTGGCTTCGGCGGCGTATTATTACAAAGACTCAGGCAGTAGACAAGACTTGTGATAAAATATGTCAATACTATTTATTGATGTCCAGGTATGCGTCAGAAAGTTATAAAAAAAATTCTACAATGTACTATATACGCCATGTCTATTCCATCCCGACACATCGACCACTTTCGTCCCCTGCCGGCAACAAAATCGAAAAGGAAACATACCTATTTTAGTGGTACTTGGCTCTTTCACAAAGTTCGTGAAGCTATATATAAGGGCAAATCTAAAAAATAGGTACACTTTCAAAAAAAAATTGAATTTTTAAATTTGTAGGCACACCTATGTATTATATATAATTTTATTCGTAATCTCTTAATAAATCGATTAATATAAGTGTAATTCATTTTCATCACGTGCTTCAAAAGTTAGACGAGGAATAAACATGAAATAGAAAACAAAAGAATAAGCTAGGTGCAAATTACGCTGTTCAAGTTGTAAACTTTGAGCAAAGATTTTGAAAGTTGAACTCACATAATTGGGACGTTCTAAATTCAATGGCATGCCCCGTTTAACCAGATTGGCTCCAGTTTTCGAGATGACGGCACTTGAAAATATGATTATATTTTAACTATTTTATAAATAACTCCCTCAGTTTTGAAGTTATTTTACTAAAATTTTGCACATAATAGTTTTTTCATATTACCTTAATTATTCCTTAAAATTATCGAAATTGGTTCACATTAACATATAGCTTCAATACAACTGATTACTAAGATATGTGTTTTTGCGCTATAACTCTAACTTCATATCTAATTAATAATAAATTGTATGCGTGCTATATGTTAAATTGAACCTATACTAAATTTTAACCTGTTTAATTGGAGGAGTTATAACGCAAAACAACGTCTCTGATCAATCAGTTGTATGGGAGCTAGATGTTTTAGTGAACCGATTTCGATGATTTTATGAAACAGCGAAGGTAATATTAAAAATCGGTTATGTGCAAAATTTTAATAAAATATCTTCAAAACTCAGGGACTTTTTTATAATATAATTAAAATTTAAGCAAAGTTTCAAGTACCGCTATCTCGAAAAGTGGAGCCAATAGAGTAAAACTGAGGACGCCATTGAATTTAGAAGGCTCAAATTAAGTAATACCAACTATCAGAACATTTGTCGAAAAAAAGGAACTTTGATACCACTCTCGAAATATTCTGACTAAAAGAAGGAGCATCATTAAAGGTACTAAATGGGGGTTTTCACACACCGCTAGAGAACATTTTTTTGACGTATTTTACAGGTATATGCAACGTTATAAGGACTACCAGTTATAGAAAGATTTAGATTGTTTCGACGTATTTTCCAAATGTGCCTTCAATTAATGTGTTTTTGGAATAAAAATTACACTCAAGATCGCAGAATATTTTATCTTTAAAAGTTAGTTTATTCTGAAAGCACGCCTCTTCCTAAGATATCAAATTATTCGTAATTGTTTGTAGAATAAAATACATACTTAAAACGTTCTAAAATTAAATGCTTCAAAACCTATGCGCGATAAACCAAAAATTTTGAAAATTGTGAAATGCAGAGTTACAGACTTTGAGTTACTTGCCATTTCGTTATTTTTTAAGGCACACTGTTCTTACCTACTACATATGAATTGTACACATAAGTGCTAAATGCCCATTTAATTTCAAATCAGAATACGGAGTGCTTCAAAAGTTATGACATAATTAATTGTACCCCTCTTAAAAATTACATAAAAAATTCACTTGTTTTCATTATTTTTTTGTTTATTTATACACCTATAATTCAAAAGTTATGCAGCAAATTGATCAAAAATTTTTTTTAGGCTTCAAGTATACGTCAATGAATTATATCCAAAAGCAACCAGCTGGATTTAGTTTACAACAGTGAAAATAAAGCTAAATAACACAAAGGTTACCTGTTGTTTAGATTTGCCCATATATGTGCTTGATAAATACTTTAATTACACAGTGATACAAAAATAAACAAAAAAATATGCAGGGGTTCTCATATAGAAATTATGTTTTGTTATAGCCCATAGGACACGACTATACTTACAGCTGATTTCTCAGTTGATTAATAACTATAAGTTAACGATTAATTAGTAAATCAATAGTTAACTGCCCAATGTTGGCGAATCAACTATGAGTTAATCAGCTATTAAGTACACTGAGAAACTGACAAGAGATAATCCTTTGACTAGAATTAAACATCCACTGAGAAATCGGCTGTTATAGTTTTTCTCCGTCAATTCGTTTATTTTATTAAATATTTTTACTAACAAATATAATAAAACTTTGGTATTCTTAAATTTATGGTGCTTTTTGGACCAATTTAAAATTTATTTCTCTGTTAAAGATCTTTATAACAAAGAAAAAAGCTTGAAAATCGGCTGGAGAAGGGCTTAGTATTGGTCTTTTAATGGAAAAAAATTAAATTCTTCAAAAAACTTTTATTTGATCGTGAGGCAATAAAAATAATTTGTTTGATCTTTATAAAAAGGTACATAAAATCAGTTTTCCAAAAGTTATAAGTCAATTAAAATGGAATAAGAAATGGCTTAGTAATGCTTTATTTAGTGATAGTAAATTTATCTGTGTTTTCCTTTTCGTCATTTGTTATAAAAAATTGCCGTCGGTAATCAGTTCCCGTATTTGTGGACCGACAAAAATACCAGCTAAAAATATAATTTAATTTTGTTTCAAATCATGTAAAAATACCCTTGTACGTTCTTTCAATTTCGCGTAACTTATTCGTGGAAAAAACTGTTCTAAATATTTGAACGTTGGGCCATTTTTGTGAAGTGTTTTTACAAATTGCTTTATTAAACCCTGTTTAATATGCAGCGGTGGTAAAATAATGTCCGTTAAGCTGGGGTCACACGATTTGTACATTTGGCTAAAAATTTGTTAAATTCATAGACAAATCATGTGAACGCTAAATTGCATTTGTCATTTATCAGAAAATCCAAACATTTGCCTTCTGGTGGCAAATGAAAAACAACCCTGGTGGCCAAATCGTGTGAACGCAATGCTGCTACATAAGCCAAATAAAAATTACGCAAATGACCAAATATCTGATTTGCCACTTGATGACAAATGCCAGTGACAAATATTGTTGAGCGGTATTGCCATTTCGTGCTTGTGAGCCTTTGTATTTTCCAATTTTGGTAAAATTTTTATATTTAATATAATATACATGTCCGAAAACTACCGAAAAACATCACGGTATTTGAAAACAATGATTTTAAAATATTTGTTCAAGATGAACATGTACATATACGTATTCGACAGTAGCTGAGTGTGCAGAGAAGCGTGCGACTTTCATGAGCTCCCAGGTTCTTATGCCGGCAGACGAACATATTAAATAAGTATTTATAAAAGTATAATTAATTTCTGAGTATAATTAACTATGAAAAAGCATATGTGAAGTTCAGAATGAAAAATTTCAGAAAACCAACCGGAAAAGTACTCGTTTCACAACCCTTCGTGGCACTTTTCTATTCACCTTTACTTCTGTTTTCGGATCTCTTTCCGCAGTTTTTGCTGGCTATACACATATACATACAAGCATATCGTCGTATAAAGTACAAAACCGCGTATCGTCATTCTGCAAAATCGCGTAATTGACATTTGCTGGCACAAATTGGATTTGCTTACAGAAGCTGTTGGCTCAATCCTTATCCATTCGTCCTGAAATATACTATCCAGAAATGCGATTGCTTTATAAAAAAGAGAGCCATTTTGAAATATGAGTGTTTTTACTCTCTAGAAAATAATTTATGCAACCTCACATACGCGGTTTTGCATTTTGTTGATACGCGGTTTTGTACTTTAAACGACGATATACAGATTATTAAAGACGATCTAAATTACACTGTGTTTCAAAAAAAATATTTACATAGTTTTTTCGAGGTTCACACTTGACCTACAGGTCTATTCATGCAGTAAAATCTGAAAACAAAATTAATTTTAGTATAACAAAGTGCAGGATTGAAGTTGATAAAAATTGCGTTGAGTTTTGGCAATTTTTTCCCTTGACAGTTTCGAACATATTTTGAAAGATTTCTGCAACCTTGCGGAGTGCTGCCAGCTTTTCTTTTTATCACATCACGATGTAGCGAACAAATGTGGCTCGTTCCAGAAATGCTACTTGGGATAAACCCATGTCACAAACGTGTTGGAATAATGAACCATGTATCGTGTTTCTGTGCGTTATTATCTACTTACTCGTACATGTAAAAAGTCCTAAATATACATACATATTTTAAAGGAAAAAAATCAAACTTATTTTTAACCGATTTCACAAAAAGGCGAAGGCTATCAAGTATCAATTCGCCGGAATATTTTTTTTACGTATTTTACCGCATAACTTTGGACCACGTTAACCGATTTCTATAATTCTTTTTTTAAAGGAAAGGTGTTACCCCACAGGTTCCATACTAATTTGGTTTAAATCCGATCATTGGATCATGAAGAAATTAACGATAATCTTAAATTTTTTATATGAGAATTGAAGTCGGTTTTGTTTTTTGCTTAAAAATTAGTTGTCCATTTATTTATGAATGATGGGGTGAACAGATATGATTTTGTTTTGCATCGTGCTATGTTTTATACGATAGTAACCGTGCAAAGGCCGCTAATGAGGTGGCTAGCCAAAGGCAGTAATGACGCAAAGTGATACTGTCGCTATCTCAACTTCGACCCGTTTGTGGCTCGGGTTATATTTGATTAATTGAGCCAAAATTTTTAGGGAATTACTTTTTCAATAAAGGTAACCATTTCAAGGGGTAGCACCTGCAAATTGCCGATTTTCAAAAATAAGGGCCACTTTAATGTACATATATAAGAACGAAGCCGTAAGCAGTTTTTTTTTTTTTTAATTAGCTATAAGTTTTGAAAATCAATTACGGTTTGACTGAGATATTCGACTTTGACCAATATGTTCTGCACTTTTTCTAGTACTAAAATTTAAGTGAGATATCACATCATGGGATAAATTTTATTGATGGTTTGATGGGGTCTGCATATACATATATATTTATATACTAGTGAACAAAATAGCCGGACAAGACGTCATTTAGAATAAAAAAATTAAAACTTTTCGAGTATTCTGTTATATTGCTAAACCATTTCTCAAGACAAATTAACCGTTTATAAATGGTTGTAAACAACGAAATGTTTTCTCTTAAATGGAATATGTAAGTATTTTTCATCGGGCAAACAGAAATAAAGTTACGAGAAAGTATATGCTTCAACCTATGAAAAACGCGTTTTTTACCTTCAGCCCAGATTTTGAGGGTGTATTCAAAATTCTGAGTACCTGTGCGTATATATTATTTTTGTTTATTTCACTTCAAATCTCACGAAATTATAAATGCAAAAGTATGGTTGACACCGGATCAGCCGTTTAAGTATTTATGACCAAATGGTTAAATCGTGTGAATGAATGTGGACAATATTTGTCGCTTTACTGCTGTGCGCAAATGTGTGCCAAATCATTTGGATCTTTGGCAGCCAAATCGTCTGATCGCAAAACAAATCATTTGTACATCACTATCCAAATGCGAAAATGTGAACAAATCTAAATTTGGCATTTTGTGTACAAATGTACAAATCGTATGATCCCTGCTTTAGATTAACTAGAGGAATATTTATACTATTCATTTCACCAACTACAAATGACGTAGGTGGAACCAAATCTTTTTGAACGTAGTGCAGGTTAGTTACTCGACTGTCCCATTCACAAAAATAGCATAGATATTTTGTGTTACCAAAATAAATCTGCTACAATTAGCCGTTTGTGAATTTTGTAACTTATAACATTTAATATTTCAGCCATACTTCTTTGATATCAGTAGCGTAAGCCAATAGGACTGTTGGAAACAAGCCACTGTTGTCTAAAAGCACTGCCTTCAAATCTTAAAAATAAAAGAAGATTATAATATCGAGGGCTTATATTCACTACCAATATTCAATATCAATATTCAATAAAGTCCTCTCTCGACGTACGAAAACCACGCTCTATAAGTCACTCATCATGCCTGTGCTGGTATATGGCGCAGAAGCATGGACAATGACAACATCCGATGAGGCGGCTCTTGGGGTGTTTGAGAGAAAGATTTTGCGGAAGATTTACGGTCCTTTACGCGTTGGCGACGGCGAGTACCGCAGACGATGGAACGATGAGCTGTATGAGCTCTACAACGATATGGACATAGTGTAGCGAATTAAAATACAGCGGCTTCGCTGGCTGGTCATGTCGTTCGAATGGACACCGACGCTCCAGCTCTTCGCTTAGGCGGTTACAGCGCCAAAAAAGAAGAAGAAGAAGATATTTAATACCCTTTATCTGCAATTTTCACAAAAACTACCTTGAAGTGTTAGAACCCATCTGGGACTTACCTGTCTGTCATCACCGATGTTAATACTGACTTTGTAATTTAAAAGTAAATTCTTCTGTCGAGCGTTATACAAGGCCAGCATTAATATCACCGATGACAGTTAAGTCTTAGGTGGATTTTTATATCAGAATCTCATTTTTGTGAAAAGTGCAGATAGAGGGTATTGAATATACGCCCTCGATATGCAATAATTAAATAAACCCACCTACTCTGTTACAAAGAGAGGTACAACGAGAGCATTCCGATGGCCCTAGGAAGAGTTGTGTAAGATCAAGTAAAAAAAAAAAAACATATAGCAGGAGAGCCATAGGTACTAAACTGAATAAAAACAACCGAAACGAAAACATTTCTAGGAAAAAAGGGAAACACAGATATACTTATCATCGCTAAATAAAGCATTCACGGTGGTCTTGAACCAGGCAACTTTTTAAAACGAAGTTGCATAACCTGTGTCTTAAACATATCCCAGTTTTCTCTAAAAAAAGATATAGGCTACCATGGTACAATGCAGAGCTTAAACGACTAAAAAATCGCTGCAATAGATTGTATACAAAATTTAAGTTATCCAAGAATATATGTACATTATCATGACATGTACAAATCTTGTCTGTTTGATTTAAAGACTCTTGAGCAGTTCCTGCGTAACAGCTACGTTAGTAATTTCGAAAAGAATATAAAGACCAACCCCAAAGCTTTCTGGTTGTTCGCGCTTTGGCGAATAAAATAATTATAGTTTATTTCCTTTGAAATAAAAGAGTTTGTTTTTCGATTTCAATATCTTTAATTATTTAAAGTTTACAAAATGAGTTTAATAGCTATTAGAGGGCTGCATGAATGCATTCAAAACGGCATTTTGAATTATTCATATACAAAACGAATGAATGATTTTGGCTTGAAATTTTTTTGAATTTGAGAGAATAGCTGTTCTGATATTTGTGTCGACATCACAATATTCAAACAAAGTGAAAATAAATTGAATTGAAATAAATGACAATTTTTTGTATGAATATCCAAAAATATTTTTTCTATGAACATATGTACAAACAAACAATGTATGTATGTATGTATTGCTGCGCTCCTATTACATACGAAAAAACTTGTTTGTAGAAAAAAACTTTTACCGAAATGAGTTTGAATGATTTGAATGTTTTTTCATTCATTCACATTCTTCCATTTGAAGATAGAAAATATAAAACAAAATGTATATTCATAACTTACAAAATTCCAAACGCTGAGTATTTGTATGTGAAGTAAAGTATTCAAATCTACTGTACTCGGTTTGGCTAGAAGTTTGAATGAATTCATGCAGCCCTCTAATAGCTATTAACGAGAGAGTGGTTTGAGGTTCGTCTTCGGGGAGGTGTAGCGAACGATTAAAAATAAGCCTCTCGCTTCGCTATTAGGCAGCCTACTCTTTACATATATAAATAATGTTTGGTCACAATCGTAGTACGGTTCGCTACATAGTTCAATATACAGGGTGTGGTGTAAACGATAAGTATTTAATTTACAAAATGAAAAGGTAAGTGTTATATGGACATATTTCAATTGAGGTAAGTAAATGGAATCTTAGTTTGTCAATCTATTTGCATTCATGTCCTCAACACTGGTCTTTCATTAAATCGAAAAAAAAGAAATCTAATATTCCATGTTCGATATTTTATAAAACAAGAATGCTTATAATGCCCAAGATACGTCGAATCTTTTTGCAGACTTGTTTAGCGAAAATTTTGTATCCGAGACTGACACAGTTGACGTTGTTAGTAGCGATGTTTCTGAATCATGTCAGTCTTTCGGTTCTCTGTCATTAACAGAAGAGGATGTTTCAAAGGGCATCTTAAACCTTAAGGCATCGACGCAAACAGATGCGGATGGGCTATCTCCTTTTCTGTTCAAAAACTGTGTGGCTCTTATTAGACCTTTGACAATAATTTTTTATTTATCCATCTCTTCGGGAACATTCATTACTGATTCGAAAAAAAACGTATATTACTCCAATTCTCAAAAGTGGAAACAAAAATGATATCTCGAATTATAGACCAATAGCTAAATTAACCACAGTTGCCAAACTTTTTGAAAGTATTGTCAAGGATAAAATGTGGCACGCTGTCCAGAATGTCATTTGCCTGAACCAGCACGGTTTTGTCAAAGGAAGATCTACCGTCTCAAATCTCACTATCTTTACCGAAGATTGCCTTGCGAGTTTCGAGTCTGGGTACCAAGTCGATACTGTATATACCGACTTTTGACAAGGTCTCACATATAATTTTGATCGCTAAACTAGCTTGTCTGGGTTTCCATTCAAAGTTTCTTGATTGGATTAGCTCTTATTTATACAATAGGCACTGCGCTGTAGCACTGGAAAATACGTTTTCCCGTTACTTCCCTGCGAGCTCTGGAGTCCCCCAAGGTAGTATTCTTGGCCCCCTTCTGTTCATCATTTTCATTAATGATATAAGTTCCTGTTTCTTATTCTCGAAATTTCGAATGTATGCAGACGATCTCAAAGTTTATTCTGTTATAAAAATTGCTGAAGATAGGCATCTTCCCTTCAATCTGATCTTAATAGAGTAACGTCTTGGTGTGAGATAAACTGTCTTAGTGTGAATATTAATAAGTGTTATCACTTGGCTTATTCCAGACAGCTGAATACAATTAATACCATATACGATATCCGGTTGCCTTCTTAAATCAGTAGCCCAGAGCAAAGATTTAGGAATTTACTTCGACTCGAAGTTGACTTTCAATAGCCATATTGATTTCATTATATCTAACTCCTATTCATTGTTAGCCTTTGTTCGCCGTAATAGCTCTGACTTTTCAGATCCATTTACATTAAAAACCCTATACATAGCTTTTGTAAGGTCTCGGCCTTGAGTATGCTGCCAATATTTGGCGACCTTTTCATATTGGGCTCATAAACAGAATTGAGCGCGTGCAAAAAACTTTTATTAGGTTTGCATTAAGATCTCTAAATTTTACTGAACCATTACCTTCATACGATTCGCGCTGTTTGATAAATAAATTTAAACTCACTTGAGGATAGGAGAAAATTATTATCTTGCTCGTTTATCTTCAACGTGCTTACTGGGATTGTTGATTGCCCTGATATCCTACGGAGAATTCCTCTCAATGTTCCCCGAAGAAATTTGCGGCACATGGACATTTTTTATTTGCATTCCCCCAAGTCAAAGTATGTTATGAATGCACCGATTTGTCGTGCCCTTAGAGAGATTAATAAACTCAATGGTATCGAGGATATTGATATATCGCTTCCCAGAGTGGTGTTAAAAAAGTTAATCTTAAAACTACTCTGATCTTATAGTGTAACCTATCTATTAACTTTAAGTTATACCTTGTTACTTGGATATTGATATATCGCTTCCCAGAGTGGTGTTAAAAAAGTTTATCTTAAAACTACTCTGATCTTATAGTGTAACCTATCTATTAACTTTAAGTTATACCTTGTTACTTTTTATATAGCATAGTCAGTAAGAATTTTGTTTTCTTTGACCGAATTAAATAAATAATTAAATAAATATGTACATACGATTCGCGCTGTTTGATAAATAAATTTAAACTCACTTGAGGATAGGAGAAAATTATTATCTTGCTCGTTTATCTTCAACGTGCTTACTGGGATTGTTGATTGCCCTGATATCCTACGGAGAATTCCTCTCAATGTTCCCCTAAGTCAACGTATGTTATGAATGCACCGATTTGTCGTACCCTTAGAGAGATTAATAAACTCAATGATATCGAGGATATTGATATATCGCTTCCCAGAGTGGTGTTAAAAAAGTTAATCTTAAAACTACTCTGATCTTATAGTGTAACCTATCTATTAGCTTTAAGTTATACCTTGTTACTTTTTAGATAGCATAGTCAGTAGGAATTTTGTTTTCTTTAACCGAATTAAATAAATAAATAAGTACATATATGCAAGCGAAATACACGTACTTACCCTTGTGCTGACCACAAGTGTACATATCGCTAATTCACGAGTGAAAACAAAAGAAAAAGGCAAAAATTAAAAATTTTTTTAATCTTTAATAACAAAAACATAAAGATACACATACGCAAAAAAAACTGTGAAAATTAAAAATGTAAAAAAAAAAGATTTCATAAACATACATACATATGTACATTCAAAAAATAAGCGAATCGAGCTAAACAACCAAGCAGGCTACATAAGGAGATTTCCAGCATAAGTAGCCAGGTCAAAAAACAAAGCGTCAGCAGCGGTAGCAGCAACACCCAAACAAACCATCAGCCAACCATACATAAAGCGGCAAATCTAGCTGCAACACTAGGAACAATAAGCCAAAAGGCGCGAACTCCCACATCTACACAAATCAAAGAAAGTAGTAAGTAGGCAAATTTTTAATTTTCTTAAAAATTTAAATAATATAACTTTTAGTTTCTTAAAAGTTATATTAATTCTAATAAACTGCAAACGGACATACATACGTATATACATATACATATATATATATATATATATATATATATATATATATA
>NW_023458556.1:99366163-99409526 GCF_013731165.1 Rhagoletis pomonella | reverse complement strand
ATATATATATATATATATATATATATATATATATATAAAAGAAGGATTTTTTTCTCGCAAAAACGGTTCTATTAAAATTGCGGGTATTTTCCTGCCGCACAAAAATTCCTCAACGGCAATTGCCGCTATTAAAATTTTAATAGAAAAATTCCGTTTTCCGGAAAGGTATATTATTTATTTATTTATTTCAGTCAATTGAACAATAAATTCTTACTGACTATAATTCAGAGGTACTTAAAACTAGTTAAAATAGTTGTAAAATAAAGTACGAACTACTCCACAAGATAGAGACGGGTCAAAAGTTGGAATATTGTTCAGCTCCACTAAGGTTCTAATCAAGGGAGCATACATTGCATAGTTCGTTTTAGAAAATACGATATAGAAAGAAGAAACACTGCGTAAGTTACGTGTAGGAACATTGAAAGTTATTCTTTCCAAGAGGTTAGGGCAATCAACCGATCCATTCAAGAGATTGGCAACGAATGAGCAAGCAAGATAAGCAGATCTGCTACGTAGAGTTTGTAAATTTAGAAGTTTACAACGTGATTCATATGAGGGAATGGGTTCACTAAAATTCAGTGAGCGTAAAGCAAATTTTATAAATTTTTTCTGTATCCGTTCTAATCGCGTGATATGAGAATTGTGGTATGGTCTCCAAATGAATGACGCATACTCCAACCTGGATCTTACTAGAGTAATATAAAGCAGCTTCAAAGTGTATGGATCGTAAAAAGATGAACTATTACGCCGGACGAAAGCCAGCATCGCGTATGATTTGCCAACTATATATTCGATATGCGTGGAAAAATTTAGTTTCGTGTCGAAGTAGACACCTAGATCCTTGACTTCATTAACATGATTAAGAGGAGATCCAGAAATATGATAGCGCGTGTGGAGCGGAATTAGCTTTCTGGTATAAGTACAATGTGAGCACTTATTTATATTTAGATGAAGACGGTTTCGTTTGCACCAATCGTGTAGTTTAACGAGTTCTCCTTGAAGGGCAATGGAATCGTTTATACATTTAATGACAGAGTAAATTTTGAGATCGTCCGCATATAATAGATATTTAGATGACGTGAAGCAGGAACCTATGTCATTAATAAATAAAATAAACAACAGTGGTCCAAGTATACTACCTTGAGGAACACCCGACGTCGCAATAAAAGGCTGTGAGTAGACATCCTCGAACACAACCATGCAATTTCTGTCAGACAAATATGATTTAATCCACTCCAAAAAATTAGAGTGGAAACCCATAGAGAATAATTTAGACACTAAGATCTTGTGAGAAACTCTGTCAAATGCCTTTGAAAAGTCAGTATATATTGTGTCGACTTGCTGGCCAGCTTGAAAAAGCAATCTTCCGTAAAAATTGCAAGATTAGAGACTGTGGACCTTCCTTTAATAAAACCATGTTGGTTTGGACTAATTAAGCTGCTAACTGAGAATGACAATTTCACCTTAATAACACATTCAAAAATTTTCGCAACTGTGGTTAACTTTGAAATTGGTCTATAATTAGATACGTCATTTTTTTGCCACTTTTAAAAATCGGGGTTATCTGAGCCTTTTTCCAATCATCAATAAATTTACCCGATGCTAAAGACATATTAAAAATCAGTGTCAAAGGTTGGATTAATGCAGGACATTTTTTAAAGAGTATGGCTGAAAGGCCATCAGGATCCATAAGATTTGAGGTTTTAAGTGAATCAATACCACTACCAACGTCCACTTCCGACAGTGTAAGCGACCCAAACGCAGGTAGGCATTCAGGAATAAAGGCATTAGCATGGGTAATATCTGAGTCGGAGACAAAATTTGAGGAGAAAAACTCGGCAAAAGTATTGGCTGCTTCCTCGGGACAACTTGCATGTTTATCCTTATAAAAAACAGACGCAGGAATACTGGATTTCGAAGATTTGGATTTAATATAACTCCAGAATGCTTTAGGATTTTTTTTATATTAGCTTCCTGGTAATTAACGTATTTAGCGTAGAGTAACTTATCGAGTTCATTAAATTTCTTTAAATATAATTGGTATTGCTCATAATAAAATAGTAGTTTAGTCACTTTAAACTTTTTATGGTACTTATTTTTACGATTTTTAAGATGCTTTAGATGTTTAGTATACTTTTTCTTGGAAAAGTAGGGATATTATTTACGCAAACCTCATAGATTAATGATTTGAAAAGACCAAAGGCCTTCGCAGTATCTAAGTTACCAAGTAAGTGAGACCAATCGTACCCCTGAATAATATAATTCAAGTCATTAAAATTGCACAAGTTATAATTTAATTTGGGACGAGAACTAAATTGTGGAGCAGCAAAATATTCATAGAACTGTAGGCTTATAACTAGAGGAATATGGTGCAAGTTTTCAGCTGAGATCGGAGAACTACAAACTGACAATCGAAAATGCAAATTATTAGATAAAAAAAACTAGATCTAAAAGCCGATTATGCTTGTTAAAAAAGCCATTGACTTGACATAAACCAATACTTAAGAGACTGTCAATAACAAGGATTTCACTTTCACTAGAAATATTTACAGGAGTTAAGACAAATAGGCTGTTCAAATTACGCCAAGAAATATTACATAAATTAAAATCCCCAAGAACACAAAGTTGGTGATCTCCAATACTAGAACTTAATGAAATAATATTATCGATATGTGCCTTGTAAATCATATAGTTGCTGTTCGGAGGAATATATGAGGCACACAGAAAGAGTAGTCCACCCGGGCACCGCACACTGACACATAGTTGATCAAGAATAGAGTCTGCATTTTTCAAATTGATAGACGCTGAACAGAGTTTACGTTGTACCGCGATTAAAACTCCACCACCTCTCGAACACCCAGTTTTTAATTCATCTCTATCCTTCCGAAATACATTATAGAGAGTAGCATCAAAGAATTCAGCATCAAAGAAATTTGGGGTTAGCCAACTTTCAATTATAATGAAAATGTCATATTCTTGATGAGAGCTTAGTCTACGAACCACATCACCTTTAGATCGCATGCCAGACACATTATGAAAATAGATTCGTAGGTTTGAGACTGTTTTTCCTTTCTTTGAAAAAAACTAAAAGGACGAACCGTAACATTGGCAGGCCAGATTTCGGGCAAAAGCAGCTTACGAAAGAGCCCTTCTGGAACACCCAATTTAAAATTCACATGTTTTAGAGACTCAGTTGCCGCATCATTTTTTACAAGTTTGAAACAGGATAAAAGGTTTTTAGAGATGCCCGAATTTTTTTCTACATATATAAGTATATCATCAGTCTCCACTGATGGCATAAACGAGGCGAGATGAAGCCACTTTAAATGCTCGGCAACCTTAAGATCAGCGTTAGTACTGGATCCAAAAACCCGCAGATCATTCACTTTCTTAGCATTATTGTTACGAGGTACATTAGCCCCGATATCATTAAGATCATTAATGCGCGTAGAAGGCAAAGCGGCTGTATTAATAGGTAAACGCATATTGGCACACCCTAATGCAGTTAAAGTGTTTGCATTTGGATTAGCACAGGCAATGTCGCGCGCTGCGGAATTAGTAGAAAGAGGGATAGGCGATGAAGCGTGATTAACATTAGATTGCACAGAAAATGTATCAGCAGCAGCAGCGTAATTTTTAATTGAATTATAAGAATCATCGGTGTTGATTTCCGCAACAGCACCGGCAGGAGACCTAACAGAGCGATTTCCATTCGATTGCACGGAATTAGTGCCAGCAGCGGCAGCAGCAGCGTAGCTCATACCGGGTAAAGATGTATTAGCAGCAACAACAGCATTAGCAGTGCACGGGGTTGATGGCTTCGTGGTGGTAGTAGTAACAGCATGTAAATTGACAGTGCAATCTGCGACAGTATTTGCATCCATGAGGACACCAACTTGACGTACAGTATTACAGCCATGCGAACTAGTATTAGTATTAATATTAGTATTAGTATTAGGCAACAAAACAGCATCAGCGAACGACGAGCAAGATGGTCTAGTAGAAGCAGTGCTAAGAGAGACAGCAGGTGTAGATTGAAGAGCAACGGATGACAGCGATGTAGGCGCAGTAATAGAGGTGTATGTGCTATCGTTAGTTACAAGTGTATTGACAGCTGTAGCGATTGTCACAGCAGAATCCAAATGAGCGGGAGAGATACCGTTAACGTTACTGACAAACTGTGCCCGTGGCGAATTAAATGCATGAGAGACAGCGGAAAACTCCAAAACACCAGGCGAGGAACAATAGTAGTTATTGTTGTAAGAAATATTAGCCGCAGTTTTTCTGGCATTGAATTCCGCAGCGATCATATCAGCATTCACAGCGTTAAGGTTATTTGCACTCGAGTTGTTGTTGGTCGAATGCAAGGAGATTATTAGATCTTTTATTGCATCAAATTGTTTCGATAAATCTTTGAATTTAGCATCAAAGGTATTTGAAATAAGATCAATACTAAGCTTTTGAGTTCCCAGAACTGCATCCAGAGCCTTAACGAGTTTCTCTGGCATGACAACACACTCATCACAAAGATATAATAGATTACGTTTTGTTTTGACCAAATTGAAATCGTATTCAGAAACGTCGAAACGTACATATATACAAATTCTGATGTATACCCTAAAATAAATTCCGTTGCAGTTTATATGCCTACTGTGTCCCACTGTGCAAGAACAAAATATCAGCACAATAAAATACATACTTTCCTCTGCTTACCAATTTTTGCCGTTGGTCGCGTAGTTCGTTGAACTTGGCTTAACATAGTGCCGAAAATATAAGTGCATTTTTTCCACATATGCCATATGTACATACGGTAGCACATATAAGCATTTTTACCAGTTGCATTTTCTGCAACTATTCGCTTACCAGCTAAGAGCGTCATAGTTGTTCATCGGACAATACAGTCCACACATATCAACCAAGCGCACTCTAGCTTATTTTCATATCTTTCCACCTCGCTTTTCTCTGCTGCACTCACCAAGCTAAGATACTTCAAATCAAAGCCCGCTCTCCGCCTTAAATACGTTCGGTACCTAGAACTCACCTCAGCGGTGAGCGGCTCTTTGAGTATTATTATATCCACTAAAGAACTGCAAAATTCAACATTTCCTGTAAAAATGTCTTTTTAAAAAATTTCATGCATTGCTCAAACAAGGTGTTGTGCCATGTCATTCCATCTCAAACATACTAGGGGTATTCTCGAAGTCTTGTACGATGCACGGATTGCACGAAATGCAAAAATAGTATTCCAATTTTCGAAGAGTATGAGAGCACCCTATTGCAAAGTGGTAGCATGCATGGGTAGCAAGGAGCGAAATTATGTATCAACTACAATAACAAGAAACAGCAAAAAAAAATGAAGTGAGCGAGATGAGAGGAATGAGAGAAATATGCAGCAATTCCAATAACAAAACAACTAGCACAGGGTCGCATTTATTTTGCTATGCTATTTTGCAAAATATATACATGGGTTTCGACGTTGCATATTTTGCAGCGATAGGAAATGTTGTTTCTCATGTATTTTGTTGTTGTGTGTTTGCAAGTTATGCAATCCATGCAATCCGTGCTACGTGCAATGGCTTTGCAAGATTTGGAGAATACCCCTACTGTTTTAGCATGTCGTTGCTACTTAGCTAAGCTGTTGTTCGCAGTTGTGCTTCTGTAGCATATTTTTAATACTGTTTGATCATGCCTTTTATGGAAATATATACAGGTTTTTAATTAGACAATTCTTCAATACATTTTACTATAATAGGTGCTTAGAAAATTTACAAAATCTCTTCCCGTATTTAAAATGTAATTAATAATGCTGACTATGTCGCATGCAGGGTTCGGATTTGCCTCATTTTAGCCCCTCGCTCGCTCGTTAGTTCGCTCCGAGCTTGCGCAACTCACGAGCAACAAGCGAGGCTGTTTGGAAACGAGCACTCGTTAAGTAGGAGCGCACACGCTGAGCAGCCAGCGAGCGAGTAAGCAAACGAGGGCAGCGCAAGAGTAGAGCGGCAAGCAAACGAGGGCCTCATTAGCTCTGCCCTCGCGAGGCCGTCGTTGCGAGCGAGGCACTCATTTGCAGCAGCAGACGAGCGAGGCGAGTAAACCAGCGAGGCAAATGAGGCAAGCAGATTAGACAGGCAAACGGGTTGTTTGGTCAGCAAAAATGTATGGGATAAAAACTTCATTAACTAATAATTTCGAGTAAAGGATTGTACGCACACATGCATATATACACATATGTATGTATTTATTTATGAATATATTCTCATGCACAGAAGAATAGATGCGTGCTATTTTGACCAGTTTTGTCTACTAGGTAGGCACATATGTGCATACATATCTATGTAGGTCTCTTTTTATGCGGCTTTTTTTTTGCGGATTTGAATTTATGTGGTTTTTCAAACACTTTTTTCGCTGTAGCGATTTTGCATTTTTGAGAGCTTTTATTACTTTTTTTCAATGTGTAACGGGCAATGCTTCTGATAAATAATTTGTCTTTGTATTCTTACATACAAGTAATTACTAAGTAATTCGGCTAAGTAAGTATGTTACATATGTATAAATGAGTAGGACATTAGCATTTTCAAATGAATATTCCTGGTTTAGTCCCCATACATATGCATGTATGTATTATAATACAAACTACTATTTGGCAATGAACCTTGGCAGAGACTACTTTGGCCACTAAATTAACATATTAACGAGATTGCAACAGCTGGCGACCGACGCAGCGATCTTTCTGCTTTGTGTTGGCCTTAGCGTTGCCAAATTTTGGCTATGTAGACGGCTGCTTTGAAATTCAACGCCAACGCAACGCCAAAGTTGTATGTGAACGGGCCTCTATTGTTTGTTTACGCAAATTTTCCCCTGGCTACATATACATACATACATATGTACATATGTCCTTGAACACCAGGCAAAAAATAATTGCCCACGACTGCGGAAACCACCCCAAAGAGGCCCCGCCACGAAAACCAGCCGAAGCGAAGAACGCCACCTAAGAAGAACAAAACCACACATGAAGAGGTGCCAAGGAAGTCAGAAACCATCTTTAGCAAGGAGACGAAAGATAGTCGCCCTACCAAGAACAAAGAAAAGGAGGAGGAAAAAGGAAAAGGCTGGACAGCGGTGAAACGTAAACCACGAAGCAGCAAGAAGACACCGTACAAGCCGCCCCCACGTCCCGATGCTATAGTTATAGCGCGAACTGGAGATATGTCCTACAGCGACATCTTAAGGGCGGTGAAAAAAGATGATGCTTTGCAAAAACTCGGCGAGAATGTATCGCGAATTAAGAAGACGGCCAAAGGCGAACTCCTGCTGGAGCTGAAGGAAACGCAAATGAAAAGCATGGGAGAGTTTAAGAGCGGAATATGTAAAGTGCTAGGTGACCAGGCACAAATCAGAGCGCTTACCCACGAAGTAATGGTCGAAATTCGGGACCTTGACGAGATCACCACGAAAGAAGACATTACCGAGGCCATCCGCACCCAAATAAGGGATTTAAACCATTTCGGCGAACAGTCGATCAGAAGCATCAGGGCGGCGTACGCGGGTACGCAAACGGCGCTGGTAAGCCTTCCCGCGCTGGAGGCAGGGCTACTGCTAGACGCACGGAAAGTAAAGATAGGCTGGGTAGTGTGCAGGATAAGAATACGGACATCTGGCGAGAGCGTGCAGCAACCCAGAAGATAGAAGTCAGTGCTGTCTCAAATGTGGAGAAAAGGGGCACTTCGCGAAAGCGTGCAAGAAAAAACCGACCTGTAGCGCGTGCAAGGGAAAGGAAAACTCGGATCATCAAATAGGTAGCCGGAAATGTCCCCTTTACCAAGAAGCTTGCAAAAACTCCAAAAAATGAGAGTCATGCAGCTAAATCTAAACCATTGCGAGGCAGCGCAGGAACTTCTCATGCAGACTGTGTACGAAGAGAAAGTGGATGTAGTAATAATTAGTGAGCAGTACAAAAACATGGACGCCGCAACATGGACATCTGATTGCACAAACAAAGCCGCCATATCAAAAACTGGCTCACGGCAACAAAGCTTCAACTAGCGGGGCAAAAAACGGAAGCGGTGTTGATCACAAGCAGGAAAAAGGTAGAAAATGCTACGCTTAACATTGACACAGCAGTCGTTGAAGTACCTGGGCGTGACGATAGACGCGAGACTCAACTACAAGGCGCACATCGACAAAACTTGTGAGGAAGCGGCAAGGGTTACGGCCGCGCTAACGAGGATAATGGCCAACATTGGCGGACCAAGTCAGAGCAGGCGAGCACTCCTAGGTAAAGTGAGTCAGTCTATACTAATGTATGCTGCGCCCATCTGGGGGCCAGCGCTCCAGCAGAAAACATATGCCAAGATAGCGAAGTCAGTGACTCGGCTAAACGCTATCAGGGTTGTCAGTGCGTTCCGCACGGTATCACACGAGGCCGTTGGAGTCATAGCGGGTATCATGCCACCAGATATAATGGCCATGGAACTTAAGAGAATTTTCGACAAGTCAAGAAACATCGGCAGGCGAAGAACGGAAAGAAGAAAGACAGACTTGCTTAAACGAGTGGCAGAGACGCTGGGATGTGACCACGAAAGGAAGGTGGACGCACATGCTAATCGGTAACGTACAAACGTGGATTGAGAGGAAACACGGCGAGACTGATTACTATCTAACGCAGTTTCTGACGGGTCACGGCTGTTTTAGAGAATATCTAAACAAGTACGGACACGATGACGGGACCGAGTGTTCCTTTTGCGGTAGTAGCGGTGAAAACGTGCAGCACACTTTCTTTTCCTGCCCGAAGTATGACGTCGATAGAGCAGACCTAGAAAAGCTGATAAACGATCGAGTGGCGCCAGTAAACATTGTGCACCACATGATGCAATCTAGAATGGTGTGGAGTAGAGCCAAAGCGTGGTCCGCTTTAGTTCTTCAGGAACTTAGAAGGAAAGAGTGGCAGCGCAGTAGCGATAATAGAAGACTGAACGAGAGGTAGGCCAGAAAGGCGTGTGTGAAGAGCCAATTGGCAAAGCTACGCCTTGCGACGTAATACCTAACGGCGGTCCCGCAAGGCGAAACACAAGCTTCAGACGTCGGAGTTAAGGGTTTAGTACGTAGGCGCGCTGTCTCGCAAGTCCTGAATTATGTGATAACATAGTGTGGGCGTGGTCCCGAATGAGGTGTACCCTTAGCGGACAGGATGACGAATCGTGCATAACATCTTTGGAAGATTCCCCCTCCGTTGGAAAAAAAACAGGCAACAAATAAATTTTTTCACAAGGATTATATTTCATTCAAGTATACAGCATAACTGCTACAAGTAGTAAACTATTTTTGGGTGTTAACAAGTGCTTACTTGTTTTTTGTTTCTGCGGCACAAACGATTATAATATCTGCTTTTCTCTGTAAAGACAAAATACATGCATATGTACATACATACATAAATACATACATACATAAATACGTACATACATACATATATATATATGCATGTTATGTATGTACATATGTATGTATATAACTCTAAAAAATATTTCATTCCACAATCCATGCTTATGTATGTAATAAATTTTATTTGTTGTTTTAAATGCTGCCCTAATATAATATTCAGATATTTATATGCATATGTACATACAATTATTAACATACTTTCGTACATAATCTATTGACTACTTTCCCACATTTTTATGCATAAAAATGCATGTGTTGTATAGTACAACTTATTAAAACACTTGGTTGGTTTTTAATGTTATTTCATTTCACTTGCTTGCACAAGAGCAATTATTAAAACACTTGGTTGGGTTTTAATGTTATTTTATTTCTCTTGTTTGCACAAGAGCAGCCGTTTGTATCGGTCGAGTTATTACAACTAAATTTGCTAACTAAAATATTGCGGCGACTACGCCTAAATACCTGACGCTTTCTTACCACCTACCAGGTGCTGCACATGTTTTGCCGTGTGACTTGCAAAATGCAATTCGGAAATTTTACCTCTTGCTGTTGGCTTTTCCACTGCAGCGATGTTGTTGTTGTCACGCGCTACCTGGTCGACGCATCGTCATCAATATCGGTGGGAGAGTTGTTGCTACACTATTTCCACACTCAAACCTGCCGACGCACCGTCAGCAATATCGGTGGAAGGGGAATGTTGACCGGATACGTGTTTACCGGTGTTAACTACCCCCCTCTTGAAATGAAGGCGTCCTCGGCTTCTTTGATGACTTTATTCAATATCACCATGCTAGTTCGCCTTCGTTTCATTAATATTGCTCCAATTACAGAGATTACAAATAGGAGTTAGAGAAGTGCGCCCCCTGATTGTAATGAACGGGCGTTAACGAGATCATGCAACCTCGCTATGTGCTTAAGGTTCCTCATATTTACTTTCGGTAAGTATGGTAGCGATAGTAAATCAATGAGTTCGGTCAAATTTACATATAGCGCACGTACAGCTTCGGGATGCGATCGAATAATTTTAGCCCAGTTGACGTAAGTCGTAGTGTTTACCGTAATCTCTCCATCAAATGTTACAAGGAAAGTTCCCTTCGTTAGTTTCAAGTTCTGGGTTTGTATAGATGCTGGTTGGTCGTTGATTGCCAGTATGCCATGATCAAATTCCTCAATAGCGGGAACATTATCGGCGGATTTTGACTTACATTTTGCAGAGTGTTGGTTAAGTAGTTGTAGCGTACAGGGGCTTTCCTTCAGAGGCTGACAAAAGTTTGCCGCTACAGCCTCCTTGCAGTTGTAGAGTGGAATGTATTTACCATTACATTCAGCAATAATGTCTGTTTCTACAGCGATAATTTTTCCGTCATGGATCACTGGCAGCAACTTTACATTATTACAAAATCTGTCTATTTTTGGAAATTTAATAACAAAGTAAATGCAATTCGTATCTTGAAATATCTTAATTTTAGAAATGGATAATAAATCACTTATGCTAATATTTGCAGAGTGTTTAGCAGCTAACAAACCATTGATCTCCGTACCATTTAGCAGGATAGGGTTGACAATATTTAACCTGCCCAGACTGACTGACATTAAAATGGTTTCCAATTCCATTATAACTGCTCTATTTCTGGTGGAGGTTAGAGAAAAGAGATATCCCGTATATATTTGAGTGCTTTTGCATTTTGTAATAATTTATTTACTGTCACTGTCAATTCGTCTATTTTCTTTTGTGTAGCTGAATTTACCGCTATTTGTTGTTCGTTTGTGTCTAATAGGCCTTGGTTCTGGTCTCGTCTGGTCTGGTTTGAAAGTCGTCAGAGTCTGGAGTCCCTGTTATGTATTTCAAGGCAGTCCCCAGAATGTTAATACTTCTAGCGTACCGATGGTGTATTTTTATCGCATTCAATAGTTGTAATATTTATTAGCGTCATTCTCCAGTAGTCGTTTAATATGTGATTGTGGGAATTGGATCAGTAGTTTGTCTGTCTCCTCAGCTATTGCTTCGAATGCTGACAAATTAGTTTGGTGAAGTAAAAAGCCATGCTGCTCATAAACAGCTACAGCTCCGGATGTAATTGGGATGTAGTAAGAGTTGGTATAATCGAGTATTCCTGCGTTGGCTCGAAAGCTTAACGAGAGCAAAATGATCCTAAGGGCGACAAAGGAGAGAGCGGCCAGTGTCTTAAATTATTTTCGTGCACTTTTCGTTCATCAATTATAAAAAATGTACCAAGATCCTTTTGGATTACTTTTTCTGTGTAAAGTTTTGAAAACTTGTTTCCTATTCTTTTATTAGTATTCACATAAACTTTATCCCCTGGATTATACTGTCGTGTTTGTCTATTTTCATTATGTCTTTGTAAATCTTTCTGCTGAATACGAGTAAGTCTAGTTTTTATTTCCCTTATTAGTTCGTCCGGTGTTGAATGTATTACGTCTATTGGCTTTTTATTCGTTACTGAATAAATTGTGCGGTTGTACTTAGCTGTGGCAAGCAAAATTAGCTCAATTGTGTCAGAGATACCAGTCTCAAGCTTCTGACAGCGGGCAATTTCCGTAAGGGTACTGTGGAATCTTTCCACTTGGCCGTTAGTCGTACTATGGGCGGGTGGGGTGGTGTAGATTTCGAAGCCAAAGTGATTTTTAAGCATTGATTTAATGGTTTCCGAATTCAACGATCTCTCATTGTCACAGACCAACACCTTAGTATTTCTGTAAAAATTGAGAAGTTCGTATATGGATTCTTTAACATCAACTATTTATGGCTCTAGATTTGATTGGAAATACTATTGCAAACTTTGAGAACTTGTCTATTGATGTTAGGAAATGTGTCTTATCGGTGGAGTAAATGTCGACATGAAGGATTTCTCCGGATATTCAGGTAAAGGAGTCGATCCTATTTCTGGGATTGGGGGATTGCGTTGGTATTTGGCCTCGTGACATATCTTGCAATTAGAAATTATTTCCCTCAAAATTTTCCGTATTTCAAGGAAATAATAACTTTCAAGGACCTGTTCCTGGTTTTCACGGAGTGACCGATGAGCTCGGTTATGTTCGGTTTGAAGAATCTCGCGCTGGTCATCTTTGTTGAAGACGTCTATTTGGTGGTATGACGGAATTTGGCGGCCGGATATGCCGTGACCAGTTCATCTTGAATCTTAGCCAGGATGGGCAATTCACACTGCAAGCCGTTCACAACATTTGGGTTGACACATTGTTTTATAGTTTTCATCAGTTCTCCTACATTATTGAACGATATTCGGTGCCTCATTCGGGATTTAAATATAATTTTCGAGCTAAGTGCTGTGTGATTTCCTTCTTCAAGGACTATTTGATTCCGAAAACAATTTATGGGGTTCCTTACAGTGGGAATTGCTTGAGACAGTGACTCTTCGCTATTCGCAGCCATGCTTGATGAGTCCATGTCATGGTCTAATGCATTTTTATGTTGTCGGGAGAGGGCGTCCGCGACGAAGTTTTCCTTACCAGGCTTGTAAAGAAACTGCGGTGAAAATTCCTAAACAAAGGCACGCCATCTTTTCATTTTCGCGTTCGGATTTTTATCGGATAAAGCGAATGTGAGTGGTTGATGGCCGGTGTAAATATTCAAATTCTTTACGCCATACAAATAGTTACGAAGCTTTTGTAGAGCCCATACTATTGCCAGAAGTTCTCTCTCGTTGGTAGCGTAGTTTTCTTCGGTTGAGGAGAGGGTCCTGGAAATCATTGTGATAGGTCTTCCATTCTGTGACAGAACGGCGCCTATGGCATAAGAAGAGGCATCTGTAGTCAGATCAAATGTTTGTTTGTAATCAGGATAAAGAAGCAATACGTCTTCTGATGCAAGGATTTTTTTAATCTTATTAAATGCGTTAAGTGCTTCTTCATCAAGAGTAATTTGAATTTTCTTTGACTTATTAGCGCCTATATTTCCGTTTTCCCCCCTTAGGTACTTCGTTAGAGGTTTTGCAATCGAGGCATAGTCCTTTATAAACCGTCGATAATATCCTGCTAATCCTAGGAATGAGCGCAAAGCTCGTAACGATTTTGGAATCGAAAATTCTAAAATGTCTTTGACTTTGTCGGGGCATGTTTTGATTCCCTCTTTTGATACGGTAAAGCCTAGAAATTCAACACTTTCCTGAAAGAACTTGGATTTCTCAGGGGAAACGCGCATATTGGCATCGAAAAGTTTTGTCAGGATTTGATCAATGTCCTTACTGTGTTGTTCGGCAGTTTTGGAGAAAATGATAACATCGTCTATGTAAACATGACACGTTTTTCCAATTTCATCCCTAAGGACATCATCAATGGCTCTCTGGAAAATGCTAGGAGCATTTTTTAGACCAAAGGGGAGCCTACAAAACTCGTACTTTCCGTTGTTGACCGAGAAAGCCGTTTTCTCTCTATCCTTTTCTGCGAGTTTGATTTGGTGAAATCCTGATTTGAGGTCTATTGTGGAGAAAAATGTTGCACTTTCCATGTTTGCTAAAATCGCAGAAGTGTCCGGTATTGGGTATTTATCACTTATTGTCTTGGTGTTTAGCTTCCTAAAGTCAATTACGAGTCGTGATCTCTTGTTGCCTTTTTCGTCTAAACCTTTATCTACAACCCAAATTGGATTGTTATAAGGGGAACGGGATGGTCTAATGATGCCGTCACGCAACAGATCTGATATCTCCTTATTGACAATGGGGTACGGGTAACTTTTCGAGTAGACGGGTAAATCGTCCACGGTCCTTATCGTACCTACAATGCTGGTATTGTAGGGCAGCGCTTCATCTGGATCAGCGAAAACTTTAGCATGATGCTTTAGCAATGTAGAGATATCAATATTGTCCTTGCTTGTTTCCGATTTAGTTTCTACTAATTTGTTAACGTCCGAGCAGTAGTAGTACAAGAGTTTTTCCTTTCCACCATCATAACTGAACGTACCACTCTTTAGGTCAATACTAACATTTACCTCTTTTAATAAGTCGAATCCTATAATGCCGTCAAAGGTCTTCAAACTGGGTAGGACAAAGAATTCAACATTCTTATTTAATATATGTATTTGTTAATTAAATCGGTACCGTGGATGGATTTGACAGTGAAAGGGTTATTCACAGGTTTTATTCCCTTTAGAGCGTTAAGGTGTTTTACATAGCTCTTTGCAGCACCGGTGTCGATTAAAAATCGTATTCCTCTTCCCCCAAGTGTCCTTTCGACATAAGGCAAGAGGAACTTAGTCCTAAAAAATTAACGTCGTCTTTCGGTCCGTCCAGGTCATATTCATCACTCTTAGGTTCCATGTCATGATAATAGTCATCATACCCGGTATCACTCCAGTATTCACCTTCCGGTTCGTATTGGTCTTGGGTGATATTGTTGATACGCTGTACCTTTTGTATTGGCAGCTGATCACTTCCATGCTGTCTTTTTTCAGCTTTTTCTTTATTCAGGCCTGTTGATACAGGCTGATGGCGATTGAATATGCCGCCCGTGTTACTGTTATCCGGACGAGTTACCTTAGGGTAAGCTCCTTGATTACGGTACCTATCGTCATTTCCGTGGAGTTGTTGGGGTCTGTTCTGTCTGAAGCGGGAGTACGACGGATCTATGTCCATTGGTACTGGAGTTTGCTGAGTTCGAGTTTGTCCTCGTTGGTCTTGAGGTATTCTACGGTATTGTGGTGAATAATAATAAGGATCTAAGTTATGGTATGCCTGTCTGTTAAAGAAACTTGCAAACATTGATCTGGCTTGGTTCGCTTCCAGTTCCTGCGCTAGGGCAAGTGCTGACGGCAGATCAGTGGGTCTAGATGAGAAGAGAACATCGCACAAAGGGCGATTGAGTCCCGAGATGAACACGCGAAGTGCATCATCCCGATATTTCTTATTAAGTGATCCTATCAGCGTGGTGTTCTCACCGTGAGTCATGATTGTTTTATTGACTATCAGAGTCAACTTTCTCTCCACTGCATCATAGAACTCCACTACTGATGATTTTCCTTGTATAAGGGTCGATAACTCCTGTTCAATTAAGTAAATTGGTCTTTTGTCCGCATAGGCAAAGTCTAGGCGAGAAATGATAGCGTGAAAATTTAAGACTGTATTGAAAGAGGATAAAACACTATCTGCGGCTCCTACTACTTTATTTCGGATTATGCCTACCGCTTGGTAGTGTCTTGAGCTACCGTGATACGCTTCGAACACTCTATAAGCAGTATGAGCTGCTTGTCTCCAAGACACATAATGGGTCGCGTCGCCTTTGAATTCCGGCAAGGTTTTCACAAGGTCCAAGGATTCGTCACATGGTATTCCGGGTTGAATAGTCACCGGTTCGTATTGAGTAACACGAACTGGTAATTCGATCATTGCTAACCTGTTTGTCAGTTCGTCAACCCGAGACTGAAATTCCCTCCGGGAATGCTCGGTCGCAGTACGAATGGCAGTATTAAGAGCTTCCAGAGTTTGTGCGTCCATATTTAATTTTTTCTAAGTCAGTTAAGTGTTAAGTGGATACAGGGATTTCCCTTTCTAACCGTTACCCACCTTTACAAAATTTATTTATTATTTAAGAATTGTCAAAAAGGATAGTAAAACTTTTTAAACAAAGTTAGCTGCTAAAATCACTCTACTCACATGAAAATTTCCATATCCCGATAAGCTATGTCACTAAATAAGGTATGATAAGTCAGCAGCACGATGATTCCTCAGGTGGTGTTCCAGCAGCAGGAAGACAGGATTACGATCTCAAGTAGCACACTGGTGTATAAATTGGTGTAAGTTTATGGATTTTGGTACAAATCTGATTAGATTCAATAAAAAAAGAACGTTTTGGTGTATTTGTTATTCCACCAGTATTTCTTTCAAATCAAAATTCTACCTTTAACATTTTGGTACTATTTATTCATTGAGATAAGTACGAAAACTACACCAGCTCCTAAAATGCGCCACTTTTTTCATTTGGTTCACAAATAGCTCCACGTTAACAAATGTCATTAAAATTATTCAGGCGACATTCTGAGTAGTGATGTGCTGAATTCTCGGTACCCAATACTTGAAAAAAATTTCGGTACCCAATACTTCCTTTTCGGTACCTTTCGTCATTATATCTGTGCCGTTCAATTAAAGTAGCTTAAGTCACTTTAGATGGTTTGACTTTGAATTAAAAACAAAAAAAAAAAGTTTCCTTTGAAATTGTTTTATATTTTAATTAAGATTCTATTATAGGGGCATCTTGAACTACATCTTTGGCTAGTTAAACGTTAAAATATTGTTTGAGAATCCAATGAAATGTGGATTTAAAGAGAAAAGGACCTATCTGGACATAGGCTACTTTTGGGGGTAAAAATTATTGATATTTTATAAGACATCGCCTAAAAACCCAAAATGTACAAATATCCGGTCCTTTCTCAAGAGATGAGCAATGTGTTTGTATGTATGTAGTTAAGTGAAGCAAGCATAATGTGTGCGGCGAACAAGGCAGGCAATAAAATCTGCACAATAATGATCAATTCGAATTTAATAAGGTGGTGTTAGCCGTATATAAGTAAAAAATTACACTAACAAATTATACGCAGATATTCATACTGTCATTAGTATTAACTACAACAAACACGTAATTTTGATCTAATGTCCTCCACGGCGAAAAATTCAGATACGCCGGTAACACCACCTTATTAAATTCGCCCTGCTACTGATGTCGCAAAACACACTCTCGCCTTCTTTTACTTATCGCAACCGTCTTTCCAACTGCAATAGTTCTGATGGCAATATTATTTATTTTTAATAGCTGACACTATATGTATGTGTACATATAACTCATATTTTTGGCTGTTGCGCGCTTTTATTAGAAATTCCAAGATTTCAGTACCGAGTATCGAAAGTATTTGATACTTTTTAAATCGGTACCGAGTATCGATCAATACTTAAAAGTAGCGACTCAGCACATCACAAATTCTGAGAGCAATTTACAGTGGTCCAAAGAATTCACCAAAAAATGAATATTGAATACACCACACAGTAGCTTTGTTTCTTTAAAGATAGGCGCATTTACACAAGGTAGTGTTAGCCGAATATAAGTAAAAAATTACAAAAGCAAATTACAAGAAACACATAATTTTCACGCTATGCGGTGAAAAATTCCGCTGTTGCTCCAACATTAGAGAGATTAGGCAGAGCTACTTTGATTTGCTTCTTTTACATATTTTTGTATTTTTTGATAAAAATGGGCGATTTAATAAATTTGATAAAGTGTGGCAAAACCTGAGTATTTGTGAACAATTTTTAAACATAAAATGTGATTAAAAATTCGCAGCAAATATATATGTTCAGTTGTCAAAAGCATCGGTCAGGTGTTTACTAGCTAGTTTCTGCTAGTTTGCGTTTCTTGACTTTTTCTATATTTCACTCGCTGTGAGCGTAATTCTGTAATTCTTCCCATTCTTCTTCCTGATCATGATCTGCTAGGAAAGTAAAGAAACAAAGCTAGTGTGTGTGTACATAATACACTGCCTGTTTTAATATGAGCTTATTATACATACCACAAGTAGAGCTGCTATCAGTGTTGCCGTTTTGATAAATTGGTAGTTTCATTTCAGGGCTGTTCTGGTTTCGTTCGAAATTGATTTCTCATCGATTTGGATTTCCGATTCCAAATTTTAAAGATGTTTTGCAATCCTATCAAAGTTTTGAAGTTATAATAGAAAATAAATCCTATTCGAAATGTCAAAAATACATAGAGCTGTTGTTGCATAGTATTCGTTTATTAGAACATTTGTAAAAATTTTAAATAAATTTTGTCGAATGGCGGTAATACAATGGTGATGTGAAAGTAGAAAAGCGTACTGAAAGCGTGCTAAAATGGCCTAAAACTCGTAACGAAATATTAAGATTATGTTGCTGACATTCCGTAATTTTATTGCATCATGGTTAAATGAAAACAAATAAATAAAAATAAAATTGCGCGAGCACATTAATACATTTTTTTTGTTACCAAACTGATTTGGTAGGATTTTTTATTCCTAAAAATATTGTCGAGTGGTAACACTGGTTAGTATATTTAATACACCAGTGGTGAAATATGCATCAATAAGGCACCCCTACACGCTTAAAGTTTGTTTGGGTACTAATGATTCAACATTCAGCTATAAGTTGCATAGTATATATGAGTACGAACAACAGCGAGAATTTTTTCTACATAACATGGGCGAACGCTGATTTGATTTCTTCTTTTCGTACGCGAACGTTAACAAAACATGTTGAAATGTATACGTTCGCGTTTGCGTTCGAATAATGGACGTGTGGTAGGCGCTTAAACTTCTGTCAACTGTGTTCATTTGGCAAGAAACATTTTTTATACCAAATTCTCAAACTGAATTGTGTCAAGGGCAAAAAAAAACACCGTTCTTGGCTTGGTAAATATTTTTGTACCAAACTCAAGAATCGGCGTAAGTTTTCAACGACGACCATATTTTCAAAGTATTATAAAAGTAAGGCTAAGTTCACAACCTAGAGTAATAACGTTACGCGATGCAATGGAAATCGCTCAATCCAAAGAAACTTCTTCGCCAGCATAAGCGCTGGCGATTAAAAAGTAGCTAGTGTTTAAGTTGCAGCAAAATTATACACGACTAATTTTTTATAATAGGGGAGTTTACGATGAGTAGCATTTTAGATTTAAAGTTGCTACGTACCAATCCAGCACATATTTTGATGTTGGGAAAGCAACAAAACGTGTGATACATTGCTACGTAGGGATTCCCCTAATACATTTTTTTTGTTTCCACAACCCTTTGACAATTTATACCGAAACTTAAGCATATTGTATTGTATATAATAGCAGTAGAAGAGATGTTTAATTTATTATATAAATATGTACATATGTATATTTTTTATTTATTTGGGCTTTAAGTATGAGAAAAAGCTTGTTTTAACAAACTGCATAATTTTTATTTGCTTGCACAGCGATAAACACCAAAGACTGTGTAAATGTTGGTTAGAAGCGATTTTTATGTATTCTCGCTACGCTAATACGTTAGGTTGTAAACTTAGCCTAATACTGAAACTCAGCTGAACGCCATATTAAAGCTGTATGACTATTATTTAACTAATTTAACAATTTCATTATGTACATTGGCTCAACTATGCCACTTTATGTGTATTTTCGAACCTTTTTTAAACAGCGCATCTCTTAAAAATTTAATAATGGCGAAAAATTCATTGCTTTCAAAATATAAGTTTTCCCAGATTTATTTAAAAATCTTCAAATCCTTATAAATTTTGAGGCGCACGAGTTTTAGAGGGGGTAGTACCGAAATTCACTCGACAGAATAAACCTCGTTTTTAAATTAGGAACTCACATTCATATATATTCGCGATTTTCTTGCCCGCATATTACGAAAAGGAATGCTGAGATTTATAAAAAGAATTCCAAGTCGCGCAGATTAAAAAAGAGCTTCGGTGTAATTTTTATGTCTGAGTTAATTTTAAATTTGATTTGTAGTAAATTTTATTCCTCGAATCCTTTTGTACTCTTCACACTCATGAAAATATATTTATGCTATTGTGTAAATTCTTTACCATTATGGTGTATGATTTGAGCCAATACCAATACGTATTTTACACCAACGGAGTTTATATTATGTTCTAGAAATAAGAAAACTTGTATACCACTAGCATAATATATATGCCGAAAATCAGTAAAAAAAATTTACGGTAGGTGTAAATAATGCACGAAAAAGCGGTATAACCTTTACACTGAATCGAAATAAACTGTTCAAAAACTGCGCTTAGAAATGGCATATTTTTTATATTGAAAATGTATATCACGCCGATGTAAAAAATACACAAAATATTTTGGTGTATATTTGACTTTTGTGCTACTTGAGATGATAAGGAAGCTTTATTTTTTATAGCATTGGCTCTACACTTTTTCCCCTTAGTTATGTGGTGTTTTAATTTTTAAACTTTATCTTTTCAAATTGTTAAAAAACTTCATAAATGTTCACGGTGTTTGTAATGAAAATGTTTTGTTGCGTAATAAATTGTTCGCGGCTCACTGTTTATACAGTGGTTAACTTTCCCGCAATTGTCGAGTGGATTCGAACCACGGCCACGCACAGGATTTGTCCTTTATAAGGATAACATAAGAACTGCACTGTGGCACCACGTTGGGCGCCACTTATTAAAACACTTGGTTGGGTTTTAATGTTATTTCATTTCACTTGCTTGCACAAGAGCAATTTTTAAAACACTTGGTTGGGTTTTAATGTTATTTTATTTCTCTTGTTTGCACAAGAGCAGCCGTTTGTATCGGTCGAGTTATTACAACTGAATTTGCTAACTAAAATATTGTGGCGACTACGCCTAAATTCCTGACGCTTTCTTACCACCTACCAGTTGCTGCACATGTTTTGCCGTGTGACTTGCAAAATGCAATTCGACAATTTTACGTCTTGCTGTTGGCTTTTTCGCTGCAGCGATGTTGTTGTTGTCACGCGCTACCTGGTCGACGCATCGTCATCAATATCGGTGGGAGAGTTGTTGCTACACTATTTCCACACTCAAACCTGCCGACGCACCGTCAGCAATATCGGTGGAAGTGGAATGTTGACCGGCTACGTGTTTACCGGTGTTAACTTACACTCGGAGCGCTCGCTCGTCGCTCACTCGTCTTACCTATCAGAGCGAGACTGCAGACAGCTACTCACCTCGCACTGCGAGCGAGGCAACACACAACAGCCTCGCTCGTTTAATAGGAGCGCGAGCAAACAAGCAGCGCTCGTTCGTTTGCCGAGCAAGCCAAACTTCTCGTTCCTCGCCTCGTCGCTGCTACGAGTGCGAGCTGCGCGCGCATCGTTGCCTGCGAGGCATTGAGCAGGAGTTTGCTCGCTCGCTCGCTCCAACTCCGAGTTTTTGCCAACCCCGGTCGCATGTGTCGCATGTGTTGCTTGTGTTGGCATGCATAGATTTGATGCAATTATACGACAGTGTCTTCATATGTATTGTGAAACATGTATGAGCGACATAATGAGTCAAACCACGCCAACTGTGTCAATGAATTTTCATTGATTTTCTGGAAAGTGAAGACAATTGTGGGAATCTGTAGATAATTATAGAACAAAAATACACTTTGGACGGTTTTTCGAAATTGCACTTCGTTTTTGTTTTTTTTTGCTATTATAAGAATATTGCAATTTTTGAGAGAAAAATTCGTAACTGGCGACCCATTTGATGAAATTTGATGAAATTTTTTTTGAGAGTTGCTGAAGCTTTTCCCTTTACAATAGAAAGCTTTGCAGAATAAAATTTGCAAAACAATTAATTCTTAATAACAATAATTTAAACAATTGCTATTATTTTTATATTCTAGGCCCGCGATTGCAGAGAAATTTTGGCACAATATACTCTTAACTCTTGTTTTTAAATTCCAAATAGAAAAAATTGGTCTTTCCAATTTTGACAGTCGCTATCGATTTTTTTTCTCACCTTTAAGCCTTGAGTAAATAGCTATTTTCATGTAAGCTTGTGTGAGTGATAGCATTTTTATGTTAATTAATGAATAATTTATACAAGTACGTACATTATTTAACGTATAACTTGAAACATCAATGTTTATTTACATCTTATGTTTATTTACAACTACAAGAAATGGCTAAAAAATTTTCTTCAGTCAAATTTCCTTAAGGCAGTACGCAGTTCTTAAGGAATTTGCTACGCTTTCTACCACAGGCTGTGAAGTATCAAAAATGTCAAAATTCCTTGGACACACACACGAAATAATGCCAATTTTTTCTTGACCGTCTTCTTGAGAGCTGCATACAGGGCATTAGCCACGTCTTCGGCTTCATATGTAAATATTTGCACATACATTCATACACTATAAACAAAACAAACTCTACTGTTTTCGTTTCTTAACTCACCACTGCTGTGACAAAGCATAAAGACATATACTCGTCTTCATACGTTAATATTTGTACATCCTACATACGTACGTACAGTTTTACATTCCACATATTCTGCACATTTGTACATACGTGCTAACAAAGAATATTATCACACGAATATTATCTATAACGCGATAATAAGTGAGTTCAAGATATTTAGATACGCAACCCAGTAGGAAAACTTCCAAATTGCATTTGTTTAGATAGTGATAAATAACCTATACTTTTTCAGTATTTACATATTATGTACATAACATTAAATATTTATACATACATACGTATATTTCAACCACGTATATAACAGTGAAAAGTGTTTGTGATTTTTTTCTCTTACTGAAATTTTTCAAATCCATATTCCACGGATTTAATTGGGACGCTCCGTTTTCCACGTTATAAAAAGTGCTGAACCAAATATTAAAGCAAATATAATTTCAGGTAATTTGCAAGAAAAAAACACAAACACCGCCCCAAAATCTTATAATTTTTTTCCTGATTTTCTGTGGCACGAAGTGCAATTTTTTCTCGTTTGACACATATTTTTCTAATTTTTTGCGAACGATATCTGGGTGATACTCAGCTAATTAATTAAATCTTTTTTTAATTTATATACGTGTGACCTTCCACGACATCCAAAATGCCACTTGGACACAGTCCACCAAAAGTTTCTGAAATAGAGACAAAGTCAAAAGGTGCTTCACAAGAAGCGGTAAGAGAGAACCCTCAACGCGCCCGAAATCTAAAACTTTTGACCCATCCGCTCAAAAGTTTATAGCGGAAAGTGACAGTATCATGAGATACTGTGCAAAATTCAGTGATGCACCAATCCAAGACCACACTGAATCGTATCTCATGATAAAAGACAAATCACTAGATGATTGTTGGGCACGGCTTCAGTCCGCCCATGATTTGGTTTTTTCAAAGCCAGATGATAGCCTACGCGAAAACTTTAAGAATTCGGTAGAAGGCAAGTATTTCACTTGCCTTGAATTATATGAGGTGACCAAAGCTAAAATTGCCGATCAACTGTCGTTGATTAGAGCAATCGCCGCACCGAGTCCCCCACTCCGCGTGGAACACACCTCGGCAAAGGCAAACGATTTTATTCTACTCCCACCTTGTGACACGGAGACATTTTACGGCGGTTACGAAGAATGGTCCGCTTTTCGTGACATGTTCACAGCGGTGTACATCAACCACCCGAAGCTCTCCCGTGCTCAAAAATTGTATCACCTCCGATAAAAAACCCAAGGAAAAGCCGGCTCCATCGTCAAGCAATACCCGCTCAGCGATGATAACTTCGAGTTGGCCTGGGAAGCTTTGCGGTCACAATACGAAAACAAACGTATCCTGGTTGACAACCAAATTAAAATTTTGATGACTTTTCCGACTATTCAATCCGAGAATAGCGAGCAACTTCAAAGGCTGCAAACATCAATTAACAACTTTCTGTCAGTTCTTAATTCCCAAGACGTCCAGACAGACAGTTGGGATCCCATATTGGTGTACATATGCTCATCCAAATTGCCCGAAACCACACTGTCACTTTGGGAACAATCTCTTCTTCTTCGCTCATCAAAATGCTGCGCAAAACAGGTCCTTTAACAGGACTCAAACCTTTGTGGCAGAACCTAAGAGGGAAACCTCATCCCATTAGAGTCTGCCCACAATTTAAGCGAATTTCGGTACCAAACCGAGTACGATTCGAAAACCAAACCAAGCTGTGCAAAAACTGCCTTGGCAATTCTCATAGCACTAATGAGTGTCCCAGCAAGTGGTCATGTACACATTGCCAACAACGGCATCACTCCCTGCTGCACATGAATCCCAAACCACAATCTCGACACTCCAGTGCTCGAGCGAATTAAACCGCCGCACAACACACTACTGCCCAGTCGACACCTCCCGCTCGACAAGCGGAGTCAAGCTCCATTTCCAGCGAGCAACCGTGCTGTTCCAAACAAACACAAATACAATCATTGCACACTGACAATGATAGCAAAATTCTCCTTACAACTGCCATGGTCGCAGTTGAACACGAGGAGGAATTGTTTCAACTTAGAGCCTTGATTGATCAAGGCTCACAAAGAACTTTCATTTCCTCGAAAGTTCAGAAACGGTTGAAACTACCATTCGAACATTCCAAGTTCCAAATTTCCGGCATGGGTGGACACGTGGTACAATGCTCGTCAAAGCTTTGTCCACTAACATTGGTTGCACCCAAAACCATGCAACGGATAAATACACAGGCTATCGTGTTACCTCAGCTCGAGGCACATGCGGTGGAAACTGGCAGCGATTCAAGATCCTTGAACTTGCTGACCCAAGCTGCCACATACCAGCTCAAACTGATATGGTAATCGGCAGCGATATACTTCCACAAATCCTGCTGGAAGGTATACAAAAGACTTGCGACACTATACTTGCGCAAAAAACAATATTTGGCTGGATTCTCAGTGGTCCAATAACCGAAAATGTGGTGTCATTCTCGACACAAGTAGAAGAGTTCTCGAATGCAACTCTCGGCTCTCAGCTTCGAAAGTTTTGGGAAGAGGAGATTCCACAACCGCCACAAATTTCACCTGAAGATCAGGCATGTGAGCATATATATTCAACAACAACGACTCGTGCCCCAAACGTCGATACATTGTGCGACTTCCATTCAAGGAAGAATTTCCAAAAAAAAAAAACTGCCTATAGGCCACTGTCGGTCTGCTGCACTCCAGCAGTTTTTCAGTATGGAGGGATCGCTTCAGAAAAAAGGAGACCTAGGCGCAATGTACAATAATGTGTTGCAAGAGTATCTCAACCTCGGTCATATGGAGCACACGAAGCCATGCGAGATAATTGCTTATGGCAAATACTTCTCGTTCTACTTGCCACATTTCCCTATACTATTCTGCCTGCATCCACATCGAATGCCGTCACAAAGCGACAAATCGTATCCTCTGTCGCAAAACTTTTTGACCCGGCAGGATGGCTGTCGCCAGTGATGATTCAAGCAAAGATTCTGCTTCAAGAACTTTGGCTGGATGGCGTTGATTGGGACGAATGTGCCAAACCCATAGTCCTAGCAAAATGGCACCTGTTCGCAGAAAATCTGCCAGCCATTTGCTACATCGAAATCCCTCGATGGGTTAATTTCACTCCGGGGCAAGATACCCAAATCCACGGGTTTTGCGATGCCTCGGAAAAAGCATATTGCGCTGCGATTTACATCCGCGTAGATGCTAGCAGCCAAAGATGTTCCACTCTTTTGGTTGCAAAAAGCAAAGTCGCACCATTGAAGACGTAAGCTTGCCTCGCCTGGAGCTGTGTGGTGGAGTCTTACTCGCAAAACTGGGCCCAACTGTTCGAAAACAGCTCAAATTAGAATCGTGCAACACATTCTTATGATCAGATTCAGAGATTGTGCTGGCTTGGCTTGAAAAGCCACAATGTACATGGAAGACATATGTATCCAATCGTACCTCCCAAATCCGGGAATATCTTCCAACCGATACATGGGTCCATGTTGCTAGCCAAGATAATCCAGCCGACCGCGGCACCCGCGGTTGCTAACCGCAGGACTTGGCAAATTCCCCACTCCGGTGGCACGGACCGAAATGGCTCTCCTGCCACATGGAAGCATGGCCAAGGTCAAAGGAATGCAGTGCATCTCTACCAGAAGAGGTAGATTTTCTTGATCGCTTTTCTTCTTTCTTTCGAGCACTCCGCGTGACTGCGTGGCTCTCTTGCCACATGGAAGCATGGCCAAGGTCAAAGGCATGCAGTGCATCTCTACCAGAAGATGTCGATTTTCTTGATCGCTTTTCTTCTTTCTCTCGAGCACTCCGCGTGACGGCGTACATGTTCCGCTTCGTGAGCAATGCCCGCACCAAATCAAAGGGGTTAGCTACAATCACCAGGTGACATCTGACACAACGAATTCCAACATGCAAAAATGTGTCTTATCAACGCAGCGCAATCACGCCATTTTCCGAGCGAAAAAAGCGCTTTACAAGATAAAAAACCAATTAACAAAAAAAGTCCTCTTCTTTTTTACTTGGAGTTTTTACACTCGCTGCTTCTTCACGCAGAAACACGGTTAATGCTGGAAATGGTAAGGCACGAGTACTACGTACCAAAGCTAAAACCTCTGATTAAAAAATCCATTTTTCAATGCAAAGTATGCACGCTTTACAAGCAACAAACACGCACCCAAATAATGGCCGCTCTACCTCCTGAGCGCTGCAGTTTCTTACTCCCCTTTTCTACAACTGGAGTAGATTTTGTAGGGCCATTCCAAATTAAAGCATCGGTGCTAAGATCTACCACCCTTATCAAGGGATACGTTGCAGTTTTTGTCTGTTTTTCCACAAAGGCAGTGCATCTCGAGCTATGCTCGGATCTTACAACCGAGACTTTTCGAGCAGCATTCGCCCGCTTCGTCGGCAGACGAGGTTTCCCCTCAAAAATTATGAGTGACACTGGAAAAACGTTCATTCGCGCCCAGGGCGCAGACATGGTCAAAAAATATGCCCCGCAAGGCATCAACTGGCAATATATAGCACCCAGCGCCCCCCACATGGGCGGCTTGTAGGAATCTGCAATGAAAAGCTTTAAAATCCGTCTAAAGAAAACCGCTGCAACCCACAAGTTTAGTTTTGAAGAATTCACGACGCTTCAGGTGCGAATTGAAGCAGTCCTCAACTCGAGACCTCTGTCCGCACTTTCCCAAGACCCAGCTGATATGACAGCACTTACTCCGGGTCAATTCATTAATTAATGCGGAAGACCTCTCTCTACTAGATCGGTGGGAGAAAGTGAAAGCACTTTACCACCAATTTAGTCGCCGCTGGAAAGAAGATTACCTCAAAGATCTTCAGAAGATATACAAGTGGAAAACACCACAACGCGATCCTCAGCCAGGCGACATCATCGTGATCAAATAAGATTCGCTCCCCCCACCGAGTGGCGATTGGGACGAATCGAAATAACCACATACGTGTCGTGGAAGTCCGTACACAAAATGGAGTTATCACGCGGCCACTTGTCAAACTGTGCTTCCTTCCAAAAGCACAATAAATAATTCTATACATATTTTCCTTCTGTATATTAAGGGTCTTAACTTCCCGTTTAAATATTGTACGCAAGTACTCCTCGTTTCTCTGCCTATTCTTGCCCCTGGCTCCAACGGCGGAGACGGATAACTGCCTACAATGCCGCCTCTGCCACCGGTACCATGCCTTGCGGATGTTCCTGGCCTTCAAGGCGATGAAGCCGCCATAACGGTTGGGAGTAGCCCGCGCGCAGGGTTACTGCATCAACTGCCTTGCGCTCACCCACACTACCGGGGAATGCGACTCGCCAGGCAGCTGCAAGATCTGCGGGCTAGCGCACCATACGCTGCTGCATGTGGTAGCCAAGAACCATGGCCCGGGCCAAGGGAACAGAAGCCCGAGCAGCGAACATCGGCTCCAAAGAGTGCGCAGAAGAACCCGCGCTACCAGGCACCGCAACCGACGCGAAAGAAGGTCGCATGAAAGACTATCGCGCGCACCCCCCATGGCCTGCAAACGGCCAATTACCAGGGCCGCACCACCCACCACGTCCTTGGTAACACAATACGAGCCCTTAAAGAGCTGCAGGAGACACTCAGCAGCGCATTTTTGCAGGGCGGGGATGATGTTTAAGCCGCCGCTTAAACCTAATTCGAGGCGACTCCGAAAAAATTATTCCCGAGCGCGCACGGCCGCCTACTATCATCGTGCCAAGTTAGGCGAAAGGCAGTTCAGCTACTACAGTCGGACAACGCGCACGCGCCCTTTTAAACTAATTCGTTTAATTTGTGAAATAAATGGTGCATACCAATACCTATACAGGCATATATACATATCTGTGCGGTTAGACTTAAAGTTTAAATAAAAAAACCAAAAACACCTGTTGTGAATTTTAAAATATGAACAAACGTTTTTCCTTTAAGCGGAAACTGCAGTGTGTGTGAATTAAAGGTGAGTGCGAGAGGAACCAAGCGTAAAAGTATTCACTTATCATTTTAACAATGCAGGAATCGTATAAAAATTTAATATAAAAGTTATTATACATATATATATATATATATATAAACATACATATATTATATCGTCGATGTTTTTGCAAAACGCCCTATCTTACGACACTCAAATTTTACAGAAGAGCGAAAAAAGATTTGTCTTTGAAGGCATTTTCTCTAGCTATAATGTTACAAAATCTGTTGTTTGAATAACTATTTTATGATTTCTATGCATAAATCTGGATGCCTGGAGTTCAGGGTTACCAAATCTAATTTTTGCCGTAACGGCGATTTAATCGGTTTTGCAAAACAACGACACATATTTGAATTAGACGCAACCATAGGGCTTATAACATTAAAAATTGTTTTGAAGTTATTGTAATTTCTGGCTAAGTTGACGTTTCACTAGACCAGAACTTCCTAAACTAGGCTCCGGGGAACCCAAGGGTTTCGTAGAAAAGTCCCAGGGCTCCGTGAGGTTATTAATTTTTGGCAGTTCAATAATTCAACAGATACATAAGTATGAATCGGGGACCAGCCACCATCGCTTAAAATTCGGCATGAATAAGCATGGTGGTCGGCAGTCGATTTGAGTTGCACACGCAAAAAAGTTCTATAAACAGCATGACCGAGACGCAATTATCCTTTTTGGAGTGTATGTACTCGTAGTTGGTATCATTGCCGAATTGAGTGCCATAGCGTTGAGCGTTGCGCTTGTCAGCTTGTTTTTTTCTAACATGTAAGTGTTGTTGGCCGCTGTAGCCTAAGGATTAGAGGTGTGTTCTACCACTCCGAATAATTTGGGTTCGAACCCTGGTCAAAGCAATATCGCAGAAAGTATAAAAAAATGTTTTTTTTTTTTAAAGCGGTCGCTCCTCTGCAGGCAATTGCAAACCGCCAAGTGTATTTCTGCCATGAAAAAGCTTCTCATAAAATTCATTTGCCTATCGCAGGCGACATACCTCCCTCCATTTTTATAACATCAGGACGCTTACCACAAATTGGAGGAGAAACTCGGCCAAAACACTTAGCGTGTAAGCGTCAAAATATTATTATTACTAGGGCAATCCAAAATATATTCGGGCATGTTTTTTGTCAGGCATGTTAGCAACACGCTGATGAAATGCTTGAACGTTTTTCCAAAAAGTATAAAGTTTGAGTTATATTTCTTGGAGCATATATTAGCATATTTCGCAATAAATGCATATTTCAGCATATTTTGCAGTAAATGCATATTTTCGGATACTTTGCGTTGCGTTGTTACGTTTAGAACTAATATGTTTTTGTTATTTTATGGCCTTATAACAATTATATTCAACAAGTTTTATTGAGGTCGAGGCCGATTTTAATGAAAAACTTATTGTGGACAAGCAACAATAACTGAAAAAATGGTAGAAGTGATAGCTATTTCGGAAATAACCACATTTTCTCATCAGACTTCTTTCAGTAGGCTTTGAACCGACGATCCCACTGACTCAGCCAGTTGCCTATGCACTGTGCTAAGTTCGCTTTGTGAATTATCGTTGCTTTTTTCCACTTTATCATTTTGATATGCCAACACAATCAAGCGCAGCTATTCGGCTGCAATTTACTTGATCATGTGGTTGTTGGTTTGTTGGTTTTTGCTAATAATTATATTTTTAGAATGTTTAACTTTTAGGTGTGCTCGTCCTTAAGTTATTTATTTTTGTTATTTTATGGCCTTATAACAATTATATTCCACCATTTTTATTGAGCTCGAGGCCGTTTTTAATGAAAAACTTATTGTGGAAAAGCAACGATAATTGAAAAAATTGTAGAAGTGATAGCTATTTCGGAAATCACCACATTTCCTCATCAGACTTCTTTCAGTAGGCTTCGAGCCGACGATCCCACTGACTCAGCCAGTTGCCTATGCACTGTGCTAAGTTCGCCTTGTAAATTATCGTTGCTTTTTTCCACTTTTTCATTTTGTTATGCCAACACAATCAAGCGCAGCTATTCCGCTGCAATTCACTTGATCATGTGGTTGTTGGTTTTTGCTAATAATTATATTTTTAGAATGTTTAACTTTTAGGTGTGCTCGTCCTTAAGTTATTTGTTTTTTTTTTTTATGGCCTTATAGCAATTATATTCAACAACTAGCAGGGTATCCGACGTCGTTCGGGGTGATCAAATAAAAATCTAAAAACGATAATACAAACCTTCTCTTCCGCATAAAAAAGGATACATACTATTTAGAACAAAATTTTTTTTTACTTTAATTTAAGGTTTCCTTATAAACAATATTTTTAGTTTTATTGTGTGGTGCATAAACATATAGATTATTCGGACTTCCCACTCGTGAGCATCCGACATATAATTGACCGTGGGTAAAGCAGGGCTCTTCCAACTGAAGTCCAGCCACCTTTAACGTTTGACCTTGCGATTCGTTTATCGACATAGCGAAACTAAGCCTCAAAGGAAACTGAAGCCTTTTAGATTCTAACGGGAGATCTGTGGGAACTAATGCAATTCGTGGCAGAAAAACGTCTTCTCCTTGGCCACATCCAGTAATTGTTGCTTCAATTATATTTGTCATCATTTTCTTTACTACCAGTCTTGTTCCATTACAAAGTTTGGGTGGATCAAGGTTACGCGGAAGAATAACAGGCACACCAATTTTCAAATTTAGATTATGGGGAGGAACTCCCGAGGGCTCAAGCGAATTCAAAAACTCCACTGGGTAATGTACACTTTCCTCCTGGCATGGCACGGTATCTATAGATTTGTACACGCGCGAAGTACCCGAAAGCTTTTGCAGAAGCTGAAAGTTGATGTTATTCACCGTAACATTTTTAGGAGCTAGAATGGCTCTTTCACACAGCCATTGATGTCTCGCATAATTTTCCGTAAGATTATCAAAGACTTTTGTTTTAAGCTCCTCTACAGTTTCAACAATGGTGGCTATTAAAGCAAGATGAACTTCGCCTTCAGTGTCGGTTTGTAAATCACCGTTTCCAAGTTTCAACAAATTAGATGCGAATTTATTCTACAATTGATCCCCATATACATGGGCTCTCATATTTGTACACAGCTTGAATTGTGTCACGCTTTGCCACAGATGTGATGCTTTTAAACAGGCCTTTATTTCATCCGCTCGTGTACCTCTAGGAATTATAGGCAATGTTTGTCTAAAGTCGCCTGCCAAAACCAATGTTCTACCGCCCATTATTTTCTTGTTGCTGCAAATATCCTGTAGTGTTCGGTCTAAGGCTTCTAAAGCAGCTTTATGAGCCATAGTGCATTCATCCCAGATGATAATCTGGCATCGCTTTAGGACTTCTGATAAGCCCGTTCCTTTGCTTATATTGCATGTAGGTGTTTCTTGTGCTGCTAAGTTTAGGGGAATCTTGAATGTAGCATGGGCTGTTCTTCCTCCTGGCAGAAGAGTTGCCGCAATGCCAGAAGACGCTACGGCGAGCGCAATTTGCTTGTTTTTTCTAATTTGAGCCAACAACGTTCTTATAACGAATGTTTTACCTGTGCCACCTGGTGCATCAAGAAAGAAGATTTTACTTGCATTATTTACAACGCTATTCATAACTGCTTCAAATACTGCTTGGGTAGAAACTTCGAAATATGCGTCTCAGTTTCTTCGATTAAAGATTCGACATCATAGCAAAGTTCTCGCGTTACTTCACGGCTCAAGTTATGCATAGTACTCCTCTGAGTCACAGGAAGTCCATACGTTGGAAGCTCATTTCCCCCTAGAGATAATAGTTTATCTTCAATGGCAGCAAGTGCTAAACTGTATATATTATTATCATATGTTATTTCATGACTTTGATTTTGAATCTCAGCAAGGTGCAGAAAGTCTTCGGATAGATTGTCGTTATGATTTTGTCACAGTGGAAGTGGATTTGAAATATTGCACACATGGATTAGAATTGCAAATAAGTTTCTTAGACTTTTTGGGGAATTTGACATCGATGCTTCTGTCATAGTTACTTGCCAATGTGCATCGTCTTCAAGAAGTCCACGGAGCAAACAAGCTTCTCTATAAGTTTGACAGACAGTACCATTCACTGTTTTTAATCTTTCGAATGAGGTTGGCCCCCTTACTTCTAAAAGTATTCTCAAAAAAAAACATTCTTGCTGGCTGGGATGGACAGTATAAATTATTGCCAAAGTGTCGTCTTTAAAAATATCTGGTTGTCCTTCTACACAACTTCCCCGTTTTCTTCTGTTCCATTTGTTATTTTTCCAATTATAATAACTTGGCACCTCAGAATAAAGCAATGTTCTGGCAAATAAATCCGTTTGATAAAGTTGGAAAAATGCCGTAAGCGTTGTATTTCTTGGAGCGATAACTTGCTGTAAAATATTTTGTTCAGTAAAGTATATTCTTTGGCCATTTTCTAAATGGACACTGAGCTGTTGAATTGCAGTATGTCGCTCGTGGATAGGGAAACCCAAAATTCGTCAAAAAGCTTCACTGCTGCTTATGTATCTTCCACATTGGTAGGTGGTTACTTCATCGTTTAAGTTTGGATTCTGAAGAGCGTACATCGTCGCATCGGAACATTTATTTACGTACTTGCAAACGTATTTTATAGATTTTATAAAATTACAAAATTCTACATTTATATGAGCCTCAAAAGCTTTTGAAAGTAGTGGACAATAAGGAACTATCCATCTATTGTCAATATCAACCTCGATACCATTGTTGACTTTGATTTTCGTAGACACTCCACCATGCCCTGGTTTTCTCCTTTTGTAAAGTGGATAGCCATCTATTCCAGTTTGCGTTTCATTTACAAACTGTCTCGGATGTCTCTTGATACATTTGCCGTTTACCATACATGGAGAATTGGCATTCAAATTTCCGCATGGACCATGTACCATAGTTTTCTTAATGATATGAAATAGAACTGGATCGGTATTGGGATCTGGCAGTTCCGCAGAAATAATTAAGTCAATTTGGTTAGAATGTATTTTGTTGTTAAGCCACAATAGTATATGCGCATGAGGTAGGCCTCGTTTTTGCCACTCTATCGTATACATATCGCAACGTATTGAACCAAAGATAATACATTTTTTTATAAGATTCATCATCTTAATTATTTTTTGTCGAAATACTCTTGCTACCAGATCTCGACGATCTTTCGCAGACTGACCATGAAAGAGTTCTTCTTTCATCTCTTTCCAAGTAGGATTACATGTAAACGTTATAAAAAGATCAGGTTTCCCATAAGTCCTCACATAGCTCATGGCATCTTGGGTCCGTTCATGCATGTATCTAAATATATACATATATGTAGTATTTTTAGTTTTGAGTAAGCAAAAAGTTGCATACAAACATACACTGGGTCATAGATTACGGATCTGTATAACGTTTTTTTTTTAGATCAGATAATTTTTCTTCAATACTATCATTTTAAGTTTGCATTGTGAATTAAAAATATCAAACTTTGATAGAGCAGAAATTTAAAAATAATATGGTGTTTGTAAATTTTTGTTATTAAAGCCTTTTATAAAAAAATTAAGCTACCAATAAAAAAAAACAATGGATAAATAAAAAAGTTGTGAATTGAGAAATGAAATCGCGATATAATCGTACATGGCATATGAGTAACATTCTTTCCTCCTCATACATATTTCAAACAAAAAAATCAATGCGCATTTTCATTTGTCCACTCAAAACTTTTACTTATCCCTAAGATTTCAGTCATTCTGCGACTCTTATTTCATAAATCCTGAAATAAAAGTTTTTTTATTAGTCCGAAATACTCAGTAAATAACAGTTATTTTTAGCTTTTGTTTAATTCCTCAAAAACTAAAAGTTATTTTTGATTTGTAAGAATAAGATTGAAATTTGATGCAAAATTAATTCAGACTGCCGTAATAATAATCATTATACATTTCACATACCTTGGACTTCCTGTTAAACTGGATGGTAGAATACATATTTTCCCTACATCAGTTATTTCGGTGTTTTCACTACTAACGCTGTTCCTGAGATGTATGTATGAATCAACGCGTAATTCTTTTTGGTGTGTTTTTATTTACAAAAGGCGCTCTGCTTCCACCTTTGCATACATATCAACAGCATACTGTTGAAATAAGTCTTGACATCGGTGTAAATGATTGAAGTAGTTGTCTCTGACCATAAAAGTGTAGGCGTAGAAATCCATACATGACACTGTTTTGTTCCCTTGTGTTTGGGGAATTCCAAAGTGATAGCCATCTTCGCCATATACGCATATTAATGGATATTGAAGAGGATCGTATGATCGGTGTGTTTCTGTGATTCTTTGTATACTATTGTCCCGAAGTTTTATAATGATTTGATTGACCTTGGTTTGTCGGTCCAAACAGGAATCTTTATTTATGGTTGATGGATAGCTCGTTTCCAATGGATGGTGGCAAAAAAGTGGCTGACTTACGTGTAATGATTTTGTATTACCGGCTTATGGTGACTCAATTGCTGTTAAATGAATAGTCCGGATTTGATGCTCACAACTTCCTTTTTCTACGCAACAACATGGCTGGGGATTTGCCGGAAGGAATGTGACGGCACCTTTTGCCTCTATTAATTTCCACTGAGGGGTGAGTATCGACTCCCCGAATGTCGCTAGCTTTTAATCCACTTTAATTACTTGGTTGTAGTTCCGTTCTTGCGAGGGCTGATGAGTGTGGTTCGCTCCGTGTCCAATTCCAAAAAAAAAAAGAAATATCTATATAGCCTCGCGGTATGTCATCACCGATTCTTCTATCGTATATCAGTGTGGCCGTTTTCATAGTGGCCATGTCAATTCGTGTCTCTACCAATATGATGGTTCGTGTCTTGAATAACTATTGGTTACGTACATTCATCTGGCAATCCCCCTCCATTTTGAAGTTTAGCTTTGACAGTTTTGTTATGTTTACATTTCTTATAATCGTTCTTATGTCTATTATTTGGGCAATAAAAAATAATAGATCATTATCCCCCTCTCATCTTCAGCGACACGTTAACAAAAAAAAAGTGGAGCGTTTGGTAGGGATATGAGAATGGTGGTTCGAATGCGATTCACGGGCTGTGGTTTGATCGACGTTAGACCTTACATCGAAATCGTTCTACATGATCTTCATCAACCCCATCCTGACTCGTTCAGTTCGCCTTTAAGCGCATATGTATGTACAAATGTTCCGTCTTTCGTATTTAGTTTCAGTACGCATTACATAAGCTACGGTAGATGAAAGGCATTGGTAAATGATTTGGTTATGAATCTTTTCTGTTTGCTTTGATCGATTTACTAGCAATGTACTGAGGATATAATATAACAAAACTATGGATATAACAAAACTAAACTTAATTAATTTATTCAAGCCGGGTACCCTGTAATAAGGCAGAATCAATGGAGTATGGAAGCCCGCCATATATTCATCGAAATTCTTGAGAAGGCGAATGTACTGAATGAGTTAACGTGTTGTGATTAAATCGGCGGAATAATTGCCAAGCACTCGGTGTTTAGCATCGATCAGTTCATATGAATTTGAACCAAGTTTCCGTGAAACATAGGCTCTAATTTTTGGTGGAGCTAGTTTTTGTTCATAGCCCTCTCCGGCCACGGACTGTTTAGGATTGGGAATGTACACCTACGAGCCTATCTCGAAATGGCGTTCTCTCTTGCGGGTAAATGCCCGTTGTGCGGTTTGTTGATATTGTTCGAACTGTTTGTCTCGAATTTCATCAGCCAGAACTTTACGCTGTTCTACATCCTGTGTATGGTATGGATTTACATCCAATAATAATTTATATTCGTTTCCATCTTTCACATATTCACGACCAGTGTGCAGGAAATATGGCGTGTAGCCCGTGGCTGAATGCACTGAAGTGTTAATATCATGAATAACACGAGACAGATGGTTTTCCCAGGGGGAATGTTCAAGAAGGTCAGCCATGCGAGCACGTAATCCAAGTCGAATGCTTTTGCCTCGACCTGATTGGCTTGTGGATGGTACAAAGGCGTTTTCATGTGTTTGATGTTATAATCGGCGCAAAGCTTTGCGAAAGTTTGACTGATGAATTGAGTACCATTATCTGATATAATGAGTTCGGGGCAGCCATTCACCGTGAATATATGTCGAAGATCATTGACTACGGATATGGCGTTTGCATTTTTCATGGGCTGCGCCCAGACACCCTGATGCGAATGTTGGTTATGATTTTCATCGAGGACTTTTGCTCTGTCAGAAGATGGTACACAAAGTGTCCACAGTATTTCCGCACTTTGATTGGAAAATTTCAATCGATGATATAGGAGGTTGTTATCGATTTTATATCTATCTAATGGTTGTTTTGAGGCCATGGCATGCATTTTGTTGTACCATTTATCGCACGTGTTTGGGTCAATGTTGAGCACGGATGTGATTGGGATACGATTAACGTGAAAATTACTCGGAAGGTCAATTGGATTTCTACGAACGATGTTGAGAAGAGCAAAAGAACGAGATATGGCGTCAGGAAGTTCTAAATGTTTTCCTGGTTTATGAATAATTTAGAGATCGTATGGTGATAATCGGATCGCCCAACGGCATAAACGGCCAGTTGGTTCTTTGAGAGTTTGTAGCCAGCGCAAAGCTGCATGGTCCGTTACCACAACCAATTCACGACCCTCAAAATATGGACGGAACTTTTCGACCGCTAAGAGAACGGTTAGGCAATCCCGTTCAGATGCTGTGTAATTTTGTTCGGCTTTCGAGAATTTCTTAGAAAAATACTGAACCAGACGTTCATTCCGATCATGTTCTTGTACTAGAACAGCTCCCGCTGCGATCAGCGAGGCATCGGTATAAACCTTGAATGGTTTTGAATAATCGGCCATAGTCAGAACGGGAGTGGTAGTTAAACACTCTTTGAGTTTGAGAAAGGCTTGTTCAGCAGCGGTATTCCATTCAATGGGTCTTTTTCGGTTTCCTTTATACAATTCACAAAGGGGAGCTGTGATCTCCGAAAAATTTGGAATAAATTTACGGTACCAGCCTGCTGCACCAACGAACCGTCTGACTTCTTTTGCCGTTTTGGGCCGTGAAAATTCAACAATCGCTCGAATACGAGATGGATTCGCAGATAAACCCTGTTGAGACAAAACGTAGCCCAGGAATTCCAATCGTTTACAACAAAAATTCGATTTGGATATTGAGATGGTTAAGCCGGCCCCCGCCAGCCGTTTTGCAACAATAGCCAATATCTTAACGTGTTCTTCAAACGTCGAAGTGCAAATTATGAAATCATCGACATATGCGAATGCATGTGGAACCAAATCACGGAAAATTTTATCAATGAGAATGACTAATGTGGCGGGTGAATTTCTCAACCCCATCGTCATGCGACGAAAAGCATAAAGTCTGTTACCGAATGCAAAAGCGGTTTTCAGTTGACTCGATTTTGCCAAAGGAATTTGAAAGAAAGCTTGAGACAGATCAATACTGGTTAGGTATTTAGCTGACTTTAGTCGTGCTAAAATTTGGTTAGTATCCGTAATTGGATAGGCATTCGGAATGGTAATTTTATTCAGCTCTCTCGCGTCCAAGCACACGCGACACGTTCCGTCTTTCTTGTTTACAGCCAGAATTGGTGACCGCCAAGGGCTTTCTTCGATGGTCATAATGATGTCACGACTACGCATTTTATCCAATTCGGCTTGAACTTGTTCAGCCACGTATGGCGATACTGGATACTCGCGTTTCATAACGGGTTTTGCATCACCCGTATCAATTACGTGTTCGATCTGATTAGTGACGTTTAAAGGACCAGACTCAGGAGTTGGATTAAAAAGTCTGAGAACGGCGTCCAACATTTGTCTTTGATCGGGGGTGAGATTATGTGGAAGACTTACGCTCGTTATTTTTGGGGTATCTAGTTCACCCTCTAAACCGAGTGTGGAAGCGTCAATTGGCTCCAGATCATTACTCATAGAAGATACCTGAGCTTGTTCTTTCCCACTCCCTGGTGGCTGGTTACAAAAATTAATAAATTTATCCGCCGTAACCATTTCGACTTTAGCAGATGCAACTTCTTCAGTATCACCTTTGGCTGTATGTTTTAAAAATCGTTGAACCTTCTCTTGGTACTGCACCAGTTCGAAATAGAAGGCCTCAAGGAATGTCCGTCCCATAATTGGGTGTTTCAGTGAGATAGGTACGACAAGAGTTGGCACCAGTCGGGTAAGACTACCGACCGTATATAATACATCCACTTTACCAATGGCCTTAAATGAAATCGAATTATCGGCAAGACCAATGGAGGTTTTGGTAGGTTGCAACTGCCCCCATCTGTACTTCTCATAAAATGTTTGTGAAATGACTGTGACTTCAGCTCCACCATCGAGTAAAACCGTATGAGAATGGTTGTTAACCATAACCGTGAGATAATTGCTCGTTCGGCATATTATATGTCAAGCATTTTTCTGAGATAAAGAAAACATCGCGGAGTCGTGGTGGGTTAACTTTGTTGTCTCCGTCTTGATTGTGATTAGGGACTGGAGCTGAAGTAGGTTTGGTAAATGGTGGTGTTCGTTCAGAATATTGGGTTGATGGTTCTTTGCCATCCCTTTGAGCTTGATTATACTCATTAAGAATCAGAGTAGAATTATTACTGGAATTCGGGACTGAAGATTTGTCGATTTGTAGAGGGACTTCGGTAGAGTGCGGATTGTTAGAGACAGTGGATTTAGATAAAGTTGTGGATTCTGAGTACGATGGACCACTATTCCCAATCGAATCCCTTACGCGTTTTTTGACCACGGGCATTGATCAGACGTAACCCATGGTTGTACATTTGTAGCAGATCACCCTATTCGGTTGCGTTCGACACTTTTTGAAGTGATGGCCCCACACGAGACATTTTGCACATCGTACATTTTCGTCGCCCTCAACAACGAAAAATGGGTCGACGATAGTTCCTACTTTATCATTCCCCTTTGGATTTTTGTCATTTTTATAATCCTCGACTGGTTTCGAATACCTATGTTTCTGAGATGCTTTAATTGGTTTCTTTTGCTTGTTCAAGTATGCACATTCCTTGTCATCGGAGTCGGACCCAGGAAACGAAGTGGTATATTCCGAATGAGAAGAATCATCCGGTGGATCATGTATTGCCGAAATTTCCCGTGGAACTGATCGCTGTCTATCCGAACGGGTTCTTTCCGGACGGGGTGTGGCAACAATGAACGAATATGGTGCAATTCGCTGAGCGAACTCACGCAATTGCTCCAACGTGTGGACTTGTCGAGTGTGGACGAGTTCACGCAGATGATCGGATAAGGTACCAATGATGATATCGAGGTGGTCCCGTTCATTCAGACCACAGGAATTACCCTGCAATTGGAATGTCAAGTCATCGATATGTTTCAGCAGTGTTTGCGAACGTGGATCGAATTTAATCTGTGCATATGACATTATTACTTGGGCCCGAGTATGTTTGTTGAGGAAACGAGCACGAAGTTTCGTGCAAAAATCTTGATAATCTCCGAAGTTTCTCAGTTCGGTGAAGTACCATTGTCGAGCGGCCCCGTGAGTGTGGGCACCAAACGCGTAACCAATTCGTGGTCGGGTACTCCAATCTTATATCGAAATGAGCCAATAATAGCCAAATAATCTTAAACCGATAGAAATTTTTCGTTCACATGAACGCCATCGAATTGAGCACGTCCAATCCATAATGGTAAGCCTCTGAATTTCCTATCCATTGCATCCGCTTGGGCAGATTCGTCGAATATAGTGGCTTGATTTGGTCGTGATTGTGGTGGACCGGATAGCGAATAATTCGGATATAAATGAGATGGTTGATTAATTGGTTCTTGGATATGTGACGTTCTAAGACCACGGTAGGTATTGATCGTTTGAGTTTGTAAGGTTGAAGGACCACCCAAAGAACCATGCGGAGGATCCACCGAGGGTGGTATCCAGGTATGATTCCAGGTCGTTGGCATGGTTTGGTTCATATCACGAACATCAGGAATTTGTGTCTGCAACTGAATCCGATCACGGATCATTTGCTGTTGCATCTGTGTTTGGACTTTCAGCAACTCAGACACCATTACAGACAGTTGGTGTAATGAGGGTGTTGGTTCCGTTCCGCCTGACACTGAATTGAGAACGGCTAGTTGAGCATTTGAATTAACCGTACTGGTGGTCAGGGTATACCGTGGTTCAGTTGCCTGAACCGTAGTCGGTATATTCTGGTTTGGAATCGAATCTGGTATGGCTAAGGGTAAATATTGTGATGGAACAGTATTTTGAGTTGAACTCATCGTTCCCCGTTCATTTTCAAAACCATGGAAGGTCGAGTTCAAACTTAATTGGGGATCGCACGTCGGGATTCCCGTATTCGGTTAAGACATCCGAAGCTCACGAATCTTCGACTGAAATTTTCCAATCAGATCTGCCTGGCGTGAAGCCGACTCGGGTTTTAACTTCAACCGAACGGTTCGATAACAATAATGTATCATTTGATGAAGACGACCCTGAGGTGTTAACACCTCATTCGCCTTCAGTTCCCGATATGCTCTCTCACATATTTGCAACTCATTCATTTGGTGTATGGCATGGGATTTTATCAACCATGGTTGGCCAACGTAAGCAGATATTTTACCATTGAGGGCGGCTATTTCGGCGTCGGTCATGTCGCCATGTTCAAAGACTCAAATACCAAGTTGTAAATTCAGATTATTAAAAAAAATTCTGCCAACGGTAGACGTACAGTCCGTCCTATTAAAGTCTATGTTATAAGATGATGGTACTCGATTTGAAATCAGTACAGTATTTACTTCAGTTTATTATTTATTATTATTATTATTTTATTCTATGAGTATGTCGTTTTGAATATCCACTTTCAAAAATAATGCCGCATAAATCGATCACTATTTGAATATTGCTTTAAATCTAATTAGTTTAACAAAAAAATTCACTTTGTTGTATATCTCATGTGATTTTCGGTCCAAAATTTTGTTTAATATTATACCGAACGTGGGCTGAGAATGGCGTTTAACGCACTAGCTCGAATCTTTTTATGGACCAAGTTGTTTGCTCCCGGGATGCAGCGAAGGCCTTGAATACTTGGGAGTATTACTTGTATCTCCTTCGGTCGCTTCTGTCGCCAATAAGGTACGCAACAAAGATCAAGACTATCCACCCCCGAATTTACGGGAAGACCAAATCAGACTGAGAATATTCAACCAGTTTGAGAATGTTAAACGAGTTTACTTTGATATGAGTTTGAAATTTTATTGGGAATTAATACCCAATTACAAAAATAAAGAAAAATCAATAGTTTGGTTCAATTAATATTGACCGTGTTATCGGTTACGTTGCTTGAACTTATACCGAAAGACGAAAAGAAAAATGATCGGTTCAAAAATCTTGACCGATGATGTGTGGTGTTACTTGATTAAAAAATTCATTTAACTTGCTTTTCAGAATTGGCGAACTGAACTGACGAGAATGGTTATGACTGCTGATCAATGGTGTTCGCATCGCAGATCGATCACCATTCACCCCCGCGGAATTAAATAATCAAAATATCCACAAAAATTTTGATTGAAAACGAGCTGCAATAAAAATCAATTAAATCATGCCGTGTGAAGACTGAGGACGATATTGATTTACAGTGGTTATGAATTCAAAAGATAATTATTTGATTCAATCTCAATGATGATTTATAATAGCGAAATTTCTAAAAGAAAAAATTTATCAAAAATCTATTAAACTCGAATATGTTTGGTTCACCGACGTACAATTTTGTGACCAACAAAATGGGAAAAACGACTAAAAGATTTTAATTTTTCCTTAAATTTAATTTTATGATGTATTAAATTGATTCGATGATGAAAATGTATTCCCTCAGCTGAGCACGCGGTTATTTTATGCCGGACTTAAGTGTGGTTATGTTCAACGAAAACTTATTATTTTTCACCCGTTTAGTTGGGCGCCAATGATTTGCTTGATCTTGGTTTGTCGGTCCAAACAGGAATCTTTATTTATGGTTGATGGATAGCTCGTTTCCAATGGAAGGTGGCAAGAAAGTGGCTGACTTACGTGTAATGATTTTGTATTACCGGCTTATGGTGACTCAATTGCTGTTAAATGAATAGTCCGGATTTGATGCTCACAACTTCTTTATTCTACGCAACAACATGGCTGGGGATTTGCCGGGAGGAATGTGACGGCACCTTTTGCCTCTATTAATTTCCACTGAGGGGTGAGTATCGACTCCCCGAATGTCGCCAGCTTTTAATACCAGTTTTTAATCCACTTTAATTACTTGGTTGTAATTCCGTTCTTGCGAGGGCTGATGAGTGTGGTTCGCTCCGTGTCCAATTCCAAAAAAAAAAAGAAATGTCTGTATAGCCTCGTGGTATGTCATCACCGATTCTTCTATCGTATATCAGTGTGGCCGTTTTCATTCATGTCAATTCGTGTATCTACCGATATGATGGTTCGTGTCTTGAATAACTATTGGTTACGTACATTCATCTGGCAATCCCCCCCATTTTGAAGTTTAGCTTTGACAGTTTTGTTATGTTTACATTTCTTATAATCGTTCTTATGTCTATTATTTGGGCAATAAAAAATAATAGATCAATAACGATATCTCTTTTCCCACAATCTTGGTTATTCATTACTATGGCCACTTCATTACAGATTGGTATGTTAAAACGACTACAATGTTCCCCGGCAGGCCGCTTATCCGCGTGTATCACCAACTTTAAATCAAGTGAATTAGACATTTCCATAGCACATTTGAAGCTTCTAACGTAGTTGTTAGTGATGTGCACCATTTCTTGCAATTGGATTGTAATGCTACGTTCTATCGCATTTAAATACGTGCAACGCAGTTCGGCTTGGTCGTGCATGTTACTTACAAAATATATTTGCAAAAACTGTGGTTTTTGGTTACCCTCTGGTTGAAGCGATCCAATGCTGTGGTAAACTTGACCTTGTACTTTAAATGT
>NW_023458556.1:99361401-99366063 GCF_013731165.1 Rhagoletis pomonella | reverse complement strand
AATGTAATAGGAGTATTTTACTAGCCTTCCGTTTTATAATTAATATTGGAAATAGACCACTAAAAGCTCGCTACAAAATGATGCTCAAAATATATTCCCTGAAATAATTGCGGAATAATTTTTTTTTTAAGTAAAAAGCTACTTTTTAGTTTCTTCGACGAATATGGCAGCTTCAATTTAAAAGAAAAAGTCATGGTTTATACCATGATAAAAACATTACAAGGTAAAATCCATGATACAAAAAAGGAGGTAGTTTCACTTTTAAATTTTTTGACATTAACTGTGCTTACGACGTTTCTACTTTTCGTAAATTGTTGAAGTAGCACTGCCACCTTATCAAATAATTAATATATAAAAATCCCGTGTCACTGTGTTCATTTACGCTAATCTGCGAAACCGCTTTACCGATTTCAATGAAATTTTGTGGGTGTGTATTGTTGTTTCCAACTTAAAAGATAGGATAGTTGTGAACCCGAGAAAATATATATTTTTTTCATCCAAATTTTTTTGTATGCTTCTCGCATCGTGCTTATCTATACATATAATAAAATTGTAACAGGTCGATGTCTGTACATTATAGATATTAAAGAAAAATTAATGTGGGGGGTCTTTTTTAAAGCACCAGAAGCCAAATCAACCATTTTTAGAATTTTTGTCTGTCTGTCTGTCTGTCTGTCTGTATGTTTGTTCGCGCATCACTCGAAAACGAATGCATGGATTTGAATGCAGTTTTCACCGATGCATTGCTAGAGGTCTAACTTAAAATTTAGGAAGAAAAAAAATTAGAGAGTTGCCACCTGTTTGAAAATTGGAGTTTAAGTAAATTGATAAGAAAAAATTAATATTGCAATATGGGCGTCAAAAGAAAGAGAATGAAGAAGGCTTACAGCCAAAAATATTTTTTTAGAGTTGCCACCTGTTTAAAAATTTACATTAAATTTAATTTATAAGATAAGTTGAATATTGCAATATGGGTATCAAACTGAAAGGGTTTAGGAAATTATATTGCCGAAAATATTTTTAGGGGGGGCTGCCACCTGTTTGAAAAATTGTATTGTATTAAATTGATAAAATAAATGAAATCTATATCTACATCTATAAATCTATACATATAATAAAATTGTAACAGGTCGATGTCTGTACATTATAGATATTAAAGAAAAATTAATGTGGGGGGGTCTTTATTAGAGCACCAGAAGTAAAATCAACCATTTTTAGATTTTTTGTCTGTCTGTCTGTTTGTCTGTCTGTATGTTTGTTCGCGCATCACTCGAAAACGAATGCATGGATTTGAATGCAGTTTCCACCGAAGTATTGCTAGACGTCTAACTTAAAATATAGGAAGAAAAAAATTAGAGAGTTGCCACCTGTTTGAAAATCGGAGTTTAAGTAAATTGATAAGAAAAAATGAATATTGCAATATGGGCGTCAAAAGAACGAGGCTAAAGAAGGCTTACAGCCAAAAATATTTTTTAGAGTTGGCACCTGTTTGAAAATTTACATTTAATTTAATTTATGAGATAAATTGAATATTGCAATATGGGTATCAAACTGAAGGGGTTTAGGAGATTTTATTGCCGAAAATGGTTTTAGGAAGGGCTGCCACCTGTTTGAAAAATTTTATTGTATTAAATTGATAAAATAAATGAAATCTATATCTACATCTAGATATACATATAATAAAATTGTAACAGGTCGATGTCTGTACCTTATAGATATTAAAGAAAAATTAATATGGTCGGTTTTTATTAAAGCCACAGAAGCCAAATAAACAATTCTTAGAATTTTTGAATATCTGTCTGTCTGTATATTTGTACGCGCATCAGTCGCAAGCATGGAATTGAATGCAGTTTTCACCGTTGTATCGCTAGAGATTTAGCTTCCAATATAGAAGAAAAAATTAGAGAGTTGCCTGTGTTTAAAATTTCAGTTTAGGTCAATTGATACGGTAATGTGAATACTGCAATATGGCTGTTAAATGAAAGAAATTTACAAAGGCCTACAGCTGAAAATATGTTTGTGGAAGGTTGCCACCTATTTGAAAACTTTAATTTAATATAATTGATAGCATAAATTAAATATTGCAATATTGGCATCAAACTAAAGACGATAGGAAATTTTAATCCTGAAAATATTTTTAGGGGATTTGCCAACTGATTGAAAGATTGTATTCATTGCAATTTGTAAAATAAATTAAATATTGCAATACGAATATTAAACTAAAGAGGATTAGGAAGCTTACTTTTGAAAATATTCTTGAAGCGGGTTGCCACTTATTTGAAAACTTTAATTCAGTTAAATTTACTATATAAACTAAGTGTTGCCATATGGGTATCAAACGAGAGTACTTGAGAATAATAAAATTGCAACAGGCCGATATCTGTACATAATAGATGATAAAGAAAAATTAATAGGGGGTTTATTAGATCAACAGAAGCCAAATCTAAAATTTCGGTATGTTTGTCTGTATGTTTGCAAGCGCATCACGCAAAAGCTAATGTATGGAATTAAATGCAGTTTTGCTAGAGCTCTAATTGAAAATATAGAATCCATTTTTTTTTTGTTTTAGTTTATCGTCGATCATTATTCCTAGGTATTTGAACGTATTAACTTTTTCCAGTGCGTCGTTGTTTATATTTAGAGTTAGCAACGCACCGTTCTCAAAATTTCGCCTTGATATAACCACAAACTTAATTTTTTTTTATTTCTGTTTGGAAGGGTTTTCGCTAAAAAAAATTTTAACTTTTCGTTGTTGCTGCCAAAAAAATTAAGAAATCTGAGACGTTACGTTTTACAATTTCATACAGTTCTCTTTACAATGCATTTCACTAAACTACTAAACGGCTGCATCGACTTGGTTCATATTTGGCAACACGTTGAAAATAAATATTCTGACCAAAAATTTACTCGGTATTTAGCTCGGGATATTCCTAAAATTCTTATACAGACTAAAACGTAAAAAACCAATATATCACTAAAACCAATTACGCTGGGGAACTGAAACTTAGCACTGATGCATATATTGCAAATGCATTGGGAAAGGGGGCGTGGCTCCTTCCTTCCATGCAAACTGAACTTCTCATATAGGTTATGTCTGGAACTGCTTACGCTAACGTCCTGAAATTCTACACAGCTACATATGTTATCAATACCGTAGTTATGGCGAAAAGTGATAATTATTGGAAAGGCTGGATCGATATACATTTACGTAAACGCGCAAGTATCACTCGATTGGGAACCATTTTCTCCTAGATTTATAAATCCCATTGAACTATTCTAACTTTGTCTTTAATTTTCAGTAAAGTAAAATTTTTGTGAAAATTTTGAAGAATTTTTTTAAGTTTTTCACAAAGAATGGAGCTTTGCTTTTACGAGTTTCGCTATAAACTGTCCTATCTACATACCTATTTGCATAAAATGATAGCCGTTTTCGTTGTTCGGAATAAACTCAAAAAACACTGAATAGAGGTCCGTCAGATTGTCGGAGGTTATCTTACATACATATATGGTCCAATTACATGCTACTATAAAACTCGCTAGGTGGTGCTGGAGTAGAGTTATTTATAAAAATCGTATTTATTAACCGATTTCGTTCAAATTTTAAATGTGAGCTATGTACCTGTATGATAGAAAATTCTTTTGATAAAAATTTACCCGATTAGTGCCGCTGGAGTTAAGGTAGAAATTCATAACACGTATTCATTTTATGGTAAGCAATGGTTTTGCAGAAAATAAGCCCAATGGATGGCGCTGCAGCCGAAATGTATAGAAACCCTGTGTGGTTGGTCTGCTTTGGACCTATGTTTAAGTTATACGAATTTAGTTTTCAAATGTTTAAATGAAGCATGGGGTTAAGTTTTTCTGACGCCCTCATGCACGATCATGCGGTCTTGCATCTACCCTGAAATCAGTTCATAAATTTTACCACGAATTGTAAAAGTGGTGAATTAACAAGGAAAGATCACCGTAGGTATATCAACTGCTTCATTTGAAAGATACTTAAGAGATCACACTACTCATTTAGCTATGTACCGGAAAACTTTTCATCCTATGGGACAGCGAGGATTCTTGGCCTTCCTATAAAGAAAATACACTTCTGTGCTCTTGAGTTTCCCTATAAGAACTTTTATTGGCATACGTAAGATCATACAAAAAGATTACGCATGATTGGCAGAGATCTCACAGGTGAAAATAAGACCATCAGTAAAGCTCATGACACCAAAAGGGATTGGTATTCCATATGGTATCACAGCGTTACTACTATTTGCCTATGTGTGAGGAGGATACTGCGCCTTAGTGGTTTCAACTTAAATCAAAAACTTTGACTTTACAGACTTATTTTGTTTTTAAACGCTCTTTTGCATTGGCTAACGCAAAAGCTCTTATTAGGCGCCGCGAAGTAAGCGGGCATTGGCTAGTCTAATACATAAAAGTCTCGTGTCTCGGTATTAGTGGTCGAACTCCTCTTAGACCGATCTTTGTGAAATTTCTTGTGTATATATGGTAGGTAAGAGAATCGGATGTAAAGTATATTTCTTACCGCTAGGTGTAGGGGGCGTGGCACCTCCCATACATATCTCTGGATATGTTCATGGAAGAATACTGGAACTTGGTATGTACAAGATATATAAAATCAGTCGCGTGGTCACGAAGAAAAATTGG
>NW_023458556.1:99334758-99361301 GCF_013731165.1 Rhagoletis pomonella | reverse complement strand
CGAATAAAGCACGCAAATCACGTTCATTGGGCCAATCGCAACACACGGGAGCTCGGCATACTCGGTGGTACAGCACGTCGATGTAATCGGACATTCACGGCACTTTTTCTCACTTGACGCTTTTTGGTAACAACTCGACCCTAGCGTCACCCGGCGGCTGTTTTTTGCAATAGTATTGCCCTTACCGGTACATTACATAAGTATATCGAATATAAGCCAGATCGGATCATAACTAAGATTTTAACAATAAGACGACTCCAGCGCCATCTGGTACGTCAAACTGGGAATCTGAACAACTACGAAGAGACCTTACTCACACAAAAAAAAATTTCGCTAAAATCGATTCACTCACAAACACACGAACGAAGTATTATATGTATATACACCTTCAGTACCTTTGGGAAGACGCCGCGCCCCCTTCTTAAATATCCCCAATTTTATCTAAGAGTATGCGATTGATTTCGTATATCTCTATACTACTATATGTTCGAATACTCAACCATGAACACTTCCAGGAATGTGCAGTATGAAAAGTTCGGTTTATTTGAGTAGAGTAGAGTACTTGACTACAATGAACACATCCAGAAATAGGCCACGTTCGAGGCACGTTATAGCAGCGGCAATACTGCACCACTGATGAAAGTTTGCAAAACTGTTGCAAGTTCCCAAATGATAAAACGTTGGAATTTCACACCGAACGTGATACTTTAATAATGCGCGCAACACTGCGATTGTGATTGCGACTCGAACAACCCCATATGCAGTATGAAAAAGTCGATTTATATGAGAGGTGCCACGCGTGTTTTCCAATAACATCAATTTTTTTCATGAGTATGCGTTTAATTTCGTATGGGAGGTGCCACGCCCCCTTTTCCAATAGCTCCAGTTTTTCATATATATCCCTACCAAGATCCAGTACTCTACCATGAACACTTCTAGAGATATGCAGTATGAAAAATTTGGTTTTTATAGTAGGTGCCACGCCTTCTTCACTTAGCGCCATGAAATTCACTTTACGACCTGTTCCCTGCGCTCATTTTCTAAACTGATTTTATATATCCATATCAAGTTCCAGTACCCTACCATGAACGCTTTCAGAGATATGCGGAATGAAAAATTCGGTTTTCCAATAACATCCATTTTTTCCATGAGTATGCGATTGATTTCATATATTTCCAAATAAACACAAACAATGTCATACAAATTGGTCAAGCCGTTTGGGAGGAGTTGACCACAAACACCCTGACATAAGATTTTATTCGAATGGTGGGAGCCTTATGCATTTTTTTTTCTGTTTTAAGTGTTTTCACACATTCGCAGTGGAATAGCATTATTATTTATTAAAATAAATTTTTTTTGATAATTCAGATATATGGCAACACCGGTTTTTAAATTTTTTCTTTACAAACCTTCTACAGACAAAGAGAAACAAAATGAAATAAAAACGAAACAAATCCGTTGAGCCGTTCTTGAGTTATGCGATAACAAACGAACAGCAATTTATTTTTATATGTAAAGATTTTTGTCGAGTGGTGGCAAACTTCTTCAAATTTTTTTTTTTTCTTAAATTTGTTAATGAATTCTCAGTAATGTACATTATTGCGGCTTAGTACATTAAATTTATTTTTTTGATATTTGAAATATGTTGCAACACCGGGTTTCCAATTGTTTCTTTACATTCATTTTACAGAGAGAAAGACACAAAATGAAATAAAAGCGGAGCAAATCCCTTGAGCCGTTCTTGAGTTATGCGATAACACACGAAAGCAATCCATTTTTACATATAAATTTTTTTTCGAATGGTGGCAACCCTACCGAAATTTTTTTCTGAATAAATTTTTTTTATACATTCTCAGTGAAATAGCATTATTTCGGCTCATTTTTAATTACTTTTTTTTCTGATATTGCAGATATCTGGCAACATCATTTTTCCAATTTTCTCCTTACAAACCTTCTACAGACAGAAAGACACAAAATGAAATAAAAACGAAGCAAATCCGTTGAGCCGTTCTTGAGTGATGCGATAACACATAAAAGCAATCCATTTTTAAATATAAACTTTTTTTTCGAATGGTGGTAACCCCATCCAAATTTTTTTCCGAATTAATTTTGCTATGCGTTCTCAGTGAAATGGCATTATTGCGGCTAATTTGTAATAATTTTTATTTCTGATATTGCAAATATCTGGCAACATCATTTTACCAGTTTTCTCTTTACAAACCTTCTACAGATAGAAAGACACAAAATGAAAGAAAAACGAAGCAAATCCATTGAGCCGTTCTTGAGTGATGCGATAACACACGAACAGCAATTAATTTTTATATATAAAGATATGGTAGCAAATGCGACAAAATGAATCAAAGGTTTTAAGGCTCTTGAAACTTACACATTATTACACTAAAATTAAATCTGATATAAAGCTTCATACTCAAAAAAATTTTAACACTTCTGAGCAAGGCATAACAAGGTAGAAGTGATTTCGACATTTCTCTCTTTTGAACTGCGACTGGAATGTCAACTGTTAACCCTATACAATTCAAAATTTTAATTTTTTAATTGCAATTTTCAATTTTGAGCTGTGCGACTGATTTTAAATACATACATACAAAAATGAAATGAAAAGGAATTACGAGCGGTGCGCTCTGTGCGGCAAGAGCCAGGACAACAAACTTGTGCGTTATTTTAAACCTCCTAATTTTCAAGTGAAGCGACAGCGGTGGGCAAGTAGCTTCGGTGTTCCATTAGGAGACTCTTCGCGTGTGTGCGAACACCATTTTAGTGGGCAGTGACTTTATTTGTTGCCCATCACAGCCGAGTATTTCCAAGCGGACGCGTTTGTTCCCAGGTGCAGTACCTCTACCATACAATTCCTCAATGCCTGCGTTATCTGAAGTGTCGGCCGTTCCTAAGGTGTTTGTGGAGGCGAAGTTAGCTGTTGATGCACAGACCCAAACTGAGTAAGTCTGCCATAAACAAGCACGACCGGATCCACGAGTACATTAACATATACATATAAGCAAACACCATGACACAATTTCGTTCCACTAAATTTACCGCTTTAGATCACCATTTACTGTTACAAATTCGACGTTCTGGTTCTTAACATCCCTTTTCCTTTTTTCATAATGCCATGTGAAAAGAGTCGTGTTTTTACTTTTCATACATAGCTGGATTTATCATACGGAAATTAAGCATTACTGAATATAAAGAGAAAATCTCCCACTCATATATATGGATAGACCAAATTTCAAATGGTGGTATGATAAAACCTAAACCAGAATTCCTTGTGGACATAAAGAAACTGGAAGTAATTTTTAATAAATTTATTGGAAAGGAATTTCGCATTGCAAAAATTTAATAGCTGAATTATTGAAGTTAAGTGCCGATGTAAATTTAGAAGAAAGAATCAATTTTTTTTTTTTTTTTTTAATATTGAATATACTCCAGAATTAAGTATTTGAATAAAAAAATAAATGCTCAAAAACATTGGGCTAATAAAAACAAGAAAATTGCCAAAACGGGTTTATACATAATTGTGTTTCATTTAGTGTGTGTTAAAAGCTGGAATAAGCCAATGTAGGTTTCAGTTCACTTTATTGGTAATCGTACTAAGCAGTTTATTGTACACTATATTTGAAGAATACTTCGATACTTGTTGCAAATTATATCTTTATTGTAGGGCCGAGCCCCTGTGCGCGCTGGTTGCAAAACTTAGAGTTGATTAATAACACAAAACAAAGCACGAAAATTGCACAAAGAAAACGTCAAACTGGTCAGCTGCCAACAGGCTTGCCAAATGCCATGATTTCTTGAACATTCCGCCCACCTCGTCCTAAGTGGGGACGAAGTTATGATGCCTCAGGCCGCCCACCGTCTGCGAGTGGTTTATCGATTGGTAAGATAGAAAGTTTGTTGACGGGTCGTTTGAGCGTTGAAGATTTAGTTTTGAGGGTCACCACTCGTACGATGCCATCTGATCCTTCATGGATGTCCAATATTCGCCCCAACGGCCACTGCGTTGGGGGTTAACGTTCGTCTCGAATAAGGACAAGCTGCCCAACTTCGATGTTTGGGTTTTGTTGGCGCCACTTGGTTCTAGCTTGGAGTCCTTGAAGATATTCGTTCGACCATCGTACCCAGAAGTCATAATACATCTGCGTAAGCTGTTTCCACCTAGTGAGATGTGTCATATTAGCGTTAAACGAATATCCTTCCGGGGTGGTTGTAAGAGCTCTGCCGACCAAGAAGTGCCCCGGAGTTAACGCCGTGAGATCGTCGGGATCGTCACTGAGCGCGGTTAGTGGCCGTGAATTGAGGCAGGCTTCAATTTGTTTTAGTACGGTGTACAGCTCCTCAAAAGTTAAAGTAGCCTGTCCAACTACTCGTTTTAGGTGCACCTTCATGCTTTTCACCGCAGCCTTCCAGATGCCCCCAAAGTTAGGGGCGGCAGGTGGTATGAAATGCCAGTTTATTTCACGACGAGAAGTGTACGATGCAGCTGCTTGAAGCTGAGCTTTCAAAGCTTCTCGTTCGCCGGCCAAAAGTGCGTTTGCGCCTACAAATGTGGTACCATTATCGCTGTAGACATCTGTGCAAAGGCCTCGAGTAGCAACAAAACGATTTAGAGCAGCTATAAACGCCTCGGCAGTCATATCGCTCACAAGCTCTAGATGGCAAGCTTTCGTAGCGAGGTAAATAAATACAACTGTGTACCCCTTATAGGCACGATGTCCTCTGCCCTTTGTCGTGCGCACTTGGAACGGACCTGCGTAATCTATTCCGGTATGGACGAATGGCAATGAGACGTTGCACCGAGGACTTGGTAGTTGACCCATAAGTTGTGTGCTTGGTTGACAAGTTTGTCGAAAACATGGCAGACATTTCCTGATGACAGCTTTCACTGCTGTACGGCCGTTTATCACCCAGAATCGTCGTCGAATGTGGTTGAGGGTTGACTGCGTCCCTGCATGCAGCAACTGATGATGAGGCTGTTTAATCAGTAATAAGGTTAAGTGACTATTTTTGGGTAGAATCATGGGGTGTCGCTCATTAAATGATAGGTTAGCGTTTTTAAGCCGCCCACCGACGCGTAATATGCCCTCAGGATCGAGTAGGGGATGCAGGTTGGCCAGCTTGCTCTTCGTGTCGATGCTCTTGCCCGCGCGTAACTGTTTCAGTTCCAGAGCAAACTCTTTTTGCTGTACTCGCTTCGTCCAAGATTTTAGCGCGGCATAGCGTTCACTCCAAAGACAATGCGACGTTGTAGCATGGGCTTTTCCAAGTTTGGCGGAAATGAAGCGCCTGCTCCAGGCGGTGACAGCGAGTAACTTACCAAGATCAGAATACTTTTCGAGGATTGATGAATCAGCCACTGCGGTCTGGGTGTTTAGCAACTTAATGGTTTTCATTTCAGGAAGCCGATGAGGAACCGGTGTGCGTAGTTGCGGCCAACTGTCGGCAGATGATTGTAGCCACGGTGGCCCCGTCCACCAAAGCGCATGGTTGAGTAGTTGACCTGGCGATATTCCCCTCGATGCACAGTCCGCTGGGTTGTCGAATGTGCGCACATACCTCCATGTGTCGCTGGATGTGATTTCGTGTATCTGAGTGATTCGATTAGCAACGAATTCTTTAAGCTTGCCGGGGTTTGACCGAATCCATCCAAGCGCAGTGGTTGAATCCGACCAAAAAAACGTGTCGACAGTTTGCAGCTTAAGAACTCCTTGAACCTTTTTGATGAGTTGGGCAGCCAGCAGTGCTGCACAAAGCTCGAGTCGTGGTATAGTAACCCTTTTGAGTGGCGCCACCTTAGTTTTGGCTATAAGTAAGGTGACATGTGCGCCGCGCTCCGAAATCACCTTTAGGTACACCACCGCGGCATATGCTTGTGCAGATGCATCTGCGAATGCGTGATATTCAAACGAGGTGGCATTGTTGTATCCAGCGTGGAACTCTGAGTTTGCTTAAGCTCTCTAATTCGGCACGAAGCATTCCCCACTCGTTTTGGATTGATTCAGGAAGCTCCTCATCATGGAATAAAATCTTTCCTCGTATTAGTACTGGAGCCAAGAAGCCCAGCGGGTCGAATAACTTCGCGACGTCTGAAAGCAGTTGGCGCTTAGTGAATCGTCGATCAGCAGGGTTAAGCGCTATTTTGTAGCTGAAGCAGTCGGAGTGTGTCATCCAAACGATGCCTAAGGCCTTCGACTCGGTTTCATTGTTAAGCTCATACGGGTCCTTATCCCCACGATCTTCAGGATCTATTTCTCGCAGCATATAAGTAGAATTGGAGTTCCATTTTCGGAGTTTGAAACCTCTAGCTAGCAAAAGTTGTTGTAGTTCACCTCTGAGTTGATTGGCCTCAAAAATGGTTCCAGCACCAGATAGAACGTCATCTACATAGAATTCGTTCAATAGTGTGGAACAGGCGTGCGGAAACTGTTGTTGTTCATCTCTAGCAAGCGCTTGTAAAACCTTCATAGCAAGGAACGGCGCACAATTGGTTCCATAAGTAACCGTTAATAACCGAAAGGTTGAGGTTGACTCTCCATCGCCGAATCGCCAGACAATTCGTTGCAAGTCGACGTCTTCCCGATGGACCAAAATTTGCCTGTACATCTTTTCGATGTCGGCTGTGAAGGCAATTCGGTATTTGCGCCAGTTCAAGACGACGGAAGCAAGATCCTTCTGTAACTTTGGACCTGTGTGTAGGCAGTCGTTCAACGACAACCCAGACCCACTTCGCTGTGATGCGTTGAACACGACACGCAACTTGGTCGTAGTGCTTGAGTCCTTTAGCACGCTGTGATGGGGAAGATAGCTGACGCGGCCGTTGAGCCTATCGTTTCCAACCAGCTCCATATGACCAAGTTTGTAGTATTCGGACATGAAGTCGTGGTATAGTTTGCGTACTGAGGCATCTCGATTTAAACGGCGTTCCATGGTACTTAATAACGATAGTGCAGCCTCTCGTGTTGATGAAAGTTGAGAAAGGCCCGATTCATTTTTGACCGGGAGTCGTACCACATACCGACCTGTCTCAGTGCGTTGCGTAGTAGATTCAAAGAACTCGTTGCAGAATATCTCATCTTTAGTTAAGGTTTGTTGCACGGCTACCTCTTCCTGCTCCCAGAATCGACGAAGAAGTACATCTAGCTCCAGTCTAGTGCAATAGCAGTCATAAGCGGCCTTCATTGATGAGTTACCTCGTTCTGGTAGGCTGCCGAAAATAACCCATCCTAATTGCGTATTTTGTGCGATGACATTAGTGTTGGGGCTACGCTTGATATCGTTGAGCATGATTGTGGCGTAGTCACCAGCACTCAAAATGACGTCGATAGCTCCTGATATGTTGAATTTAGGATCGGCAAGTTTAAGGTCCCAAAACGGCTTAAAGTGTTCAGGATGATAGTTCACAGATGGACTCAGGTTTCCTACGCGTGGCAATACTAGAGCAGTGCAGCGCATTTCGAAAGTGGAAATAGTTGAACGTAGCGAAAACTCCACCGAGCCAGTGGTTGTAGCCAACCTTTGACCGTTAGCTCCATTTAATGGAATACGCAGCGGCGACTTCGATAGTTTAAGCTGGGATACTACATATTCACTGATAAAGGTGGCTTCAGCTCCGCTATCTAACAAAGCGCGTAGTACCATGGTGTGACCGGTGTTAGAATGCAGCTCGACTAACGCTGTTCCGAGTAGCACCGGAGGAACAACCGAAGAGGTCTGCTGAGTGATGGATGCGTTGTATGTGGATATAGGACTTTGGTTGCTTGCTGACGAAGATTTCATGGTCGCAGGTGGAGTCGGTTGGTTGTTTGCGCAGTACTCATGAATCATAGTGTGGTGAGCCGAATTGCATTTTTGACAACGGCGTTTTGACGAGCACTGATGAGCTTTGTGACCAGAGCGCAAACAGTTCATGCACAGGCTTGCTTGCTGTACTGTCTTGTATCGCTGCTGGGGCGTTTGGTTACGAAAGTCCGTACAAAATAAGATGTAGTGCTTGCTAGAACAGCAAGGGCAACTCGCTTCAGTAGTGTGGTACCCTTTCAAACCGTGTTGTTTGGATTTGGTAGTTGTAGTGTCCTTCGACTGTAAATTACTTGGTTTAGAATCTGCGAAGCTTTGCACGACTTCCAATGATTTGGTTTGATTTTCGATGAAAATACGTAAATCATCGAAAGTTGCAAGTGTGTTGTTGGAGGAGATAGACAGCTCCCACACACGTACAGAGGCACTGTCAAGCTTGTGCACAACAGTGTAGATGAGCCAGTCGTCCCAGTGAGCTACCGGACGACCAAGTTGTTCTAATGCACGTAACGATGCGGTGACACTGTCAATCAATGATCGCAAATTGGCGGCGGATTCTCTTCGTATCGGTGGCAAATTTGTAATTTCGGTTAGATGTGCATTGATAATGATGCGTTTGTTGTCGAATTTGCGCTCCAGCAAGCACCAGGCGACAGTGAAGTTACCGTCTGTTGTAGCAATGTTATCCAGTGAGTTTTTCGCTTCGCCAATGAGACTGTCCTTTAAATACTGCAAGCGCTGCGTGTCTGACAAGTTTCGATTTTTGATGACGATCGACGTGAATAAATCCTTGAAGGGGTACCAGCGCAAAAATGACCCATCGAAAGGTGGTAGTTTAATTGGTGGAAGGCTATGAACCGGATACGCAGCAGTTGCAGGAATTGTTGGTGACTCCGTAATGATAGGGGAGCTCGTTGCCTCAATCATATCGTTCAGCTCCCCCAATGTTTCGGTGTAGATGCGCTCGATTTCGTTGTACGCGTCCAAAGCCGGCTGTGCCAGCTCAGTAGTGCTGGCATCGTCAGCAGAGTTTGGAACTTCGTCATAGATTTTGACGTATTTTTCCCAATACTGGCAAAGCAGTGATCGGCGGCCGGTTAGAAACCCTTTGGTTTGTTTTTTTTAGCAGTTTTGCGTAAATTTGACATAAAATTTACAAGTAAATTTGCTGCGCCAGTTTGTTGTTTGATGAGAGTCTTCATCTTTGCAGAGAACGGTGTGGTTAGCTAACCTTAAAAAAAAACTTCTTAGTAGCTGATTTGACTGCTGATATATATACGTGGACGGCGAAGAAGTCCAGTTAGCGTTCCCGAATATTCTTATGTATATAGCAGGTATACATATAAGCCGCTTTATATATATATGTATATGGGTAGCTTTCATGCGAACAGTAAAGAGTGCCGTTTGCAGTTTACATATGTAAATAGCTTCAAAGTTAACAAATTTGAAGCAGCGTAGTTATAACATTTACTTTTGCAATTAATTTGCACGCAAAAGAGTCGGCGATGGCTAATGATGTCTTTTGTATGCAAATCAACCAAAAGCGGAGCGCACACAAGAAACTCCCGCAAGGGATGCCAATGTTAAAAGCTGGAATAAGCCAATGTAGGTTTCAGTTCACTTTATTGGTAATCGTACTAAGCAGTTTATTGTACACTATATTTGAAGAATACTTCGATACTTGTTGCAAATTATATCTTTATTGTAGGGCCGAGCCCCTGTGCGCGCTGGTTGCAAAACTTAGAGTTGATTAATAACACAAAACAAAGCACGAAAATTGCACAAAGAAAACGTCAAACTGGTCAGCTGCCAACAGGCTTGCCAAATGCCATGATTTCTTGAACAGTGTGTAATGTTAATAAGTATGCATTTCCACATTTATATACATTAAACGAAAATACAAAAACTAAAATGAAGCCGATTTTAATGTGATTTTAAATATTTTCATATTTACAAAAACTTTCATTTCATAGATATTGAATTATATCAAATATGGTGCATGCATAACAAAGGGTTAATTTCTTTGTTTACGTTTTTTGATATTACAGTCAGGTATGAGAGAGCTCAACTGAATTGTCACTTCTACCTTGTTGAATATGCCTTGCTTCTGAGCAAGGTGTATTAAACAAGGTGTGATTGACAACTCAGTGCGGCTCTCTTTTAAGGTACTATATTGTCAAAAAGTATAAACAAACGAATTAACCCTTAGTGATGCATTTAACATATCAGCACTGATGCCCTAGGCTTTTATTTCGATTATAGTTTTATTTTACTTACATTACTTACATCACATATATTTTGTCAATAAAATAAAACAAATTGTTTATAAAATCGTTTTAGCAATTTTCTTGTTTTTAATTGCCCTAGTTTTATACTTCTGTGCGTTTATTTTTATATTTAAATTTTTTATCCTAAGCATTATTCGACACTTATAAAAGTATGATTTTACATTTTTTACCACTTTTATATGTGAGCTTAACTCAAACAATTTTGAAATAAAATTTTTTTTCATGCGAAATAGTTTTCCATTAAAGACCTTGCTTCGAGCGGTTTTAATTTAAGTTCTACCATACTTGCTTGCATGGTTTAATTATTTCGGTAAGCCGAAATATTTCTGTTCGCAACGTGCATTCTAAAGATTCGTCTGTTTGAGTTTGGGCATCAACAAAGAATGTATCCTGATCGCGTACTAAGTCCTCACTTGTATCAGTTTTTTCCGTATGGCATTGGGACTGCGCATGGGTATAAACGAGCTCGTTGGAAAGTGTTTGATTTGGACATCACTTTCCTTGAAGTGGTTTTCACAAACGCGAGAAGAATCACGTAGTACAACACCACAGCTTTCTTCCAATCGCTGCCGTTTAAATTCGCAACTAGGTGGTTTAAAACATCGAACTATTTTCGTGTCCTGACTTGTATTGCATACAGCGCACCGTTCAAACGTTTTGCTCCGTTTCATCTTGGTTTCCTTACATAAAATATTTAAGCAAAGTCGAACGTATTTACTTATTACCAAACTTAAATGTACTTACTTGCTCTTCTCGGCGGTTTATCTCTTAACAATTTCACGATTATTAAGAAATTTTGTTGGTTGAAAAATTTGTGTGTATTTTTTTTTTAATTCAAATTTGAAAAAAAAACACATTTTCAAATGGGTTAACAATTCATTTCAATTTGACATTATAGCCTGTTTCTTATGAGAGCAATGTCAAAATCAATCACACTTTGTTGAATACATTTTGCTTCTGAGTAAATAAATTTGAAATTTGAATGAAAGTTAGTTGATTTTTTTTTTAGATTTCTACAAAATTTTAAGCGTGGGTTTACATGGTTTTTTTAAATGAACTTTATTTTAATTGAAATTGAACATACTGAAAACAAAATTTCAATGGTTAACCATAAAACAATATGAATTGCATAAAGCTTAAAGGGGAAAACTGCCTTTGAAAAAAAAAGAAAAGTGGATGATCTCCAGCAAATGATCACTAAACGCTATATACCGTCAGAATTTCATGAATTTTATAATCTAATATATAAAAATCTTGTGTCACGGTGTTAGTGGTCGAACTCCTCCTAAACGGCTCGACCGATCTTAATGAAATTTCTTGTGTATATATGGTAGGTATGAGAATCAGTTGTAAAGTATATTTCATACCGCTAGGTGCAGGGGACATGGCACCTCCCATACAAACCGAATTTTTCATACTGCATATTTCTGGATGTGTTCATGGAAGAGTACTGGAACTTGGTATGTACAAGATATATAAAATCAGTCGCGTGGTCACGAAGAAAAATTGGGGCTATTGAAAAAGGGGCGTGGCACCTCTCATGCTAGATTACTCGAAAATGGTATGGAGATATATGAAATCAATCCCATACTCTTAAAGAAAATTGTGGCTATTTGAAAAGGGGACGTGGCGCCTTTCAAACGCACTGAAACTATTACGTTTCTTTGTACACATGTACAGGTTTGTTAGGTTATTTAAGATGGCAATTGAAATATGCCTTCTGACAACCACCAAACCGTAATATTAGAAGATAAATGCGTCACTGAAAATCATGAACGTGAATTGTTGGTGAAAATGTTAGACCAAAATGTTTCAATACAAAAAATTTATTTTGGGCGGGACGAAGTTCGCCGAGTCTGCTAGAAGAATTATAGAAATATAAAATAAGCACTTGAATTTCCAATATAAATCATGCTTTTATGATTTAGTTTAAACCCTAAATGTGCTACTCTTCCACGCAAATAGTAAAATGTGCTACTATTCCACGCGAAAATCTGAAATTTGTTACTCTTCCACGCAAATAGTGAAATGTGCTTCTTTTCCACGCAAAAATCTGAAAAGTGCTACTCTTCCACGCAAAAATCTGAAATGTGCTAGTCTTCCACGCAAATAATGAAATATGCTACTATTCCACGCAAAAATCTGAAATATGCTACTTTTCGACGCGAATAATGAAATGTGCTAGTCTTCCACGCTAATAGTGAAATGTGCTAGTCTTCCACGCGAATAGTGAAATGTTGTACTCTTCGTAGGGACCGACGATATATGGTATATGGAGTATGGAAAAAGGGATATTTCTAGCAGTAAACGTTTTAGTGTGGGCAACACTGGTATTTTTTAAATAAGGCAGATCGGAATATGCGCTCTCTGGGAAGACAATACCTGTAGTGCGATTCTGTAACTCTTAGCAATAAAAAAGTTGTTAGGTTACTTAACAACTTTTGCCGTTTGCACTAACAATTGTATGATTCTCTAACTCTTGCTTAACAGCGAAAACAGATGATTATTTCTTTTTATTTAAAACTAGCAGATCCGGCGAACTTCGTCCCGCCCAAAATTATTATATATTTTATTCAAACTTTTTGGTCCAACATTTTCACCAACAATTCACGTTTACGATTTTCATTGGCACATTCGTCTGCTAAGATTATGGTTTGGTGGTCATTTGCCGCTTTAAATAACCTAAGGAAAGTGTTATATCCGTGAAGAAGTTCTTGAAATTCTCCAGTTGTGCGGCATTTCATAGCACGGTTATTCGCAAAGCGAAATAAATTTTTTCCTCTTCACTCCCTGCCGGCAACAATGACCCGGTTCTATAGTGAATGTCCTAGAAGCTTTACAGTATAGTTGGTGGCAATTTCAAAATGGGTGCAGATCATTGTTCTACAGAAATGCAATATACATCTACTTATTTCAGACGAAATACCTTAAAAGTTTGAATAATAATATTGGAAAATCACATCCATTGGGCCAATCGCAAAGCAGGAGCGTTCGATATACTCAATGGTGCAACAGCTCGATTTAATCTGACCTTCACGGCCCCTTTCTCACTTGGCTATTTTTAGTAATAACTTGACTTCAGCACCACTTGGCAGCACGTTTTTACAATTGTATTGCATACATATTTAAAACATTAGCCAAATCGAATCATAAATAAGATTTTTAGTAATAACTCAACTACAGCGCCAACTGTCGGATTAAATTGTGAAACTAAACCATTCAGAGACACACTCAAACACACACAAAAAGTTTCGTTAAAAACCGTACAACGATTTAGGAGGATTTCACTCACAAACACACCTACAGAAGAATTATAAATACATTCAAAGATAACTAAAGGTCGGTACGTTTGTAGGCCTCACACCCCCTTTTCAAATAGCCCAAATTTTCTCCATGAGTATGGGCTTGATTTCAACTACATACATATCTCCATACGAAGTTCCAGTACTGTAACATGAATACTTTCAGAGCTATGCAGTATAAAAATTCGATTTATATGGGAGGTGCCACGCCCCCCTTTCCAACAGCTGCCGTTTTCTTCATGAGTATGCGATTGATTTCGTATATCTCCATACCAAGTTCCAGAACTCTACCATGAACACTTCCAAAGATATGCAGTATGAAAAATTCGGTTTGTATAGAAGATGCCACGCCCCCTTTTCCAATAGTTCCAATTTTTCTCCAAGAGTATGCGATTGATTTCGTATATCTCCATACCAAGTTCCAGAACTCTACCATGCACACTTTCAGAGATATGTAGCATGAGAAATTCGGTTGGTATGGGAGGTGCCACGCCCCCTTTACATATTGATTTTTTTGTTTAGCCTAAAACAATCCTTGGGACACGTGCGGCAGGTGGCAGTTTCAAAAAAATCGGTTCATCCGCTCTCGAGCCTTGCGAAAACTAAAAAACGGCTTTCAAAATATATATTGGTTCAGATATATTATTTATTATAATTATATTTTGACAGTATCCGTTGTTTCTGATTGGCGCAAAAATATCTTGCTTAGTGACGAATTCGCCCCTTAATATGGTGGTTGCTCAAAGCTATTTATATTCGAAATTGCATGAAAACTGGAAAACAGGAATCTATAAGCTTATCCAGGCAAAAAGCTACCTAAGTACCGAATGTTAAGCAAATGGGACCATAAATTCCATTTCTTCGAATAGATCGGTCCCTGGTCCACTTCTCGGAAAACATGGATCATATATGCTAATACATATATGCTAAAAAACTACCTACGTACCGAATTTTAAGCAAGCCGGACCGTAAATACGATTTTTTCGAATAGATCGGTCCCTGGTTCACTTCTTAGAAAAAATGGATCATGTATGCTAATATGTGCTAGAAAGCTACCTACGTACCGAATTTCTAGCAAATCGGACCGTAAATACGATTTTTTCGAATAGATCGGTCTCTGGTCCACTTCTCGGAAAAATGGATCATATATGCTAATATATGCTAAAAAGCTACCTGCGTACCGAATTTTAAGCAAATCGGACCGTAAATACGGATTTTAGAAATATACCGACTGCAGCGCCACCTATCGACATTAGTTTTGTTCTATAACACTCCCAGTGATCATATGCACCTACCGTAAAAATTTCACTAAAATCGGTTTGGTACTTTTGACGCATATAAAGGACATACAGACAAACATTCATTTTTATATATATATATATGATGAAATGTGGCATCTCAGTCGAGAGAAATGTCAAATATGCGAAAAGCACAAAGAGGAATAAGAAAAAAACTTATTTCCTTCCCGCGGAAAGGGAATTATTACGCGTAAGCAACGTAATGCAATTTCAAAAGGTAGTATTTAATTATTTAAGTTTTTAATCGGAATTTACTGGAACTTCTTTAATTTCAGAATGTCTAGCCAATCGACAAAGAGGAGCCGTGCATCGGGGGAACAGTTAAGCGCGATGCTTGACTTTCTTAGTGAAAACCCGAATGTTGCGAGCGGCAAGTTCCAAAAGCTCCATGGCAAGTTGGAGAACACTAAGAAGTGGGCACAGATGGCCGAGAAGTTAAACTCGATTGGAGGGGCAGTTAAATCTGTCGAGCAATCGCAAAATGTAAGTATAAGTGATGGAATAGGGGCATTTCCGGAAATGCATTACTGACAAACATCGCACCGCTTATGTCAATAATATATTTACTGAAATCAGACACTATATATTTAAATATAAAAATAGGTGCTTTGCAGTTAGGTATTTCCGAAAACGGCCTACATCAAAGAATAGTAAAGTGTGAAAGTGTGTTTCTATTATTTTACAAAGGTCTGGCGCGACTTAAAAAGTCGAACATCAACGGGAGTTCGTGATCGCAAAAGGGAGCAAGCATTGACGGGGAATTTACCGCTTCAACAGCCTCCCTTGAGCGAATTCTAAAAGCGGGTAATAGCTCTAGTGGGAAGCAGCTATATGGAGGGGCAACCGGATGTACAGGAGAATATTCCCATGGAAGAGGTAGGTTCAATTATACCGTATTAAATAAATGCTAATCATATTGTAATTTTTATTATGCTATTTTTAGAACCTGCAGGTGGCTTTGGGGGCGGCGGATGAAAACTTTCGCCTAGTCGTGGAGGAAGATTTAGACACCATCCTCCTACCTCCATTAACGGTGTCAGAAGGTGATTCGGAGCTTCGGTGCGAAACTCCGAAAACTTCGAGTCAGACACCGTGCAGAACCGCCAAGCGAAAACGGACGGAGGAATCGCCAATGTTGGGTTGGAAAACCTTCAATTCCGCCGGTGCGAACTCGCAAGAATCGTATTTGTATAAAATGTAAAGAAAACACCAAATGTATTATTAGTAGGAGGATACTCAGTTTATTAATCTCTATCAGATTAATTATATAATCGTGTAAGACAAAGTAACGTAGATTACCTCTGTAAGTAGGTGTGTAGGCACGATAACTGCTGCTTCCACCGTAGGCTTGGACTATACAAGAAGTACTAATATAGCAGGATTTGCGATACATGCTTATATAAGCGTATAATGTCGTAAGGGAAACACCGGTTGACTTTCGGTCGATGTGCATCTTTGCAGCGGATAGCAGTGCCGAAAGTCACACAGCGTTTCCCAAACGTTGAAGGCTTTTGGCTTAAACATTGCCGCCGGCCTTGCAATACGTATGGATTGCAAATAATATTTCCTAAAAAAAATATATATGTATGTATATATATACATGTAGTATGCTATGAAATGTAATTCATTTTATTTTACTTTTTTCATCATATCTTATAATATAGCCGTAAATACTAAATGCATCTAACTTGCATTGTGGATGCATGTGAAATAATATTGTTGAGCAACATAAAAACGCATAACTAAATATGATAGTTTTAATTAGATCAATAGTGCATTTTTGTGTGTTATTCGGAGAATTATCCCGTCAAGGGGTTTGATTGCCTTAAAGGTAAGGTGACCAGAATTTTTTAGCATTCCAGGAGGACAAATTCTCCATATTGAAAACACAAAAAATTTGTTTTATATTTATTTAACACATAAATAACGAGTAAGTTAACATTGTTAAAAGAAACAAAAACAATTCAAAGTTGCTCTAAATACAAGTCAAATAAGTTAATAGTACACCGCGTTACATAATTTAAGACCGAAACATATTTCCGTTGATTTTTGGCAATTTTTTTTGTTGACAGTGTTGTTAATTTTCTTCCATATAAAAAAATGTCGAACATACTTTGTATGGAAGAAAATGAGTGACAACGTAAAAAAATGCCAAAATCGACGATATTTTGTAGACATATGAAACTCGCACTTTCTTTTACTAACTTCTTTTACTGGGCTATTAAACTCCATACGCAAAACTTTTCCCAAAATTCTTAAACAAAAGTTTAAAATTTTGGCGAAATTTCGCTGAATTTTTATATTTTCACAAAGTTTGAAATGTGAATTTGTATGGTGTTTGTTAAAGAATGAACTATATTTTTATAAGAAAATATTTAAAAATAAATAGCTGTTTTGGATTGGATTAAACAGGCCTGCGAAATCTAATTTTTCCCCTTTCCAATAATTATGTTATTTTTTTAATAACTAGGTTAGGGCTGCCAGACGTCTTGGTTTTACAGGATTTGTCTTGATTTAGAAAAATTGTCGTGGAGTCCAAGCCCACACTTCGATTGTCCTGATCTTTTAATGAAGGTCAATGCAGACGCTCCTCTAATTTTAAGCAGATTTTTGCTATGAAAAAAGGTTAAGCCTTCTGTCATTAGTAGTCGAAAACTGAAACCAAAACGTTTTTTCTAACATGTCGAATATCTTCTTTCTGTTTTGTTTATTTGGTTGAAATCTTTTCTTTTCAGGCGAATGCCGAAAAAGTGCAAGTTCCTGAGCAGGTACATAAATACTATCCAGTAGATAACAACAGGATCTAAAATCATATCCAAAAGGCTTTTCTGAAAGTTATTCCTTTCTCCTTCATTTTTTGTATGGAGCGGCACGAATTGTAGGGCTTCTGCTTTCGCTACTCAAAAAAGAGCTTTCAGAAGGGCTTTTGTTGGATGCCGTTTGAAGAAGTTCTTTTAAAGTTTCTCTTAATTATAAAAATCATACTTCTTTAAGGAATCCATTTAATGTTCATATCAAATTGTTTTATTTGGACTTGCAATTCCTATTGAATATTTTTTGTAATGCTAAGTTATATAAAGATATACTTAAATAAGTATAAGCACTTTCTTCAGTCCTTGTTAGGTTGGTCTTTTAGAATGGCTTCACTTAGGACAGCCTACCTAAATTATCTTCAGGTTATGAATATAAAAATTGGCAAAAATGGCCATGAAGTGCGTTGTAGGATATGCGGAAATTCGCTAATGGTGGTTGGGAAAACATTCAACCCCACGTTAAAGGCGCCGTTTTTTCAAAGTTATGTCACCGTCAAGATAAATTTGTTCGTTTATAATTAAATATTCAGAACTTGAGCGTTTAATCATCATCAACCTTTCAGTTCTACGAATTGTGTCACAAAACTACATTGCTTATAATATCAGAACCAAAGCAACTTTACTTATAGGGAATATATTGGCACCATATTCACTTGTGTCTTCGTTTTTAATTTGGATGATAAGTGTCTTAGTCGATGGGTTCAGGATTATGGCAGCCGTTATCTAGGTATGTTAAATTAAAATACATCCCTGGTTCTTTTCCAGCACGTCGAGATTTATTTTTATTGATGACATGTACTTACTTGTTAGAATTTTTAGCAATTTCCATGAAAAACCAAAAGTGAATATATTTAGAATAGAATTTTTACTTAAAAGCCAATAGTATTAGTAATAATATTCATAAAGAGCCTAAGTAAATCAGAACGACTTACGTTATTTTGAAGTTAACGCTAGTAATGCACGGCAATGCTAAGAAAAATTATAAAAATAATTTTCTCGAAAAGTTTTCGTGACGACGAATTTTTTAAGGGGAAAACTACACAGGCCTGTGCTATTTTTGATTACGTACTTGGATGTGAAATAACACATTTTCTAAAATTTTTCAAGCAGATTTGCGCTCTAATGCAACGAACATACTTATTTTAAGCCATCTTACAAAACCATTTATCAAGATAAAAATCCTTATACACAAATTTTGCCACTGATAAAACCTATACCTACATACATATGTATCTGGCAAACAAAATGACATATGGTAGGCAATAATTTCCACCTGAGGAGACGCGTCGTTAGCTAATCTATCAATCTTGTAAATGGTAAAATATTATTGATTAGGGCTAAAGACGGTTACACTATTCAACTTTCGCAGGCGATTAGTTGAATCAAGTGTTTACATCATTTAACAGAAATTGGAACAATGTAAACGCCTATTAAATACAACGATTAGAAAATAATATTTTGAACGCAATTTTTTTAAAAGTTCATTACTGCTACAAAACTTGAAAAGGAGGACAAGGAGGACATTTTTGCTCAAAAGGAGGACAGAGAAGGACAAAATTTTTGAGGAGGACAAATCACGTTTGAGGAGGACAAACCTCCTCAAAGGAGGACGGTTGGTCAGCTTACTTAAAGGGCACACGGGCCTGAAAGGACCCAACCGAATATGCTATTCTGAGCCGTAGGAAACCCAGCGTTAGTTATAATTTCATGCCGCATGATTTTAAAATACACGTCACCGCCAAAGATTAAAGCTACAGCCGAAGAAGAATAAAAGTTAGGATCCGCGAGCTGAAGATTCATGAATTTGTCTGCAATCGATGTGTCTAAATGGCGTGCTGGCGTTTTCAAAGCTATTTCGGGGACAACCTTGGCTGTAAGAGAGACACGCATCTTAGCATCGTTTACTGAGCTGAGCCATAGCTCACACATATCTACGTTCGCCACTGGTAGGGTCGACACGCGGAGCTTCTGAACTAGTGCTCGACATATTTTGCTCGTTTGAGAGCACGGATCCAAAAGTGCGCGAACGAGAACCCGTTGTTGTCGCACATGAAGATATACTGCACACGTTGGCAACAAAGTTAAGGCCCCAGTTAACTGTGACAAAACTTGCGGTTGTCGGCATTTTGACACTAAACGGCGGTTTCCATGGAGCAACGAGTGGTGCCGCTCATGACAATATTCGCATGACCCTAAGCTATTGCAATTCTTTGTTGTATGTGAATAAGCCAGGCACCTCGAGCAATACCTATAAAGCAAAACGCATCGCATTCGCTTTTCAAAGTTAAACGATAAGAAGCGTTTGCAAAAACGTAAAGGGTGCGCCCGATTGCACACTCTGCATTTTTTGTTTGTGCTCTTTGTCTTTGCCGGACCGGGTGGTGCAGATGCTAGAAATGCTGATCTTGATGGTGATGGCGATGATGATTGCAATCGTGGCGAGACTGTTGCCAATTCCATGATGAATAAAAAAACTGTAAATTAAGAGAAGTGGATGTTCTGAGCTTAGTTAGGAAGGACTACTAGCTTTACTATAGGGCGGGTGATTATTCCCTTTTGGGTACGAATGTCGGCTACTCTAGTTCTTTTATCATTGTCTTGATAGACTTTCACGATCCTACCCAATCGCCACTCATGTGGAGACAAATTTTCATGGCGAACAACTACTAAATCACCCACGACAAGATCTCTTTGTGGAAACTTCCATTTGTAGCGTTTGTGAAGTTCCTTCAAATATTCTTCTTTCCAGCGCAACGACATTTTCTGGCTAAGTGCTTTCATTTTCTGCCATCGATTAATCAGTGAAAGTGGATTGGCTTCAATTGAAGGCTCTGCAGGAGCGATGATAGGGCCACCTGTAAGAAAGTGCCCAGGAGTAAGAGCAGCGCAATCTGCTACATCTGTGGAGGTAGGAGAAATGGGGCGAGAGTTTAAGCATGCCTCAATACGACCAAGTAATGTTTGGAACTCTTCGAAGGTATACTTATACGACATACCGACGCGCCGAAAATGAAATTTAAAACTTTTTACACCGGCTTCCCATAACCCACCCATGTGAGGAGCTCCAGCGGGAATAAAATTCCAAGTTACCTCATGATGACTGTATAAACCACATATCGATTCCTGAGAACCTTTTATGAACTTGTTGTAATCATTTTTGAGAACTGCAGAAGCGCCAACGAAATTGGTTCCGTTGTCTGAGACACCTGCGTCTCGATACAAATCTGGAGAAGGCGCCAAGAAAAGTTTCTGTAGAGAGATCACTTGTTGCTTCCAGATGTATCGCCTTCGCAGAGAAGCATACGAAGATGCACACATATCCCTTGGTAATTACGCATCCCCTGCCTCGATAGCTTTTGATGTCAAAAGGGCCAGCAAAGTCCACTCCTGTATTTTGAAAAGGCCTAGATAACGATGTCCTTTCTTCTGGAAGCGCTGCCATGATTTGCGACTGTTCCCTTTTCTTATGGATTACGCATACCTTACATTGGTGGATGACGGCTCTGATTAGTGTTTTTGCCTTTGGTATCCAGTATTGTTGACGTAGCAATCGTAAGACTAATTGGTTTGCGCCATGAAGAGAAATATTATGTATGAAATTTATCAGAAGGCGAGAATAACTACAGCCATATGGGATGAGAATTGGATGCTTTTCATCATAGGAGAGCGCAAGCGAATTGATGAGCCTGCCATTGGCTCTTAGAAGGCCATTACCATCAAGAAATGGATTTAAATTAAGCAGCTTGCTCTTCTTTGACAAAGGTATTTTCAGCGCCAAGTGCTGCTATTCCTCACTAAAACCTCTTTTCTGTGACGGACAAATCAAACGTTCGCGCGTTTTGGAAATTTCTGCCCCAGAGACTGCTAAAGAGTTAAACGAATATATATTGCGTGTTTTCCTATTTGCCATATAATAGAACCTCAACACATATGACAAGACACGCAAAGCTCGAGGAAGTGAAGAAAATCGTTCCAAAGGATCCTCCAAATCGGTAACCTGTGAAACATGCGCATAGATTTTTTTAGCTTCGGGTACGACATCATCCAGTTCCTTGTCCAAAGGCGTCCAGTGTGAATAGTCTTGTCTCAGCCAGCGAGGACCATGCCACCATAAGTCGTTCGTGCACAAATCTTGTGGACTCACTCCGCGGCTGCCTAAATCTGCAGGATTATCCTGTACGTGGTACCAATGTACATGACTCGTCCTTTTTTGTATTTTTGCAACTCTATTGGCTACGAAGGTTGCCCAAGTGTAAGGTGGTTTCTTTAACCATGACAACACAATTGTTGAATCTGTCCAACAGTAAATCTTTCCTACTCTGATTGATATCTCGTTAATAAGAGATTTGAGCATTTCGGAAATAAGTAGAGCTCCGCATAACTCTAACCGGGGAAGCGAAATGGTTTTTAGAGGCGCAACTTTTGTTTTTGCTAAGAGAAGATGAGAAGATATATTTCCATGATTATTTGCACGCAGATAAATCACCCCCGCGTATGCCTTTTCCGAGGCGTCGCAAAAGGCATGAATTTCGATGGGAGATTCATCGGTATATTCCACCCAACGCGGAATTTTGATGAAGCCTATGAACCTATAATTTTCGACAAAGTCTTTCCATTGAGAAAGTGTTTGGGAACTTAAAGGTTTATCCCAAGGGGTATTATCTTTCCAAATTTGTTGCATTATGATTTTAGCTGTAATCACTATGGGAGCTAACCAACCGGCAGGGTCGAAGAGTTTGGATATTGTCGATAAGACTTCTCGTTTCGTGTACGAATTTTTGAAGGATGGTGGTTGAACCATGAAATAAAAATGGTCTAATCGAGCGTTCCACCTGATTCCTAGCGCCTTTGTGTTACTCGTTTCATCAAAATCTAGAAAATCCTTATCCAACATATGATCCTTAGGAAGGCCTATTAACAAGTCTTTCGAATTTGAGGACCACTTTCTTAGCAAAAAACCTGCACTTGCGAGAGCGTCTATCAATTCATTCCTTGCACGTAGAGCAGTAGAAATATCAGGAAACCCTGCTAAAACGTCATCAACGTACATTGAATTTCTTAGAATTTGTGCCGCCGTTGGATGCGAATTCTGACAGTCGTCAGCTAATCTAAGAAGTGTCGGAATCGCTAAGTATGGAGCGCAGTTGATTCCGAATGTAACGGTTTTCAGCTGATAATCTTCAATGTCGCTATTCTTATCACTACGAAACAAAATTCTCTGAAAAGGTCTATGGTCTGGATGAATCAATATTTGGCGATACATTTTTTGTATATCGCTGTTGAATACAAACTTGTATATCCTATACCGTACAAGAAGTAATGTTAAGTCTGATTGAAGGACTGGACCTGTGTATAAAATGTCCATTTGACGATTTGCTGGAGGCATTGAATACTACTCTCAACTTAGTAGAGGTACTTTCAGGCTTAAGAACTGAGTGATGAGGAAGGTAGAAATGGGATGGAAAATGCTGAAAATTAGGAAGAGCTACCCGCTCCATGTGACCTAACTCCAAATATTCCTTAACGACGTTGTCATAATTAGCTTTAAGCCCACTGTCTTTCTGCAGCCTACTTTCATTTCGAATAAACTGTCGTAGTGCATTAGGGCGTGATGATCCTAGTTTGATTTCCGTAGGAAATTCCTTTTTAAAGGGCAGTGATACGATGTATCTGCCTTCTGGATTTCTGGTGGTGGTTTTTGTGTAAAGCTCTTCACAGAACTTGTCTTCCTCACTCTGAAGATTTCGTTTTGGGACCTCCTCCAATTCCCAAAACCGTCGAAGTTTGTTGTCCATGGTATCATCATCTCCTATTGAGACCTTTGTAGCAAAGCAGGAAACGTGTGCAGTGGAAGCTGCCCCAGTGACAATCCACCCGAACACCGTTTCTTGGGATAAAAGGTTGTTGTGAAGACTTCGTTTCACTCCCTCCATCATAACCTTGGGGTATAAATCACCACCAATCAAGACATCTATGGGACCGCTTTGTAAAGAATTAGGATCCGCTAAAGGAATTTTAGGTAACTCATCCAAAATGGATGCATGCAATGAATTAGAAGGCAGGTTGCCGGTAATTTGTGGTAACACAAACGCGGTTGTTTCTATTTGCAAGTTTGGATTGCGTGGTGAACCCAAAACAAACGCACAGAACTTCGAGGCACTTGAAGATACCTTTTTGTTCAAACCAGAAATTGTCGCATTCGTTTGCGAATATGGTAGTCTTAAGAGATTTCGGACTCGTTCCGAAATGAACGATGCTTCCGATGCTGAATCGATCAAAGCTCGAGCACTATATGTAGAGCCTAAATAACAAATATGAACTATAGCAGTTCCAAGTAAAGCTGAACCTAAGTTTTTCGATTTATCTGAAAGCTTGTAGCTACTATTAGAGGTAGTGGACTGTATATGAAAGGTTTGTGATGAAGCCCCCTGAGTTGTCACTTGACTATTGTTCTGAGCAATTGTGCTCACTCTATGTAGTAGAGTGTGATGCCTGCTATTGCAAGTTGTGCATGAATAATTGGTTTTGCAGTCTTTTACTGAGTGCCCCCTCGTAAGACAGTTGAGACAGCAGCTATGTTTCTTTACTGTGGCATACCTATCACTAATAGAAAGATTTAAAAACTTTTTGCAAAGTCTTAAAACGTGTTGTTGCTTTGGGCATAGTACACCATAGTACACAACTTGTGGAATTTGCTACCTTGGTAGCATGTGACAACCTTTTTTGGCCACCGGTGTTCTGCGCATGCTGAGGCGGCCGCTGAAGCTGATGTGCTGATGATGAATTTGCAGGGCCTTTAACATCCACGATCGATTCCAGAGTACGGTAGCGTTGGGTTAGAAAGGCGTCCATTTGACTCCATTCCGGAAGAGCAGCTTTGTCTAAGAGGGTCTGTTCCCACAGGCTGAGTGTTCCCTCTGGAAGTCTAGTCGAACACAGAAATACAATAATTGGATCCCAGTTTGCCACATGAACCTCGTATATTGCTAAAGCTGCTAAGCACCTATTAATGCTTCGTTGGAGGTCCTTTAATGCTGATGCGCTTTCAGTCCGCATGACTGGTAACGCGAACAGCAACTTCAGCTGGCTATTAACTAAAACGCGTTTATTTTCATATGTAGCTTTGAGGTTAGCCCATGCTAAGTCAAAGCCTTGATTTGTTAGTGGAGATTTTCTAACAATTTCTTTCGCTTCTCCGCTTGTCTTTCGAAGCAGGTGACACAGTTTTTCAACGTCGCTTAGACGCGAATTATTTATATAAATGGCCGTAAAAAGATCGCGAAAACTTGGCCAAGATACATAGTCGCCACGAAAAACCTCAGTATCGCAAGGTGGTAGCTGCAAGTTATGGAGCGAAAGCGATGCGTTGGCATGAAGGCCTTGAGGTGTTTGTGGATCTTCCTTGATTTTTTGCAGGCATTCCGTAATGCAACTTATACAGGAGAGGTAATCTTTTAAAGTAGCCGAATATTTGGCTCTTACTGCCTCTACCTCTCCATCTTCCTTAAGAGACTGCATACATTTCTCATACGCAGCCTTAGTCTTACCCCAATGCTCGCCGAGCTCCTCTTTCATAATCTCTAATGAAATTTTGGAATGTTCGATCAAAGTCGTTGCGTTGAAATTCGCATTGAATTCGACGACTTGATCGGAACATCGCGTGAAAAGATTTAGAGCAGTCGACATTCTTTACCCAATTACAATGAAAATATGGAAAGAATAAAGAAGCAAGATTGCATTGATTCTTAATAAATTACGTAAATGACAATGTATACCCGCAAAACCCAAACAATGAGTTGATCCCAAACAATGTAGAAATCAAAAAGAGTATGCAACAAAAATCTTTTAAATATAAAAAACATATGACAACTGACGTATCTGATTTTATTTACATATAATAGAACAAATTTCCTATTGGGATGTTTAATATGTATCTGTAAAGCTGCATATTTTACATATGTACAGACGTCTGCAAGTATTCACATATACACGCAATGATAGATGTTAAGTGTACCTTATATGTTTCTATGTACGTACGACGTCGACGGCGGGTCGATTTAAAAATCGCTCATTGCTCTGTGAAAATCGTATTCTAGGGATCAAAATAAGAAACTTTGCCGAAGGAACCATACCTCTAAAACGAATTCTGATGTCCCCCAATTTGGGTCGAACTTTTGGGTAGGGGCAAATTTTGAAAAATCCCACTTTGACCCATTTAGAGTGCTCCAATCGAGTCCAAATGTATGACCGACCCCCACTACCTTTGGACGGCCGATCCAACCATGCCAGTGGCACACCCCCTGGAACTCCCCTGGGGGGTTCCCCATACAATCATTTCAAAAAATCACCATTTTTGGCCTTTACATGAAAAAATCAGCGAAATAGCTATGGTTTTTCTTTATTTTTATTTATAATAATATTTATTATTTATTTATAATAATATCTATTTTTTCTCTTAAGAAATTTATTTAGTCAGAACATATGTAAATGAAAAAATTAATTTAAGTGAGTTATAGAAAAGAAACTAAAAAAAATTATTGTTTGAAGTCTTTTTTACTTTCAAGTCTGGGCAATTTCGCACGGCTCTCTAATGTCGTCGCCATAACAGCCTCTACATTTTCCGGTATAACCCGTTTGAAAACGCTAGCTAGCAATTGAACATGTCGTTCCGTTCCTTGTATGTGTGATGGAATTTTTGGATCATTAAATAGTGGATCATCTTGATTTAAATATTCTTTCAATGTACGATACATACGGAATGCTTCGCGTGAATGGTGGTTCAAATACGATATTTATATCATTCAAATTGATCATTTCCGTATAACTTGTGCAATTAAAGTTTATATCTGGTTTTTTTTAAACTCTAAGTTCCATTGGCTCGTCAACATCGGTTCGATAGCGTAGAATTTTCTTGATGGCACAGTCGCGCTTTTCTTTGCTATCATCAAACAACATTGATAACAAGATATTTTCCGAATGCGCAAGTCATCGAGCTCACATCCGTGAGCCCGAAAAAGTTAAAGTTGGGGG
>NW_023458556.1:99332495-99334658 GCF_013731165.1 Rhagoletis pomonella | reverse complement strand
CCAGTTTGACGTTTTCTTTGTGCAATTTTCGTGCTTTGTTTTGTGTTATTAATCAACTCTAAGTTTTGCAACCAGCGCGCACAGGGGCTCGGCCCTACAATAAAGATATAATTTGCAACAAGTATCGAAGTATTCTTCAAATATAGTGTACAATAAACTGCTTAGTACGATTACCAATAAAGTGAACTGAAACCTACATTGGCTTATTCCAGCTTTTAACACACACTAAATGAAACACAATTATGTATAAACCCGTTTTGGCAATTTTCTTGTTTTTATTAGCCCAATGTTTTTGAGCATTTATTTTTTTATTCAAATACTTAATTCTGGAGTATATTCAATATTAAAAAAAAAAAAAAAAATTGATTCTTTCTTCTAAATTTACATCGGCACTTAACTTCAATAATTCAGCTATTAAATTTTTGCAATGCGAAATTCCTTTCCAATAAATTTATTAAAAATTACTTCCAGTTTCTTTATGTCCACAAGGAATTCTGGTTTAGGTTTTATCATACCACCATTTGAAATTTGGTCTATCCATATATATGAGTGGGAGATTTTCTCTTTATATTCAGTAATGCTTAATTTCCGTATGATAAATCCAGCTATGTATGAAAAGTAAAAACACGACTCTTTTCACATGGCATTATGAAAAAAGGAAAAGGGATGTTAAGAACCAGAACGTCGAATTTGTAACAGTAAATGGTGATCTAAAGCGGTAAATTTAGTGGAACGAAATTGTGTCATGGTGTTTGCTTATATGTATATGTTAATGTACTCGTGGATCCGGTCGTGCTTGTTTATGGCAGACTTACTCAGTTTGGGTCTGTGCATCAACAGCTAACTTCGCCTCCACAAACACCTTAGGAACGGCCGACACTTCAGATAACGCAGGCATTGAGGAATTGTATGGTAGAGGTACTGCACCTGGGAACAAACGCGTCCGCTTGGAAATACTCGGCTGTGATGGGCAACAAATAAAGTCACTGCCCACTAAAATGGTGTTCGCACACACGCGAAGAGTCTCCTAATGGAACACCGAAGCTACTTGCCCACCGCTGTCGCTTCACTTGAAAATTAGGAGGTTTAAAATAACGCACAAGTTTGTTGTCCTGGCTCTTGCCGCACAGAGCGCACCGCTCGTAATTCCTTTTCATTTCATTTTTGTATGTATGTATTTAAAATCAGTCGCACAGCTCAAAATTGAAAATTGCAATTAAAAAATTAAAATTTTGAATTGTATAGGGTTAACAGTTGACATTCCAGTCGCAGTTCAAAAGAGAGAAATGTCGAAATCACTTCTACCTTGTTATGCCTTGCTCAGAAGTGTTAAAATTTTTTTGAGTATGAAGCTTTATATCAGATTTAATTTTAGTGTAATAATGTGTAAGTTTCAAGAGCCTTAAAACCTTTGATTCATTTTGTCGCATTTGCTACCATATCTTTATATATAAAAATTAATTGCTGTTCGTGTGTTATCGCATCACTCAAGAACGGCTCAATGGATTTGCTTCGTTTTTCTTTCATTTTGTGTCTTTCTATCTGTAGAAGGTTTGTAAAGAGAAAACTGGTAAAATGATGTTGCCAGATATTTGCAATATCAGAAATAAAAATTATTACAAATTAGCCGCAATAATGCCATTTCACTGAGAACGCATAGCAAAATTAATTCGGAAAAAAATTTGGATGGGGTTACCACCATTCGAAAAAAAAGTTTATATTTAAAAATGGATTGCTTTTATGTGTTATCGCATCACTCAAGAACGGCTCAACGGATTTGCTTCGTTTTTATTTCATTTTGTGTCTTTCTGTCTGTAGAAGGTTTGTAAGGAGAAAATTGGAAAAATGATGTTGCCAGATATCTGCAATATCAGAAAAAAAAGTAATTAAAAATGAGCCGAAATAATGCTATTTCACTGAGAATGTATAAAAAAAATGTATTCAGAAAAAAATTTCGGTAGGGTTGCCACCATTCGAAAAAAAATTTATATGTAAAAATGGATTGCTTTCGTGTGTTATCGCATAACTCAAGAACGGCTCAAGGGATTTGCTCCGCTTTTATTTCATTTTGTGTCTTTCTCTCTGTAAAATGAATGTAAAGAAACAATTGGAAACCCGGTGTTGCAACATATTTCAAATATCAAAAAAATAAATTTAATGTAC
>NW_023458556.1:99326572-99332395 GCF_013731165.1 Rhagoletis pomonella | reverse complement strand
CGGTGTTGCAACATATTTCAAATATCAAAAAAATAAATTTAATGTACTAAGCCGCAATAATGTACATTACTGAGAATTCATTAACAAATTTAAGAAAAAAAAAAAATTTGAAGAAGTTTGCCACCACTCGACAAAAATCTTTACATATAAAAATAAATTGCTGTTCGTTTGTTATCGCATAACTCAAGAACGGCTCAACGGATTTGTTTCGTTTTTATTTCATTTTGTTTCTCTTTGTCTGTAGAAGGTTTGTAAAGAAAAAATTTAAAAACCGGTGTTGCCATATATCTGAATTATCAAAAAAAATTTATTTTAATAAATAATAATGCTATTCCACTGCGAATGTGTGAAAACACTTAAAACAGAAAAAAAAATGCATAAGGCTCCCACCATTCGAATAAAATCTTATGTCACGGTGTTTGTGGTCAACTCCTCCCAAACGGCTTGACCAATTTGTATGACATTGTTTGTGTTTATTTGGAAATATATGAAATCAATCGCATACTCATGGAAAAAAATGGATGTTATTGGAAAACCGAATTTTTCATTCCGCATATCTCTGAAAGCGTTCATGGTAGGGTACTGGAACTTGATATGGATATATAAAATCAGTTTAGAAAATGAGCGCAGGGAACAGGTCGTAAAGTGAATTTCATGGCGCTAAGTGAAGAAGGCGTGGCACCTACTATAAAAACCAAATTTTTCATACTGCATATCTCTAGAAGTGTTCATGGTAGAGTACTGGATCTTGGTAGGGATATATATGAAAAACTGGAGCTATTGGAAAAGGGGGCGTGGCACCTCCCATACGAAATTAAACGCATACTCATGAAAAAAATTGATGTTATTGGAAAACACGCGTGGCACCTCTCATATAAATCGACTTTTTCATACTGCATATGGGGTTGTTCGAGTCGCAATCACAATCGCAGTGTTGCGCGCATTATTAAAGTATCACGTTCGGTGTGAAATTCCAACGTTTTATCATTTGGGAACTTGCAACAGTTTTGCAAACTTTCATCAGTGGTGCAGTATTGCCGCTGCTATAACGTGCCTCGAACGTGGCCTATTTCTGGATGTGTTCATTGTAGTCAAGTACTCTACTCTACTCAAATAAACCGAACTTTTCATACTGCACATTCCTGGAAGTGTTCATGGTTGAGTATTCGAACATATAGTAGTATAGAGATATACGAAATCAATCGCATACTCTTAGATAAAATTGGGGATATTTAAGAAGGGGGCGCGGCGTCTTCCCAAAGGTACTGAAGGTGTATATACATATAATACTTCGTTCGTGTGTTTGTGAGTGAATCGATTTTAGCGAAATTTTTTTTGTGTGAGTAAGGTCTCTTCGTAGTTGTTCAGATTCCCAGTTTGACCTACCAGATGGCGCTGGAGTCGTCTTATTGTTAAAATCTTAGTTATGATCCGATCTGGCTTATATTCGATATACTTATGTAATGTACCGGTAAGGGCAATACTATTGCAAAAAACAGCCGCCGGGTGACGCTAGGGTCGAGTTGTTACCAAAAAGCGTCAAGTGAGAAAAAGTGCCGTGAATGTCCGATTACATCGACGTGCTGTACCACCGAGTATGCCGAGCTCCCGTGTGTTGCGATTGGCCCAATGAACGTGATTTGCGTGCTTTATTCGAATACACCAGGAATGAGTTGTCCAGGGGTCAATCTCAAATGACCAGCATTATGTCTACCATCAGAACCGTTGCACTCCTTGATAAGAGCTTTAAGGTATTTCGACTGAAATAAGTGTGAGTGGAACAACGATACTCACCAATTTTTAAATTGCCACCAACTATACCACATAGTTTCTAGGACAGATGGGAATGATGAATGGTAAAAAGTTCTTAAAATTTATTTCATTCTGCGACTAACCGTTCTGTGAAACGCCAGATCATTGGAGAATTTCAAGAACTTCTTCACGAACATTAGGTTATTAAAGACGACAATGAAAATATGCCTTCTGGCAACCACCAAACCGTAATATGTATTAGCAGATAAATGTATCACTGGAAATCGTGAACGTGAATTGTTGGTTAAAATGGTTCTACCAAAATATTTTACTAAAAAAAAATAATTTTGGGCGGGACGAAGTTCGCCGGGTCTGCTAGTAACGAATAAAAACACTCTTTATTTTTATATGGAAGAAAACCGCAACAACGGAAATATTTAGCCACTTGAAACTTGCACATTATTGCAACAAAATTGAAAGGGCTTTAAATCTATATACTCAAAAAGTTCTGAGTTTAGATTTTTTTAATTTTCTACAAAGTTTTAAATTTGGGTTTATATGGACTTCTTCAGAGAATGAACTTTATTTTAATAAAAATTCTTAAAAAAAATATAAATAAACATAAGTGGAAAACAATATCACTTTGAAATGAGGTGCTCTTGATATGACTGCATGCACATTAGGGTTGTCCAAAAACAGTAAATTCGGAATTGTAATGCTCTCACCCCCTAGGATTGTTCTATATAGAAACAAAGTGTACCACTATTTTTTTTATTTTAAAATCAAAAAATATTTAGAGGTCGCTCAAAGCACTCAAGGTTTTCCATGTATTTTTGTATGGGAAAAAAACAACTTTTCGTAGAAGTGGTATACCACTATAGAATTCTTGAAAATCAATATTTTTCGATCGGAAAACTCTAGTTCTCTTCAGGAGACTTACAATAATAATACCCAGTTATTTATTTAACCATTTTTTAATACTAACGATTTCTTATTTGTCCCCGTTGCATTTTTCGGGGTTTTTGTGGGTTTTTGGCGGACCTACAAATTATAGCTGCGATGAGAAAATGGTTAAATAAAAAATTGGGTATTATTATTGGGAATCCTGCAGATGGAAAGAGTTTTCCGATAGAAAAATATTAGTTTTTTAGAATTCTATACCATTTCTACCAAAAGTTTTTTTCCCCATATAAAATACATGGAAAGCTTTGGGCGCTTTGAGCGACCTCTCAATATTTTTTGATTTTAAAATAAAAAAAAAATGGTACACTTTTTTTCTATATAGAACAATCCTAGGGGGTGAGAGCATTACAATTCCGACTTTACTGTTTTTGGACAACCCGCAAGCTTTACCGAGGACGGATATTTGTACTCACTGTCATCCAGGGCCGCCGCAATAATCATCATCACCGCTAGGGCCCGTACCGCTGCTCTTATCACCGGGGCCGCTATTACCACTGCCGCCCCAAGGCCGAAGCTACAACCGTGGTCCGCCCGCCATCATCACCGAGGACTGCGAACGCTAACTATCGCCAACCAGGGCCGCTGTCACCGTTGCCACCATCAGGGCCCGCTGCTACTATCTTCATCGCTGGGGCCGCCGCCATCATCGTCGCCCCAGGCCGCCGCTACTACCCGTCACGAGTACGGTAATCGCCACTGCGAACGTCAACCATCGTCGCCCAGTACCGCTGTCACCGTCGTAGTTAAAAAGGGCCGCATTCACCCTTCGCCTCAATCAGGGCCGCATATGACACCACTGCGGGAGGTCGCTGCCGCCCTCATCATTATATGGGCCACTGCTAACGTCACCGCTAAGGCCGCCACCACCACTGCAAGGGAACTGCAGGCTCCCGTCGCAGCCTTCGCCGTCGCCGTCACAACCACCGCGACTGCTCTCATTGCCACGCTCTTCGCTACGACTGACGCGTACCACTGCCAATCTTGCTGTCACTAGTAGCACTCCCGTCGCCGTACAATTACCCGCCGAATAATCTCCGACACTGACTGCCGACTCTCTCTCTTTACCTTCCGCTCTCCCCTGCACGACAAGTTGCCGGCCTTCTAGATTGCCGCGTGTGTGTGTGGGTGTGTTCGACTTAATACACAAATAATTGTGTTTTATTTGGTGGGGGTTAGTGGGACCTTCGCTGGACTCTGCAGCGGTTGAGCATACCTCAGCCTTCGACAAAACCCACCTAATAAATGGCGCCCGAGCAGGGACCCAGCTCTGCAGGCGCATGTGCAAAAACCTCAACAAGCACCAACACTGCGGAAGCGGGCTCATCGAACACACAACAACCAGTAAATGGCACACGGATGAGCGAAAATGATACCACCACACTAAACACTGACTCTCTTGGCTGGATATATCTATTGAAGAAAGAGAGATTGGTGGAAGAATGCAAGAAGCTTCATATACCCGTTGAAGGGAGCACCGTCGCTGATCTGCGCAGCACTCTCACCAACTTCGTCAGGACGAAGAGAAACCGCAAATCAACCGAAAGCCTTCTCAAAGAACTGGAGATGGAGGTCGCCGCCGAAGAAGCTGGCATGGCGAAATCGCCACACGAACTAACTCCTGCAATTAAGCTTGGCGAATCTCTCTTGCACGCCGGGGGTGTGGGGTGGGGGAACCAACCGCACAGAAACGAGACCATATGAGCAACGTCGAGGTAATGAGAACAGTCCGCCGTTGGGACGTACACTACTCCGGCGGCGACACTTTGCACGACTTCTTGGAGAGGATTGAGGAGCTGGCGGAATGCTACCAAATCTCGCCAGACCAATTCCTCCCAACCCTATCCGAAATACTCCGCGGCAAAGCACTCCAATGGTTCCGCATCCGAAGGCCACACATAACCACCTGGGTCGTATTCCGCACCGAAGTTGAACGGTTCTTTCTTCCGGGTTGACCAGTAAGTCAGTTGGAAGACGCCATTCGCCAGCGGAAACAGCTAAACCGAGAAAAGGCCAAGGACTACATCCTCGCCCTCCAAACGCTAATCCGACAGCATCCAACTGTGTTTAACGAAGACCACTTGGAGCGCATCTACGAAGGCTTGCGAGTGGAGTACCGACTATCGAAGAGTTGATGGAGCTCACAGACGAATATGAGCTACTCAGAAGCGAGGAGGCCAGACAAACCAGGCAAGCGGCACACTGTCTATCGACTCCAGACGAACGATACGATGGGAAGAACACCTGCTGGAGATGCAAAAAGCGCGGACACCACGGATTTCAGTGTAGAGGCCCGAGGCAACTATTCTGCTCTCGATGCGGACGAGATGGTAACCTCTCCAGGAATTGCCTGTGTCGCAAGGAGAAAACAGCCCCCCTCAAGTCACCCGCCGATAAAACAACCACGTCCCGACCAGGCTGGCAAGGTCGTGATGGCCGCTTCAATGCGAACGTCCTAGTTGAAGGCATGGATGTCCGAGCCCTAATCGACACTGGAGCAACGAAATATTCAGCCACAACCCGACAAACAAAACGTGCAACTAGCAGACCAAACGTGCGTCACAAGTACGCATTCATATCCCGTCAAAATTGAATATAACGGCCGAGCAACAAGCACACTGGTTGCCGTCATCCCCAATCTGTCCGAAAGAATGATATTGGGAATGGACTTTTTGGCGCAACGAGTCATTGTCGTGACACTTGATAACCAGCCCCAGCTCCCGCCCCACCGCTTAACCGAAAGAACGCACCTGAAAGAGAAGCAAAACAAAAGACGGGCCGATTTTTTTGGAAACCCACGAAGCGCGATTTTCCAAAATTACCGGGCCAGGCACCACCGCCGAACGCGAGATCACACTCCGGCATAATCGAACACTACAACAACGCCATTACTCACGCAATCCTGCCATGCAGCAGGCGATACCGAGACAGCCACATCCATCCGTAAACGCCGTTGGCGACAACCAATCCCACCGGACGAACCACGGCCGATTTCACCATGGCGACCGCCATTTGAGGCCGTACCATGGCCACCAGACAAACCGTGGATCCTTAGCGTTAAAATATATCACGGCCCACCGCTCGCCCACATTGTGCCCAAGCCATACGGCC
>NW_023458556.1:99325906-99326472 GCF_013731165.1 Rhagoletis pomonella | reverse complement strand
TGCTTGAGACCGTATCCAAAAATGGGTCTAGCTCATAATGGTTTTGGAGTGTTGCCTAAGGGGTATTCCCCCCTTACAGCCCCCTTCAACCAATCAGTCTTCCTCCGCGGAGGAAAGCCAAGAGCGCCCCAAATAGGCCCGAAGCCCAGGATGCGCTCCGTGCTTACCTACGGACAACTGATGCTGGTTGAGTGTATGCTGGCAGCTTTTGGCTCTGGTTTTGTATGAGCTGTTTGAGAAGTGAGTGGGCTTATTCCGCGTTATGTGTTTTGTGTAGCGAATTTCTTCCATATGTTGGTGCGCATGATTATCCAAGTTGGCGTTTGCGAAATTTGTATGTGCTTACCATGCCAGCTTCGTGTATGCGTATGTATGAATGTATGTATGTACATAGGGGTGCGTTTAGTCTTGTTGGTATGTTAGTTTGTGTGTACGTCTACCAGTATGTATGTTCGTATGTTTATATATTTGTACTTATGTGCAGTTGTAAGGCGTATGCTAGGGTGATGTCAAGTATGTTATTGTAGCGTAGGCGAAGCTACGTTACAGTCCCCCTCCCACTTCGG
>NW_023458556.1:99321464-99325896 GCF_013731165.1 Rhagoletis pomonella | reverse complement strand
GCGAATTGCTGGCCGTATGGCTTGGGCACAATGTGGGCGAGCGGTGGGCCGTGATATATTTTAACGCTAAGGATCCACGGTTTGTCTGGTGGCCATGGTACGGCCTCAAATGGAGGTCGCCATGGTGAAATCGGCCGTGGTTCGTCCGGTGGGATTGGTTGTCGCCAACGGCGTTTACGGATGGATGTGGCTGTCTCGGTATCGCCTGCTGCATGGCAGGATTGCGTGGGTAATGGCGTTGTTGTAGTGTTCGATTATGCCGGAGTGTGATCTCGCGTTCGGCGGTGGTGCCTGGCCCGGTAATTTTGGAAAATCGCGCTTCGTGGGTTTCCAAAAAATCGGCCCGTCTTTTGTTTTGCTTCTCTTTCAGGTGCGTTCTTTCGGTTAAGCGGTAGGGCGGGAGCTGGGGCTGGTTATCAAGTGTCACGACAATGCCTCGTTGCGCCAAAAAGTCCATTCCCAATATCATTCTTTCGGACAGATTGGGGATGACGGCAACCAGTGTGCTTGTTGCTCGGCCGTTATATTCAATTTTGACGGGATAGGAATGCGTACTTGTGACGCACGTTTGGTCTGCTAGTTGCACGTTTTGTTTGTCGGGTTGTGGCTGAATATTTCGTTGCTCCAGTGTCGATTAGGGCTCGGACATCCATGCCTTCAACTAGGACGTTCGCATTGAAGCGGCCATCACGACCTTGCCAGCCTGGTCGGGACGTGGTTGTTTTATCGGCGGGTGACTTGAGGGTGGCTGTTTTCTCCTTGCGACACAGGCAATTCCTGGAGAGGTTACCATCTCGTCCGCATCGAGAGCAGAATAGTTGCCTCGGGCCTCTACACTGAAATCCGTGGTGTCCGCGCTTTTTGCATCTCCAGCAGGTGTTCTTCCCATCGTATCGTTCGTCTGGAGTCGATAGACAGTGTGCCGCTTGTCTGGTTTGTCTGGCCTCCTCGCTTCTGAGTAGCTCATATTCGTCTGTGAGCTCCATCAACTCTTCGATAGTCTGGAACTCGCTCCGCTTTATGAATAGCCGATACTCCACTCGCAAGCCTTCGTAGATGCGCTCCAAGTGGTCTTCGTTACACACAGTTGGATGCTGTCGGATTAGCGTTTGGAGGGCGAGGATGTAGTCCTTGGCCTTTTCTCGGTTTAGCTGTTTCCGCTGGCGAATGGCGTCTTCCAACTTACTTACGTGTCGACCCGGAAGAAAGAACCGTTCAACTTCGGTACGGAATACGGCCCAGGTGGTTATGTGTGGCCTTCGGATGCGGAACCATTGGAGTGCTTTGCCGCGGAGTATTTCGGATAGGGTTGGGAGGAATTGGTCTGGCGAGATTTGGTAGCATTCCGCCAGCTCCTCAATCCTCTCCAAGAAGTCGTGCAGAGTGTCGCCGCCGGAGTAGTGTACGTCTCAACGGCGGACTGTTCTCATTACCTCGACGTTGCTCATATGGTCTCGTTTCTGTGCGGTTGGTTTTGCCCCCCCCCCCGGCGTGCAAGAGAGATTCGCCAAGCTTAATTGCAGGAGTTAGTTCGTGTGGCGATTTCGCCATGCCAGCTTCTTCGGCGGCGACCTCCATCTCCAGTTCTTTGAGAAGGCTTTCGGTTGATTTGCGGTTTCTCTTCGTCCTGACGAAGTTGGTGAGAGTGCTGCGCAGATCAGCGACGGTGCTCCCTTCAACGGGTATATGAAGCTTCTTGCATTCTTCCACCAATCTCTCTTTCTTCAATAGATATATCCAGCCAAGAGAGTCAGTGTTTAGTGTGGTGGTATCATTTTCGCTCATCCGTGTGCCATTTACTGGTTGTTGTGTGTTCGATGAGCCCGCTTCCGCAGTGTTGGTGCTTGTTGAGGTTTTTGCACATGCGCCTGCAGAGCTGGGTCCCTGCTCGGGCGCCATTTATTAGGTGGGTTTTGTCGAAGGCTGAGGTATGCTCAACCGCTGCAGAGTCCAGCGAAGGTCCCACTAACCCCCACCAAATAAAACACAATGATTTGTGTATTAAGTCGAACACACCCACACACACACATGGCTATCTAGAAGGCCGGAAACTTGTCGTGCAGGGGAGAGAGAGTCGGCAGTCGGTGTCGGAGATTATTCGGCGGGTAATTGTACGGCGACGGGAGTGCTACTAGTGACAGCAAGATTGGCGGTGGTACGCGTCAGTCGTAGCGAAGAGCGTGGCAATGAGAGCAGTCGCGGTGGTTGTGACGGCGACGGCGAAGGCTGCGACGGCAGCATGCAGTTCCCTTGCAGTGGTGGTGGCGGCCTTAGCGGTGACGTTAGCAGTGGCCCATATAATGATGAGGGCGGCAGCGACCTCCCGCAGTGGTGTCGTATGCGGCCCTGATTGAGGCGAAGGGTGAATGCGGCCCTTTTTAACTACGACGGTGACAGCGGTACTGGGCGACGATGGTTGACGTTCGCAGTGGCGATTACCGTACTCGTGACGGGTAGTAGCGGCGGCCTGGGGCGACGATAATGGCGGCGGCCCCAGTGATGAAGACAGTAGTAGCGGGCCCTGATGGTGGCAACGGTGACAGCGGCCCTGGTTGGCGATAGTTAGCATTCGCAGTCCTCGGTGATGATGGCGGGCGGCACACGGTTGTAGCTTCGGCCTTGGGGCGGCAGTGGTAATAGCGGCCCCGGTGATGAGAGCAGCGGTACGGGCCCTAGCGGTGATGATGATTATTGCGGCGGCCCTGGATAACAGTGAAGGCGCTGGCCCAATGCTGTCTTGCTTTTCTTGCTTAGCTTTGAAAACTGTCAAAAGTTATTTGGAATATACTAAAACGTATGAAGTGTGGCCAAATGGCAGCTTTGCTTCACTTGCTTTAAGCGCCTCAAAGTTTCAAATAGGCAAATGTTTTATTTGAAAGCGTTTCGTAGGCTTTTGACAAAAAGATATGTTCCCGATCTAAATCAATTCAAACAAACTGCTGCAGACTTTTATGTACAAAAATTTTCTTACGTAATTTAAAAAAATATATGTATAATATTAGTAATTCAAAGTTTAATACAAAGTAATCTATTACTACGTTTATACGCACGTATTATTTGCAAATAACAATTTGCAAAATGGTAAACTTTGCCGTATAAACGCTGGGTTAATTTTTTATTTGCAAATAACTAAATCCCGCAAATAAGTATTGATTAGTGGTACTATTTTCTTTTTCGATCGTCATCTTATTGCCTTTTCATAATCAAGACGTTGCCATTTCTAACTTTATTTTCTTTTTCGATGGTCATATTATTGCCTTTTTATAATCAGGCAATATTAAAAACGAATTTTTCACCATCGAATAAACAGTGAGTTAGGTATTTGCAAATTATTTTTATTTGCAAATAGCTTACGTATAAACGTAGTATATGTTTCCATATTTATATTTAACATGTCGCTGGCTTAAAGTGAAAAGATGCTAAGTCCAATTTTACAAATTTTACAGGAACTTTGAATACAATATTTTGCGTGTTTAAAGCAAAGCAAAACTCCATACAAATCAGAAAGATTCGATCTCTGTTAAAAAATTTCGTATTATTTTGGCCCTATTGCATATTCGGGGCCTCTTTTGGACTTATAAAATTTATCTTTCATTGAATATAAACGAGAAAAAATAAAACAAGTACCTTAATCCTTAATTTCTCTTACTTTCTAAATTTGAGGCTTCATAAAATGCAGACTTATCAGCTTTTCACACAAAGCTAGCGATATTTATGATGTCAAACTACTGAGGTAAGTCGTCTCTTGAAAAATCGATTTTTTTTTTTGAGTTTTTTGTTTCTAATAAATGTACATATATGTAGTTATATATGTCTGTATAATTATTATCATTCCTTTGAAATGCAAAAATTAATTCACATTCATTTAAAAATAAATCTGAAAATATTGTTTTGTATTTTTTTTTTTAATTTTCTGGAATTTGATGGCAAAATTATTCTTAGTGTAAGGAAACAGACCTTGACTTTTCAACTATAGAGCTGGTTGCTTTGACAGCGTTCCATGCCGCCATTTGGCCAAACAAGTTTTTGAAGTAAATCAAAGCAAATTAAAGTAAGCAAGGCGTGCAAAGCAAGCCTGCATTAGGCCAGCGCCTTGAGTACAAATGTCCGTCCTCGGTAAAGATTGCGGGCGGTCCTCGGTAGCGATCTCGGCCTTAGGGCGACAGCGGTACTGGCGGTCCAGATTGCCGACCTACGGACAACTGATCATTAGTGCGGTCCCCCAGGGCATCGAAAGGTTGCCCAGTCCTCCCCGTATGTATTCGTGTGCGCTAGGCGCTGCAGGGAGGTGGTTCGCCCCCTTCAGCGTCCGCTAGCCGCGCGGTATCGCAAGCAGGCAGGGGTGCTCGGAGTTGGGCAAGCCCAAACGGACCACGCCCCCTGTTTGCTTGAGACCGTATCCAAAAATGGGTCTAGCTCATAATGGTTTTGG
>NW_023458556.1:99316498-99321364 GCF_013731165.1 Rhagoletis pomonella | reverse complement strand
CCAAAACCATTATGAGCTAGACCCATTTTTGGATACGGTCTCAAGCAGACAGGGGGCGTGGTCCGTTTGGGCTTGCCCAACTCCGAGCACCCCTGCCTGCTTGCGATACCGCGCGGCTAGCGGACGCTGAAGGGGGCGAACCACCTCCCTGCAGCGCCTACCGCACACGAATACATACGGGGGGGACTGGGCAACCTTTCGATGCCCTGGGGGACCGCACTAATGATCAGTTGTCCGTAGGTCGGCAATCTGGACCGCCAGTACCGCTGTCGCCCTAAGGCCGAGATCGCTACCGAGGACCGCCCGCAATCTTTACCGAGGACGGACATTTGTACTCAAGGCGCTGGCCCAATGCAGGCTTGCTTTGCACGCCTTGCTTACTTTAATTTGCTTTGATTTACTTCAAAAACTTGTTTGGCCAAATGGCGGCATGGAACGCTGTCAAAGCAACCAGCTCTATAGTTGAAAAGTCAAGGTCTGTTTCCTTACACTAAGAATAATTTTGCCATCAAATTCCAGAAAATTAAAAAAAAAATACAAAACAATATTTTCAGATTTATTTTTAAATGAATGTGAATTAATTTTTGCATTTCAAAGGAATGATAATAATTATACAGACATATATAACTACATATATGTACATTTATTAGAAACAAAAAACTCAAAAAAAAAAATCGATTTTTCAAGAGACGACTTACCTCAGTAGTTTGACATCATAAATATCGCTAGCTTTGTGTGAAAAGCTGATAAGTCTGCATTTTATGAAGCCTCAAATTTTGACATAGAAAGTAAGAGAAATTAAGGATTAAGGTACTTGTTTTATTTTTTCTCGTTTATATTCAATGAAAGATAAATTTTATAAGTCCAAAAGAAGCCCCGAATATGCAATAGGGCCAAAATAATACGAAATTTTTTAACAGAGATCGAATCTTTCTGATTTGTATGGAGTTTTGCTTTGCTTTAAACACGCAAAATATTGTATTCAAAGTTCCTGTAAAATTGGACTTAGCATCTTTTCACTTTAAGCCAGCGACATGTTAAATATAAATATGGAAACATATACTACGTTTATACGTAAGCTATTTGCAAATAAAAATAATTTGCAAATACCTAACTCACTGTTTATTCAATGGTGAAAAATTCGTTTTTAATATTGCCTGATTATAAAAAGGCAATAATATGACCATCGAAAAAGAAAATAAAGTTAGAAATGGCAACGTCTTGATTATGAAAAGGCAATAAGATGACGATCGAAAAAGAAAATAGTACCACTAATCAATACTTATTTGCGGGATTTAGTTATTTGCAAATAAAAAATTAACCCAGCGTTTATACGGCAAAGTTTACCATTTTGCAAATTGTTATTTGCAAATAATACGTGCGTATAAACGTAGTAATAGATTACTTTGTATTAAACTTTGAATTACTAATATTATACATATATTTTTTTAAATTACGTAAGAAAATTTTTGTACATAAAAGTCTGCAGCAGTTTGTTTGAATTGATTTAGAACGGGAACATATCTTTTTGTCAAAAGCCTACGAAACGCTTTCAAATAAAACATTTGCCTATTTGAAACTTTGAGGCGCTTAAAGCAAGTGAAGCAAAGCTGCCATTTGGCCACACTTCATACGTTTTAGTATATTCCAAATAACTTTTGACAGTTTTCAAAGCTAAGCAAGCAAAGCAAGACAGCATTGGGCCAGCGCCTTCACTGTTATCCAGGGCCGCCGCAATAATCATCATCACCGCTAGGGCCCGTACCGCTGCTCTCATCACCGGGGCCGCTATTACCACTGCCGCCCCAAGGCCGAAGCTACAACCGTGTGCCGCCCGCCATCATCACCGAGGACTGCGAATGCTAACTATCGCCAACCAGGGCCGCTGTCACCGTTGCCACCATCAGGGCCCGCTACTACTGTCTTCATCACTGGGGCCGCCGCCATTATCGTCGCCCCAGGCCGCCGCTACTACCCGTCACGAGTACGGTAATCGCCACTGCGAACGTCAACCATCGTCGCCCAGTACCGCTATCACCGTCGTAGTTAAAAAGGGTCGCATTTACCCTTCGCCACAAGCAGCTCCGCATACAACACCACTGCGGGAGGTCGCTGCCGCCCTCATCATTATATGGGCCACTGCCAACCTCACCGCTAAGGCCGCCACCACCAAGGGAACTGCAGGCTGCCGTCGCAGCCATCGCCGTCGCCGTCACAACCACCGCGACTGCTCTCATTGCCACGCTCTACGCTACGACTGACGCGTACCACCGCCAATCTTGCTGTCACTAGTAGCACTCCCGTCGCCGTACAATTACCCGCCGAATAATCTCCGACACCGACTGCCGACTCTCTCTCCCCTGCACGACAAGTTGCCGGCCTTCTAGATAGCCATGTGTGTGTGTGGGTGTGTTCGACTTAATACACAAATCATTGTGTTTTATTTGGTGGGGGTTAGTGGGACCTTCGTTGGACTCTGGAGCGGCTGAGCATACCTCAGCCTTCGACAAAACCCACCTCATACATGTATGTTTGGTTTTTGTAGGGCTGCTAGTACCACTTTATATGAATTCGCTACTCTTCCACTCAAAAATCTGAAATGTGCTAGACTTCCACGCTAATAGTGAAATGTGCTACTCTTCCACGCAAAAATCTGAAATGTGCTACTCTTCCACGCAAAATTCTGAAATGTGCTACTTTTCGACGCGAATAATGAAATGTGCTAGTCTTCCACGTTAATTTGAGATGTGCTACTCTTCGTTGGGAGCGACGATATTTTCACGTATTTTTTTAACAAACCATCTTACAGAGAACTTATTCAATTTCCAAAAGCCTGAAAAAACATTTGCTTTTAAATAAATTCAGAATTTGCATGGCTCACGTAATTTCAAACCTTTTTTCTTTTGTTTTGAAAAATTATAAAAATTAATTGAGCGAAAACAAAAAGCAAAGCCAAATAAAAGTAAAAGAATCAACATTGAACTTCGTCAAAGTGAAAATAAGGGAGCACGAATTTCGATGTGAAGCAAAACTCTCTAGGAAGACAATACCTCTAATACCATGGTTTGAAACCTACTTTTTTTATTTACAGTGGCGTTTTTATTTTTTCTCTCTGACGGATTTATTTTGAAGGACTTTTGCGCGTATTCATAGTCCAGCAACTAAGTCGAAACTAACAAAGTTGCAACTTAAATTTAAGTACCAACTTAAAATTTACCTCTATTCATAGTCGCATTTCAGACTTCTACTAAGGGCCGGTTGTTCAATGTCTGGTTATCACTACCACTACACTATCGACGATTTCGACATCATGCATGTAACATGTGATCGATAAAGCAGTAGTTGTGCTTAACCGGAACTTCTACCTCCGATTTGTGCTAATCAGACATTGAACAACCGGCCCTAAGTAGTTTCGACTTAGTTTACGATATAGCAAAACGAGTGTGAAAATGTATCGATTTTTCTTTACGATATTTTGGAAAAATTACATTTTTATTAAATAATGTCAAGTTTGATCATCCGTTTATGTAAGTTTTATTTTCATTGCATGATTATGCAAAAGAATAAGGTATAATTTTCTTGTTAATTGTGTGAAATAGCCAGAACAACCGCAGTGATGTGAAGTCGAAATATGACTATGAATATGCGCCTTTTGATTAATTCCAAAAATTATTAAAAAATTCAATGCAATATGGGTAACAAAAGCAAAAGGAAATTTCTTTAGAATTCAAAATATTTAAATTTTTTGGATTCACCAGGACGAATAGGTAATTTTTAAGCTGACAAAGTTAGAAGAACGAAGTTCGAACAAATATTGCGAAATTTCAAGGATAAAATTTTCAAATGACATTTTCAATGGCAGAAAGGCTGGTTTTCTGCACTAGAAACTTGAATATGTTTAAATTCTACAGGATTTCCTCATTAATTTTATACTCATACTTTTTCTCTAAGCACATTTCTCTGAATTTTTAAAATAATTTTTGAATTACTGACGTCAGGGTGAAAAACTAAAAACGCAATTTTACTATATTTTTGGCCCATGGTTTGGCGAATATATTGATATTTGTGTTTAAAATTTACTATCGCGCGGAGTTATATGTACAATGAGCTAGACATTTATAAAAAAATAAGTATTAAATAAAAAAAAAGAAATATAGCCAATACTGGTCGGGATAAAACAATACCATGGAAGTATCGATACCTGTACTTGGAAGTAGCATAGAAAGAAAGTATCAATACCTACTAAGTATCGGGCTGAAAGTATCGATACCTATTTATATCGATATTTGTACATATATAAGAATTGTTTTTTAAAAAACGCTATCACATATCTATGAATTTTTGTCAAAATATCTTATGTGATGTTCATTTTTAATTTTAGAAGAATGGTACTTAATCTTTTTAAGAAAAACTTTAAGTTTTAAAACATGTTTTACTAGGATGGTCTCCCAAAAAAAAAGAAGTTGCAAGGCCCGATAAGTTGTTTTGTAAAATCCCCACAGAATTTTGTTAACAGAATTTGCTTCTTTTTTATGTAAGTATTTTATTTCTTATACATAATTATTTATTTTGTACAAAGAGAATAATTATAATTTATTTCATCCAAATTAACTAATTAATAAAATTTATCTGTATTATAACACTGGTCAACAGCATTTTTGCAGAGTAACGATGGTATATTTCTGAAAGAAGTAATCTTGATAATTTTTGGAGAACAATGTTATAATGTAGTGCAGGCATTCATATTAAAGAACTGCAAAATTCAACATTTTCAGTAAAAAAGCCTTTTTCAAAAATGTCATGTATTGCCATGTCATGTCAACTCAAACAAGGTGTTGTGCCATGTCATTCCATCTCAAACATACT
>NW_023458556.1:99315341-99316398 GCF_013731165.1 Rhagoletis pomonella | reverse complement strand
CAACTCAAACAAGGTGTTGTGCCATGTCATTCCATCTCAAACATACTGTTTTAGTATGTCGTTGATACTTAGCTAAGCTGTTGTTCGCTGTTGTGCTTTTGTAGCATATTTTTAATACTGTTTGATCCTGCCTTTGATGAAAATACAATACAAAATCTCTTCCCGTATATAAAATGTAATTAATAATGCTGACTATGTCGCATGTGTTGTTTGTGTTGACATGCATAGATTTTATGCATGATTTGATTTCAATTATTCGACGGTGTCTTCATATGTTATTGTGAAACATGTATGAGCGACATAATATGAACTGGCACTTGCATGATATGACACATGTCGCTATGTTATATAGTTAGAGTGAAAAGTTGCTAAGTAAATTTTTAGAAATTTTACAGGAGAGAAAAACAACCTTTCTAAACATTTCCTTCAAGAATTTTGCAAAAGGTTCCGTTGCAAATTAAAAGATTTAGAATTTTTTGTGAGCTTATGACATTTTCTGTGCCTCTTTTGGAGTTAGTAAATTTGCCTTAAATTGAATATAAATGGGAAGAAATAAAACAAGCACGTTAGTTAATCCTTTTGGAGACATTGCGTTTTTTAATTTATCTTGCTTCCTATAGCCAAATATGAGTTTTCACAAAAAGTGGACGTAGATTAGATGATAATGGGTCTTTCTTTGTAGGACTTTCTTTTCGTTAGCAACTAAACTGCCAACAATTTTTAACTATTTCGGGAATAAAATTGTCACTGAATCGGGTTTCGATACATGTACTTTCTTCCGATACCTACTCAGTACTCGGTTCAAAAGTATTGATACAAAAATTGCTTGGTATCGGACGAAAAGTATCGAGTATGTACTTGTATTTACTAGTATCGTTTTGTCCCTAAATACTGGTCAAGAAAAGAAGTTCCTATTATTGCCATCAGTGCAAATTACAAATCCCGAAAATCCCAGCATTACTTGCCAAGAATCCCGGGATTTTCGAGACCTTAAAAAGTCCCGAGATCCCGGGATTAACATTCCTAGCCCAGAGTCCGTACGTGCAAAAGCAATATG
>NW_023458556.1:99310655-99315241 GCF_013731165.1 Rhagoletis pomonella | reverse complement strand
ATTCGATTACATATTTAATTCGCAAAATCAAAATCAGATTTCATACTAAATTAGATTACATATAAAGTTCGCAAAATTGAATTCAAACTGGATGTCATTTAAATTTTTAAATTTCGTAAATTCAATTTTTATAATTTTTATATTGAGCATAGACGTATTGAAGTACGTCCATTTGAAAATCTAGGCGGCTCTCTTCTGGGACCTTCTCAAACACTTCGCCAATCGCACCCAAGAAATTGTTGTGTGTTTTTTTTTGACTATCCACAAACTGACTTACTTCGTTGACTAGATCGTTAAAGGCGGCGTTCTCATCGTTTTTTTTCTTTTGTCTCTTAGCCGGCGTTGGGGCAGTGGTTTCTTGCTCTTCTATTATAATGTTCCCACTCTCGCCTATTTGGAATCCAAAGGAAGTATCCAGTATATCTGGTTCTTGTCCGAGAACTTCTGGCGTTTGGGAGACGATGTTTGTTGTTGTCCTTAAAATATGTACATATAAATTACAATTTAAAATATAAATACTTGTTGTACAAATGTAAAGTACACTTACTGTCTGGGCGTGACCGTGTCTTTCAAAAACGACGCAGCACTTCCGCTAGGTTGTTGATCAACCTTCAATTCTATTCCATATCGGTCTCTTAACGATTTCCATCGCTTTCGGCAGTTTTCCTCTGTAAAGTAAAAATATAGTATTCGTCACAATTATTCGTCACAAATTTGTTATAATTTGGTTCGTCCTATTACAAAACTGCTATATGTTTGAAAAACTCTATACTAACCAGGATGTCCCACAGCAGCAGCTACATTTCGCCAAGCCAAATCTTTCTTCACCCGATCGCGGTAACTAAGCTGTCGTTTGTCCCACAAGCAGTTGTGTTTTTTCAATCTCTGCTATAAGTTTTTCTTCGAACATCTTGCACTAAAGCTTCCGATATACCAACCAACACACAAGAATCGGATAATACAGCAGCCGGAACGATAAAAAAGTAAGGTATCTGTAAAAAATATTGTTGTTAGCAACAAATAATATTATTAATAACAAATAATTGTTTAATATAAACTCTTTTACCTCCAGTTGAATAATACGCCTTATAAACACGGGTGGAAGTGGCACAGGCAAATGAAACTTTATGAAAACCAACGAATCTGGTGGCCGGAACGATAAAAAGCAAGGTATCTGAAAAAAATAATGTTGTTAGCAACAAATAATTGTTTAATATAAATTATTTTACCTAAAATTGATGAAGAACGCGATAAAAACTGCACACAAGCAAAATCGACGCGAAAAATTGAAATGTCAAGAGTTGTCAAAAGCCTACAGCGCGCTGTCAAATAGAGATTTCGGCTAATCGATACTTTAAAGCGCTTCAAGCAAGTGAAGTAAAGCTGCCACTAGGCCAACTTTCATACATTTTAGTAGATTTTAAAAATTGTTTGACAGTTCTCAAAGCCAAGCAAGCAAAGCAAGCGTGCATTGGGCCAATACCTTTAGTCTTTGCTTGATCGAACTAGCTGTGTATTCAACTGTAAGCTGACGCTTAATGCCACATGATTTGAGATTTTGTGGAAACTCACAGCTTATAAGGTCAGATGCATTATCAGAACGGACTGACTTATTTTTCCTGCCTGTTTCCAACTCAACTTGCTTTTTAAAATCTTTGAAAATTTGTAAGTATTCACTGTTCTTGCTTAAAAATCGCACAAATACCTTGCGAGTGAAATCATCAATAAAACTTACAAAATATATTTTATGACTTAGCGACTTATCCCTCATCGGCCTGCACATATCAGTGTGCAGTAGTAGATTTTTCATTCTTATGTCGAAATGGTTCTTGCGTCTGTTTTCTTCGAATACAACCAATGCAGTTTAGCTTTCGTGCCATGTTTCCAGTTCAGTAAGAGCACAATCTACTGCTTTACATTTTTCATTGATAGATTTCTTGGATCTCACCAAATATAAGCCATTTTCTTTATAAGCTTCAACCATTGTGCAAACATACTTCGTTATCAATGCTTTTCGTTTTAGCATTATTACTTGGCAACCATTTTCGGTAGCTTTACCAGTTGATATAAGATGGCATTTAAAATCTGGTACGTATAAGGTTTTGAAAAGATGTAACTTTATATTTCTCATTTACTTTGATATTAATTTCAACTGTACCAGTTCCTCTGACTTCTAATTCTTTTTCGTTAGCTAAGTATATTGTTCCAGTAAGGCTTTCATCAATTTTAACAAATTGTGATAGCGAGAAACTCATGTGTGCTGAGTTTTCTGTAAAAATATTTTGCTCTCTTTTTACAAATTTGCAATTTTCCGCCATGTGTCCCTTTTTACCACATTTATAACAACCGGATGGGAAATTCTCGTATGATGTACCTGGAGGATTTCCTTGATAACTGGTCTTAGGGTCAGTTTTTCAGTGCACGGCCGTGGTTTAAACTAAGATTAGCCAATCAAATGTCAGCTAGCTGTTCAATTTAAACTCAGTTTACTTAAACTAATTTTAAACAGGCACTGAAAAACTGGTCCTTAAACTTGTTACCTTGTTTCTTTAACTTGTTCGCCTTCAGCCGTTATCTTGATCACTTGAATTATATTCAGATTCTCACCGATTTCGTCGAGTCTTGATCGTAAAGTTCTGAGAGAAGGAAACTCGCTAGCACTGCAGCCCTTATTTCTTTATATGCATCCGATAGACCATCTATTAAAATAATTGTTAGAAAATCTTCATCGAAATTAACATTCATTTCATTTAGAAATGAAATACATATATAAAATTCTATACGATACGGCGTAATCGTCTGATGATTCTCCATAATCAAACCCAGCAACTTACGATAAGCTTCCGCTTTGCGACACGTCGACTTCCGCTCATAAGTATCTTGTAAGTATAACCATACCTCATTTGCAGCTTTAAAACTTTTAACCATTCTAATGATACTTGCATCCAGTGCACTGATTAATTCAGCTTTGGCATCCATATCCTTGTCATCATGTTCTGCTTGCAATTGCTTCTGTTTCGCCAGAGTTGCTTGTTGCTCCGCCGTCGCCGAATCCGAAACACCTTGTACGGCAGGCCTTTGCTCTTCGCCAAGCACCATCTTCAGCAATCTGTTCTTGTGAAGAATTGCCTCCATTTGAGGTTTTCATGTAGCGTGATTCACCCCGTTTAGCAGCGGGATCCGGCCGTTCAGTGTCGCCATTATATCACGAGCAATTCGTTCAAACTTGCTCCGAAAAATCACAAGCTGACTTTTACTAGCATATTGGGTAATTCTCTAGGGTGGGGTAACAACCCCTAAAAAAGGTGCGGAAAAGTCGGGAGGGGTACCAAACGACGCGTTTCGGCCCCCCTAATAACAATCCGGAGGGGGGCGGATAAGATTATTAACCATTTAAAAGTTATGAACAAAAAACTTTTGTTAAATTTCGTTGTTTTCTATGGGCAATTACGCCGACAAAGATTCACTAAATCACCTGTTCTCACTTTTTAAACACTATTGAAATATATAATTTAAATTATTTATTAAAGAAACACATAGTTTTATCAACCTAAGATAGACTATTTTGTTATTAAAAAGAAGTTGACAATCTTTGCCAGCTGAAACGAGATTCCAAAATAGCTATAGTGCTGCCACTGTATTAGTATTTCGTAATAATTAACTTTTCCTTATGAGATGTGTGCACTGTTCAATGCTTTTCGGTATCTTCTTTCGTTTAATATATATATAAATAATGAAAATTTTTAATAAAAAATCGCGCGATTTTTTATTAAAAATTTTCGCCTGCATCGCTTTTTCCATAAAAATCAATACTTCGATAAATAATGAAAATTTTTAATAAAATATCTCGCGATTTTTTATAAAAAATTTTCGCCTGCGCCGCTTTTTCCATAAAAATCAATACTTCAATAAATAATGAAAATTTTTAATAAAAAATCGCGCGATTTTTTATTAAAAATTTTTGCCTGCGATGCTTTTTCCATAAAAATCAATACTTCGATAAATAACGTGTGTTGCGATTGGCCCAATGAACGTGATTTGCGTGCTTTATTCGAATACACCAGGAATGAGTTGTCCAGGGGTCAATCTCAAATGACCAGCATTATGTCTACCATCAGAACCGTTGCACTCCTTGATAAGAGCTTTAAGGTATTTCGACTGAAATAAGTGTGTGTGGAACAACGATACTCACCAATTTTTAAATTGCCACCAACTATACCACATAGTTTCTAGGACAGATGGGAATGATGAATGGGAAAAAGTTCTTAAAATTTATTTCATTCTGCGACTAACCGTTCTGTGAAACGCCAGATCATTGGAGAATTTCAAGAACTTCTTCACGAACATTAGGTTATTAAAGACGACAATGAAAATTTGCCTTCTGGCAACCACCAAACCGTAATATGTATTAGCAGATAAATGTATCACTGGAAATCGTGAACGTGAATTGTTGGTTAAAATGGTTCTACCAAAATATTTTACTAAAAAAAAAATAATTTTGGGCGGGACGAAGTTCGCCGGGTCTGCTAGTAACGAATAAAAACACTCTTTATTTTTATATGGAAGAAAACCGCAACAACGGAAAT
>NW_023458556.1:99300840-99310555 GCF_013731165.1 Rhagoletis pomonella | reverse complement strand
GGCGGGTATATTTGCGCGCATTGAAAATCAGCTGACTACTATGACAGTGTTCAAAGCTACCATTAGGCCATAAAAGCCTTCAAAGTAAAGCAAAGCAAACTAAAGTAAGCAAAGCAAGCAAAGCAAGCGTGCATTGGGCCAATACCTTAAGGTCTTGGACAGGAGGTGGCGAGTGAGGATAAAGTATGCAAACTCAAAAAGGCTATCTATGATCTAAAGCAAGCCGGTCGTCAATGGTTCAAGAAAATTAGAATATTTGAATATTATTTAAGCAAAGTTCAAATAAAGTTGATCTAAGAATTGAGAAGCAATTTGAGGTATCTTGGTTAGCAAATAAATGATCCCTATTTATAGCAATTAATGTAATTGAAACTTAAGAAATCACACAATGCATAGTTAAACGCTAATTTGTTGTCAGCCGGAACTGAAGCGAAACTGTAAACACCTAGCTTTTGACAAAACTGTTAACCTGTTTTAAATTAAGACTTAAAATATTATTTATGAAATATAATTCATGATGAGCAATGATGTTATGAGCTGTGAGATTGGAGCCTGATGAATTAATACACCAATTAATATTAGGTAAATTAAAGTCACCAAGAACACATAATTGGTTACACTTTAACCCTAGAACACACACCCGGGTACAAATGTATCCACTTTCAAATTTGAAGTGTTGTAACTTTTGAACCGCTATACCTCTATACCGCTTACTTCGGATCTAGGACGATTATTTAGTTTTGAGTTCAAATTCAAAATTTGAACCAGATCGGACCATTGGTTCAGGACCTACAGCCTTCCAAACACATTATATACGTAAACACACACCCGGGATACGTTTGTACCCCAATAGTAAAAATCCTCATAATAATAAAAAAAAACATTTTTTATATTATTTTTTTATTTGAAAAATTAAAAATATTCATTTCGCACATTATATTATTGACTTTTATTATAAAAATTATAAAAATGCATCTTATATCTAAGGAAAATCATGGAAAATAGAGCAATTTGTTGATGTGACCGAATGTTCAAGACACATTGGCTTCTTACATTTGTCGCACAGCTTTCTGGTTTTTCTACGGCGTTTTTCCTCTTGTGCGTAACATAAATAGCAAGATCCGGACACAGGTTTTGGCGTGCGCGCTGCGGCAGATGTTGATGCTGCTGTTGACACCATTGATTCCACCGGTCGGTTGAAATATGCTTCAATAGCAATTTTAGTCGAAAAATTTCGCGTCACTTGACGATTTATGGCTCTGGCTTCAATAATGGGCATACACAATGCTTCAGCCAAGCTGCGCAGGATCTGCTTACGCTTGTTGTTTGTTCTCCAAGGCAACATAGGGTTATTCAAATCGTAGACAATGTAGGCTGCAAGAGCTGTAATGTCCAACATGTTGAAGAACATCGCTAGTGGCCATCGTTTTGTTTGTCTTTGTGTTGGATATTCCGCAAACATTTGGTCCATTCGATCAACACCTCACTCATCATGCCCGTGCTGGTATATGGCGCAGAAGCATGGACAATGACAACATCCGATGAGGCGGCTCTTGGGGTGTTTGAGAGAAAGATTTTGCGGAAGATTTACGGTCCTTTACGCGTTGGCGACGGCGAGTACCGCAGACGATGGAACGATGAGCTGTATGAGCTTTACAAGGACATAGACATAGTGCAGCGAATTAAAATACAGCGGCTCCGCTGGCTTGGCCATGTCGTTCGAATGGACACCGACGCTCCAGCTCTGAAAGTATTCAACTCGGAACCCGCTGGTGGTAGCAGAGGAAGAGGGAGGCCCCCACTGCGATGGAAAGATCAGGTGGAGAAGGACTTGGCTTCACTTGGCGTTTCCAATTGGCGTCAGTTGGCACAGAGGAGAAACGACTGGCGTGCTTTGCTGAACTCGGCCAAAATCGCTTAGGCGGTTACAGCGCCAAAAAAGAAGAAGAAGAAGATCAACACCACCTTTGGTACGATTATAATATTCAATTATTTCAGGTTTCCCACTGTCAGCTATTTCAGCATCATTATGCATGGTCGAAAGCAAAATTACTGCTTTATTTTTTTTGGGAACATAAGAGCACATTGTCACATTATTTTTGAAGCCAAATGTCGTTGAACCAATTGTCCTGTTTTTGTTCTGCTTCATTTCTTGAGGAATATATGATTTGTTTTTGCGCAAAGTTCCAACGATCGTGAGTTTCCAGGTGAGAAGCAGTTCTGCAACTGGCAAGGTCGTAAACAAATTGTCCATTGTAATGTTTCGGCCACTTCCTTGGTATTTGGCAGACAAATCCTTCACCACTCGTTCGCCTTGGTTCGTTTCCCTACCAGTTTCTGCTTGGCCAGTATATATTTGTCCATGCAGTGGATATGCATTTGTGGCATCGCAAATCCACCAAACCTTGATACCATATTAAGCAGGTTTTGACGGTATGTACTGCGTAAACCGTGTGCGTCCACGGTAAGGAAATAATTGTTCATCAATCGTCAAGCATGAGCTGGGCTTGTAATGTGCAGCAAGATTATTGTTCATCATCGTCCACAACTCACTGATCGGTGCTGCTTTATCTTAGGAACCGCAATATCGAACAGAAACGGTTGACTCCCATTGTGGCGCGATATAAAGGATAGTTTTTGACGCTCCATAAATCTCGAACATGTTCTCCATTGCTATGGTTCGCACCAGTCATAATAAGTATGCCAAAAAATGCATACAGCTCTGTTATTGACACAGACGTCCATGACTTAGGAGTTGTGTTTGGATGCGCATTGTTGTAAGCATTATAAGTTTCTTTTGCTAACTTATTTGTGTGGCGCATAATTATATCAGCCATTTCAACGTTCATGAAACATTTGAATGTTTGCTCTATTGACAACATTTCAGTGCATCTAGCTGGTCCAGAACGTTCTCTTATAATATTTTGTCTGAGTACCTGACGACTTACATTTGGTTCTTTCATCCACTCAGTACCATCACGTGCAACAAATTTTTCGGCACTAGCAGGTAATTCATTATTTTCTTCTACTTCTTCTTCTTCATCGTCTTCTTCATCATCCTCATAGTCCGCATAATCAGGTAATACTTCTGCGGCACTTTGCGAAACTTCAGCATCGTCATCAGCAATTTCAATGTCATTGATTTGAATTTCTTCTTCATCTTCTGAGTCAAAGTCATAGGGAGCGTCATCGTCACAAATTTCATCAAATAAAGATTGTATATATGATTCTCGCTGTTCCTCAGTTAGCCTGCATAATAAAAAAAATTAGTATATGTTTACATTGTTGCTTATTTTACATTTTTTACCTTCTATATGCTGCACTTGATAAATATTCGTTTCTTCTTGAAGTCATTTCGTATCCAGTTATTTATAGTTTCAGTTATATTTATTTTCACTTATATTTTCACTTCTTACACTTTTGAGCACCAAAACAATAATGAAAATATCAACAGGCAGCATTTATAACAACACCTCGTGTGAAAACAACCCTTGCAGCTGCATATAAAATACAAAATCCAGTTATACCAGTGTATTTGCTACCTACGTACCCATACCTTGCGCGACCTTTTTGCACATATCTTTTGAACCAGGTAGAATATTTCAATGAAATAAAAACCAAAATGTGTATTCGTTGTTACTCTACAAGTACATTATTATAAATTATATTATTTTGTTTTGCATTTATCAGGACAACAACAAAAACAAAAATCCACTGTTGCATGTCCTGACTTTATTTGCCCATATCGCTGGAACCAGTAGGAATATTCGAATGAAACAAAAGACAAAATACTTGTTATATATTAAAATATACATTTCAAAAAAAAATCATAGAAATCGGTTGAATAAGCATTAAAAAAACCGCAAAATAAGGTCCCGGGTACAAACGTATCCCGGGTGTGTGTTTACGTGGTATTTTCTGGGTGTGTGTTCTAGGGTTAAATCGTTTCAAACTAAAGCAGCAATGTTATCAGTATGCGCCTTATAAACTTCGAATGAACTGACAGGTGGTATATAAGAGGTTATGATGTATAGAGATTCCTTCGAAGATAGGCTGCTTATACGAACACAAATCTGTTACAACTCAACATCAGCATTACTAAGCGGAACCTGAAAAGAACGCAGTTCACGCTTGACAGCTATAAGCACTCCACCTCCTCTCAAACACCCTGTTTTATCTGTATCTCTGTCTTTACGAAACGAAATTAAAGAGCTTAGAGTCAAAAAATTCACGGTCGAAAAAATTGTTGTTCAACCAGGTCTCAACGAAAGCAAAAACGTCGAAATCCATTTGCGCGCTAAAAGAGAACACGATATCCGCTTTAGTTCGCATTCCAGATAAATTATGCAAATAAATCCGTAACCCATCAACATGGCTAGATGACTTGACTATTACTTTCGGGGCAGTTGTTGAAGGTCCTTTTGAAAACCGAAACGGTCTTACCATTACATTCGCTGGCCAAATTTAAGATTTTAGCAAGTTGGGAAAAGAGGCCTCCGGGACCCCAAGTTAAAAATTCACTATCTTTAAATCAGCAATTGGTGTATTATTTTTCACCAATTTATAACAAGAAAGAGATTTTTAATAATGCCAGTGTTGTTAGCAATGTAGTCTTTAATATTATCTTCAGAGACTGATGGCGAGAAAGATGCTAGAGGTAACCATTTCAAACGAACAGCAACATCCAAATCCGTGGACACGCATTTGCTTTTTGTTCCTCTTTTTAACAGCATTTGACCACTGCGCGTTATTAATCCCATCAATAGGCGGACGGCATGAACCAAAAATACTAGATCACGTAAGAACGCGACGTTGTATTTGTAACTGGTATTGAGAAAAAAGTTTGCGAAAGCGGGTTCGTCAGCTGAGCGTTTGTTTACATCACAAGCACCACTATTTTACACTTTTATTCAAGTAAAGAAGAGTTAATTCACCATGACAACACATTTTAAAGCATTTTGTTGCATCATTTTACCTAAATTGTGCGTTTAAAGTGGCTAACAATAATTTTGGCTAATTTTGGTTTTCGTTGTTTTCTTTGCTTTGTTTACTTTTCGCTCGTTTTCCAGTGAAACAAGATGGCGTAGAACCCGCTAAAAAATCGACTTTTTTCACTCTCTTGTTCTTACGTGATCTTGTGTCTTTCGTTCATGGGCGGACGGGGTGCTTCAGCAGAAGTAGACAATATGGTAGCACTCGCAACAACAGCAGGTGACATTCTCACTTTGTGTGAGATTGCCGTAGTAGTGGTGGTGAGAGCCGGAGCCGAAACCAAAATCTCGGCAAACGTGAGAGCAGCAGAAGAGGTGACAACCGCAGTGCCAGGGGCCAGTGACTCAACAACATAATGAGAAACATTCGTAGTGGTGGCGGTTACAGCAAGTGAAGCCTTCATGGCATTGGATTGTGTAGGTAACGCAGACTTAAGAGCGACGTTCTTACTGCGATCAACGACATCAGCATCAACGAAGGCATCAGTAACAGAGTGGGAATGAAACTGTGTATTGGTAACAGTGTTGCCGTTTTAGCCCTTTGGTGGCTAGATTTAGCTACCACATACTTTTCTGAGCCCTTTGGAGAATTTATTCATACTTGGCATGAAAAAGTTGTATACGCTTAATTTGATCTATTTTTTTTCATTTATGTAAGAGATGAATTTTTAAACTAAGAAGGACATATATACATATGTGTATTGTATGTTCCTTACGTTTTTATTCATACATACTCTAAGGGTCGTTTTCACCATCTCTGGTTAACACTAATCGCCAGTTAAACCTCGTTGCCGACGTTATCGACACAATGTTATATGCATGGAGTCTGTAACGTCGGTAACGATGTTTTACTGGCGATTAGTATTAACCAGGGATGGTGAAAACGGCCCTAAAATTGTTAGGGCTGTTAACTTATCTATTAACGATTTATCTATAGCTGAAAATAGATATGTTTACGGCTTAATGCTTAATTTGTTAAATGGACCATCAAGTCGATTGACCGTGTATGTTATTGTGGTGTGATTAAACCGCTGGTGGGACTTCAAAAACTATTTGAAAATTTTATGCTTGTACCAGCATGCTGGTGTCGTGAGTGGTGAAATTAGCTGAATTTTCTAAGCAATAAGCATTTTGGTGGAAACTTCTTGCACTATATGAGCCAAAGCCGTGTTTGTGGAAGATTAAGCTCACGATTTTGCAGTTGTGAATTAAAAAAAAAACAATGTTTAATAAAATTGTAGAAAAATTATGAAATTTCGGCTCTACTCATTTCGATCTTTCCTCGACCTCATGTGTAAAGAAATAAATATTGAACCAGCATGCTGGTAAGTTATATGCTTCCAGCTTGATGTTACAATCACTTGATGGAGCCAGCAAGCTGGTGGCTTATATTTCCCCTTTTATACAAAAAGGTTTTTGGTTGGATAAAATATTAACTTTTTTCCAGTGTTCATTGTTTTTCTATACCATTACTTACTGAAAATGTTTGCGTGTATACTTATATATGGATATGTAAATAAAAAATTTTAGCTAGCATATTTAGCCACAACGACTTTTTTTTAGCTCTTTTTTAGCCCTTTTTTTAAAGGTATTTGGCTACACCAAAAATGATTCGCGGCAACACTGATTGTTAACAGCCGCTGGAGAGGCTTTTCCCTGCGCTTTGAGTCTCGAGCGCGTGAAGATTGTATGATTGTTTTGTGGCTAACAGCATTCGAAGCAGCCGATAAAACAGATGGAATGACTTTATTATTTTTCGGACCAATAAGTGATTGTAGAAAAGATTTAATTCGTTCGAGCTCAGCCACGGCTTCCACAATTTTAGCGGTAGATGTAGAATCCAGTACTCACTTGGCTGAACATTTATTACAATCAGCACAAAGATTCATTTAATTAGAATAAAAAAGCACTAACAGCACGGAACAATAAATATACACGTCCGAACAGCGTAAAGAATACACTTTATTCATTACATTATCATCAATGCATTTTTTATTCGATGATTGGAAAAGTTTCTTTCATTGTAGCACTGTGAATGATATTATAATTGCATCGAATTCCAAAGATAAAACTGAAAAGTTTTTAACGGAATTGCAACGAAATTTTAAAGTTCGTGATATGAAGGTGCTGAAACATTGCATTGGTCTAGAAATAAACATTCAGCCAGGATCTATTTCCAATTCACAGCCAGGATATATTAAGAATTTAGTCAGCAAGTATGGCATTGAGAATGCAAAAACTGCGAACATACCGATATAATCCAAAATCAGATTGGAAAAATAACCAACAATTCCAGGAGAAGGTGCGAAGATAAATTAAAAAAAAATATATAAATATCAAGGAATAGTTGGCTCTTTATTGCATCTAGCTGTTTTCAGTCGACTTGATATCAGCTGCAGCGTAAATCACAATTTTGTCATGGTCCGAGGAAGCAGCATTGGAATGCAGCAATGCAGCTAATTAAATATTTAAATTCTACGAAAGATTTTGTTGTAATATTTCGAAAAACGGGGTTACCACTTGTTGCTTTTGTTGATGCTAATTGGGCTCAAGATACTAATGACAGAAAGTCTCACTCAGGCTTTTGTTTTATACTCTCAGGTGCTTTTATATCATTGGAATCAAGAAAGCAACGTGTGGTAGCAACATCAAGCGCTGAAGCGCAATATATATCATTAACGGAAGCTGCAAAAGAGGCATGTTATTTTGCATATTTGTTGGAGGAACTTGGATTCAAATCTTCCAGTCCAACTACCATCTAATGTGAGTCTGAAAGTGCACAATGCATGGCCAAGACTGGTGGACATCATTCCCAAACAAAGCATATTCATTGTCGATATCAGTTCATTCGGGACGCTATAGAAAGTGGTATTGTTCAGATTAAATATCTTCGAACGGATGAGATAACTGCAGATATACTTACAAAGCATTTCATAAATTTTGCACAACATCTATGGGTGTCGTAAAGTCAAATAAATGCTGTTGAGGAGGCGTATTGAATATCAACAGAATTTATATTGTACTTGCTGTTTATATACTTGTATGTTCAGAACTATTAATAATCGATTGAGGATATAGTTTTGTGTTCTATGTGAAAATATTTTCTGTCCACTTCGAATTCATATCTTGAATAAACAGTTTATTGTTTAATTTGTTTTGCACAAACCGCGGCTCTGTTAAGTATTTCAATAAATTAGATCAGAATAGATCTTCAGTCGTGTACATGTCCAGCTAAATCGACTACCTGTCCGGTTTTGGCTCATAATATAATCGGGCAAATAATGCATGCAATTCGCTGCAAACGCATACGGAGGAAGCATAATGCAACTGAGAGGCGTTATTCAGGTTGATGTTACTCACGGAGGAACTACCAAGAGGCTTCCAGTACTTTTAGTAGAGAGTGATAAAGCCACAAATATTATGGGACTCGATTGGTTTCAAGCGTTAAATTTTAGTTAAGTTATACCCACCGAAGAGTGTTATGCTAATAATTCTTACATTACAGGTCGGAAACAAGTTTGATCGTTGAGCTGCAGCAACTCGCTCGCGAATATCAAAGGATTTTTTCAGCGGATTTGGGTCTTTGCACGACGTTCAAAGCTGAAATTAAGCTCAAGCCAGATGCTCGGCCGAAATTCTATAAACCATACAACCTACCGTTTGCGCAATACGATGAAGTCCGCGATGAAATAGAGCGGCTGGTTAAGGCAAAGGTCTTAACAGCAATTAAAGCATGTGAGTGGGCCGCGCCGATAGTCGTGGTCAAAAATTGACTTAAGTGAAGCTTATCTTCAAGTGGGGGTATCAGAAGAAGCCAAAAAGTTTTTGGTAATCAACACCCCATTTGGACTATACCAATACCAACGTATGCCTTTTGGTATAGCTAGTGCACCGGGGCTGTTTCAGCGCCTCATGGAGAATGTGATAGCCGGGATCCCACATAGTGCCGTGTATCTGGACGACATTATTGTGTCGGGTCGAACCAACGAGGAGCATCTGGACAACGTTAGAACCGTTTTTCAACGATTATTGAACCACGGGCTAAAGTGCAAGTTAGCAAAGTGCAGTTTTGCAAAAGATCGAGTTGAGTATGTGGGACATATCATCGATGCTAATGGGATACTACCGTCCGAAAAGAAAATTGAAGCGATCAAACTTATGCCCCGACCGCAAAATATTCAGGAACTAGAAGCATTTATTGGAAAGATAAATTATTATAACAAGTTTGTGGGAAACTTCGCAAGTATTGCCGCCCCTTTAAACATCTTGAGAAGGAAACACAACCACTTTAAATGGTCTTCGAGTCAAGAAACCGCTTTTCAATCTCTGAAACTGGCAATCATCAAAGCTACGCAGCTGGTCCATTACGATGACCGTCAACCTATAATACTGGCTGTAGATGCCTCAAAGCTTGGCATTGGTGCTGTGATATCACATCGCTATTCCGATGGTTCGGAAAAACCAATTGCACATGCGTCTAAAACCCTCAACACCAGTCAATTGCGATACTCCCAAGTAGAGAAGGAAGCATTAGCCATTATATATGGGGTAACTAAATTTCATCAATATCTTTACGGAAGAAAGTTTGAACTCCTCACGGACCATCAAGCGTTAACGACATTATTTCATCCATGTAAAAGACTGCCAGCGATGACGCTACATCACCTTCAACGTTGGGCGATTTTACTACAGGCCTACGAATATACAATACGTTACAGAAAGTC
>NW_023458556.1:99294665-99300740 GCF_013731165.1 Rhagoletis pomonella | reverse complement strand
ACCACTTGAGGGATTTCCCCATGGTGTAATGAACTGAAGGTGGCGCATTCCCGAAACCGCTACTTTGGTTTTGCCGACTTTGACGTTTATGGCAATACGTAAACAAACTTTTTGTTTATAAACAAGTGCAAACGTATTGCAAACGTATTGTGTATTTTCTAGTGAAAAATCGAAGTAATTCGTGCGTTCTGAAGTAAAAAACATTTTATTTGTAATAAAAACTTTATAAAAATGTCGTGTCGTGTGTTGAATTGCAGCAGCCGTAGGGGTAAAGGCCCTAAATGCAGTTTTTTTTTGTTTCCCCGCGACGACGCCTTGGCCAGAAAGTGGGTAGAGTTCTGCCGGCAGGAGAAGCCATACAATTTAGACACCAGCGTAATATGCATGAAGCACTTTACGGATAAGGATTACATGAGTAACTATCATTTATTTTCATTACTTATATTTGTCGATATCTAATAAAAGACTTAGGAACTGCTAGTCGACCAGCGCTTCGCCGCGACGCCATGCCAACCATTTTTGAGTGGAAAATAGATCCTGCTCCGGTGTGTGAGTCACAAAATGACAGCGTTGAAGAGATCATTGAGCTACAAAATTGCGAAGGTAGCAAATATTATACTATAAATATTATATTATTAATGTCAGTGGTTTATTAGTTGGTTTAAATGAAGGCGATAAAGTATATCGGCCCAGGGACGGTACTCTTGATGCTTCGACGTCACCTATCCGTAACTGTGTTTACTATGATAGTGATCTTCAGGAAGTGGAAGTGTTGAAAGTGGAAGTGTACGTTAATAAGTAACAGATCTTTATGTGTAAATGTAATAATATCTTATATTTCTCTTATTTGAAGTGAGACATTCAAGCGCGAAAATGCACACCTCAAAAAGGAAACCGAAAAGCAGTGCACCGAACTCGCTACATTGAAGCGGGAGTCCGACCTGCAATTGAAGAGACACGCATGGAAAATGGAGTCACTGCAAAAACGTTTGGATGAAATGGCTGCCCAAATGAAAAATGTGGAAGATGCACTAGCTTCCATCTTCACCAAAGGGCAGATAGCGAAGCTGAAGTCTGGGTCGAAGCGACGAAAATGGGCGGAAGAGGATATTGCGAAGACAATATCGTTGTATGCTGCCAGTCCTAAAGCATACAGGTTGCTATATAAGCAATGCCTTCCACTCCCATCGGTCCGGACACTTCAAAGTTGGGCACAAAAACTGGACATTTCGCGCGGACTTATAACCCCAGTCTTCCGGTTATTGGCCGCCGCTACCCACATGAACGAGGCAAAGAAGCTATGCGTGTTGAGTTTCGACGAAATGAAAGTAAGACAATCTTACTGTTACGATGTTTCGTCGGACTCAACATTAGCCCCCGTCAACTACGTACAGGTAGCGATGTTAAGAGGTAAACATTACAATCAAGATTTTATAGAATATCAAACCTTTATTAAGGCCTTTTATATTTCAGGTCTCATGGCAAAGTGGAAACAGCCAATCTTTTATGACTTCGACTGCAAAATGACTTCCGTTTTGCTTCGAAGCATGTTGCAGAAGTCAAAAGATTGCGGCTATAACGCAGTGGCTGTCGTATGCGATCTTGGAGGTACCAATAGGGCCCTATTTAATGATCTAGGCGTAACTGAAGACCAGCTGTGGTAAATAATCACAATTAAACTTATTTCAGTTCTTATAATACTTCTCATTTCCATAGGTTTATTTTCAATGACCAAAGGATTTACGTTTTCGCTGACGTGCCACACTTGCTAAAACTTTTGCGAAATCATTTCCTTGATCAAGGTTTCCTAATTAATGGGAAACCTGTGAAAAAGGAAATAATTTTGGAGTTATTGTCAATTACAAGCACGGACTTGACAATAACTCACAAGATTTCTGCAAGTAACTTGACCGTGGCTGGAGCTCACCGCCAAAAGGTCAAGACGGCAGCGAAACTATTTTCGCATACTGTGGCGCAGGCCATAACAAGGGCAGCAAGTCCGGGTCATTTGCAGAACCAAAACTGGACCGAATGCTTCCAGTTATTCAAAACAGTAAGTGTTATTATATTATATTATGAAATTGATATATTATATATTTTACTATATTACATATCGTTATCTTAATTCACAAAGGCTCTAACCAACAGTTTTTCGTAATAAAATATAGCTTAAATAAAAATTTCAAAGTGTTAGTACCAAAAGCAACGGAGTTACATGCCCCTTTTTCAAAAGCTCTACCTATTTTCGATACTATTTTTATAACGTTTATTGCTTCTGCTATAAAATATAATTATTTTTTTGTTTAGGGCCTTTGTGAATTAAGGTTACGATATATTTAAACCGCAATATTAAAACTCATATTCAAATTATACACCTTAGACAAATGACTGGTTTGACGTTCTAAACGTCAGGGTGCCTCACGCCGACTCCAGGAAGCGGTGTCTTGCTTACGGTTTAGCGATCGAGGAGCAAAACAAGATCCTAGACGAGATGACCGACCTAGTCAAAAATATGAGGGTGCTTGGCAAATTTAGTCTGCTGCCATTCCAAAAAGGTAAACTAATACATATGGTTATCTCAAGAATAACATTAAGGGCCGGTTGTTCAATGTCTGGTTATCAGTACTTGCCGGTTAAACATCATTATCGACGTTTTCGATATCATGCATATAACATGTGATCGATAAAGCAGTCTTTGTATTTAACCGGAGCTTCTACCTCCGATTTGTGCTAATCAGACATTGAACAACCGGCCCTAAATGTTTGTTATTTTTTCTTACTATATCCCTAGGAATCATTCAAAGTAATACGGCGTTGAAGTTGTTATTCGAGGACATTAAAGCTCGCTTTAATGTCAAGTATGTCTTGACGTATCGGCTAAACCAAGACGTACTCGAAAATTTCTTCGGCATTATTCGGTCAAAAGGCGGGTTACATGATCACCCTGACCAACAGGAATTCAAGTACCGTCTGCGACTATACCTGCTAGGACACAACAAGGGCGTATTATCCGATTCTGCTAATGTAGAAGAGGATGATACGCCTGACATATAAATCACGCAGCCTCCGCTTACAAGTAATTCAAAATAATTTTTTATCTATTTCATTCGGCTTAAATATAAAAATATATTTTATTAATAATCGCACATATATATTTTACCATATTTACAGGTATTTTGCTGAAAAACTTAAGCTCTAATGCAGAACTGTGGCCGGTTGAAGAAGCGGAATTCGAGGATTTGGAGCTAGACGGACTCGAGCATTTAGCGGGATATATTTGCCACAAGCTGCAGGATGACATTCCCAGCACGTCGTTCAGGAGCAATGACGACCATTCATTCTCCTGGGCGGATCACCTTAATGAGGGTGGGTTATCCCTACCAAGCTCCTCTATGATGGTCCATATGCGAAGTCTTGAGTCAGTCTTTAAGGCATTGAACGAAGATGGCTTGCTCATTACAAATGATTTTGTAAAAACTCACATTGAGCATGCTGCAACAATTCAATGCGACATTGAAGTAAAAAAATTATTTTTCAGGGCAAGAATGTTCTTCAAAATACGAAAATTAAATAAAGAACTCGTTGAAAATGCCCACAAAAGAAAAAGAAAAGCCAAAAAAACTCTGACCTAGATCGATCCATATGGTACCATTATAGAACCGTAAGTATTGCATAAAATACCAAACATGTGGTAAGTTTTGAACTAAAGCGTTTTTAAATTTGTAGAAATTAACCGTTCTTTACTTGCAGCATGAATCAATGTCCGCATTTCACACGCACTGATCTCAGTATTTCAGACTCCTAAAATTAAAATACTTGCATGCTACGTAAGTCCTTAGTTTTAAAAAATCATCAAGCGTCTTTTATACAAATATAAACTTATTTATTTGCAGGCAAGTAATATGATTCATCCAAAGGCCCTTTTCAGGGCCGCCAATTAATTAACAAAGAGATTAAAATTTTATGCTTAGATAAATACATATATACCAATCAACAAGAGGCCCTTTTCAGGGCCGCAATTAAGTTGACAAAGAGATTAAAATTTTATATCCTATATATATTTATGTTCTTAACGTATATATGTATGCATGTATCTTTTTAATAATTGTCACTTAAATTGTATATTTTTTTACTTAGATTTAAAAGCAATTACTTGGTTTTACACATCATTTTGCTTCGTTATAGTTAAACTTAACTAAGCGGATCAATGAAAATATAATATACTGCAAATATATGTATATAATATTCTGCAAAATAAAGACTATAGTAGTAAAAATTTCAAATCGAATAAATGTTTATTAAAACTATACCTCATTGCACTAGCTTCCAAAAACAGAGAAGAAAAATAACTATGACGTACTGAGCTCTGGTTGTTGATGCAAGACTATTTTGCTGAGACTGACGCGACACACACCAATACACCAGGTTGGTTTGCACTAGTTGGTGTCGGCTGGTTTACAGAAAAACTATTAAACTCCACGTTGATTTTCGGCGCCGATGAAGCAACTGAGCCGAAGGTATCATCAAGGTTGACATTTGAAGTTGGTTGTACATTAATTTCTAAAATAGAAATGTAGGTCTCAATTCAGAACTTAGCAAATATTAATTTGGATGGCCGCCTAAAAGTGTAAGCCTTTTTTTAATCTACCGAATCCTTACCTAAAATATCAGGTATTGGAGCCGAGCCAATGCCAGATGAATTATCATCCCCGAATGCTCCAAGCAAATCGAAACTAGCGTCACTCGTTGTGGCTTGTGGATCTTGCACCGGCAGCTGGGGTTGGGGCTGGTTTAAATTGAGCATGTCTATTGGTGGTGATGGTTGAGGTTGGATTCGAGGTACATCCTCTTGCTTTATTTCGGTAGCATCTGGTAAAATAGGCGTTATCTACGGAAGCAGCTGACCTAACAGGCGTAGGTTTGTTGATCGAACTAGGTTTTGTCACTGTTGTAAGGAAAATAAATAAATAATTGAAATGGGCGGAAATACTATAGGGACTTGCCGAAATTATCCACCATTTCCTCGAATTCTAATTGCGAACTAAATATATGTTGTGCGTTTCTTATGGGCTTTGCTGGTAACCAAGGAGGATTCCTACTCGGCGGAAATTCGTTATCCGTGAAACTCAACGACAGCGAAACCTAAAAGTCATGAGGAACCTGATCGGCATCCGGTAAATCATCGAGATCATTCGAGGAAAATGTTATCAATGTTTCTTGTTCCGGTATGAAGCCCGTGTTGATTTGGAATTGACAAATCTTTAAACTCTGAGGACGTACCATGCCTTTAAGTGCATTCCGCGCATGATAAAGCACCACTTCATTTATGGAAAATATGGAAATTAAGCTGCATCAGCACCGGCATGCCTGCCGCGACTTATTTTTTCCAAACCCTGTAAGCAAAGTTTATATTAATACGACACAAATTTGTTATTACTGCCACGCACTCACCAAATTAAATGATTCCACAAGCACAGTGCATGATTTACAAGGCGGCAACTTAGTTGATTTTTCCTTTTGGTCCTTTGGAGATTTGTCAAAAGCTTCCACAGCTTCACAGTTCTCAAACAGCAACACCAGCCCACATACAATTGAAAGCACCACTTTTAAACACGACATGTTAAGTTGAAAACGTTGAAATACCACAAATTACAAATTAAAATCGGAGGTAAGCAAGCATCGACCACTTTCTGTAGGAAAACATGCGCTGCGACAAGATATTATCACTTTTCCGGCACCTGCAATACAAACACAAAATTCTTTCTATTCTTTTGAACACATTTCAAGAGTGGTTGTATAATTTTTGTTAACGTTGTGCTTAATTTGCTATAAGATGGCTTGAAAAATTGGTGAATTGTGAAGAAAACACGTTTTCTCATTGCAAATTCACAACTGTCAACTCATTGTTCTTCGCCATATTCTTTGTTTACCCGTTGCCACAAACGTCATTCTGCGGGAATGCGCAATCTTGTATTCTATCGTTCTTGGGATTTCCCAAATATGCTCGGGCTCGTATCGCTGGATTGTTAAATAAATGCTCACGATGACCAAATTGTAGTACAATTAACTTTATTG
>NW_023458556.1:99289768-99294655 GCF_013731165.1 Rhagoletis pomonella | reverse complement strand
CTTTATTGTACAACAAACAATTTACAATACTCGCTAATACAGTAAAATCACTCTACAATACTTGTTAAAACAATAACAACGCTTAACTAAACTTGTTAACACAATTAAATTAATAGCTTGCCTATTCGCAACTCACTTCTCTGCTCACTTTACTTGCAGCTTGCTGTCTTGTAACTCGTAACTAACTCACTTCGCTGTGGCGGCGCCCTTATATACCTGCGCTGGCACTTATGGCAACTCTAGAACATTCTGAAGTTTATCGCTCATTCTCTTTCTCTCGCTGCTCGCAGTGTTCATCCAACTTGACGTTTCTCTTTGTGGAACATTCTACGTCATTCCTCGAACATTCTGCCTATTTCTCGTTGTTCGCTTTGTGTTGCCGCAGTATTCGCCACAATATGCATTTCAGGTTTAGAAAAAACTTTCATTACTAATTTATATGGTATCGGCTAAAACACTTGAACTTATCGCAACAGAGCGATTCACAACGGCGTCGTAAGTGTCGTATTTTTGTATGTCGCAAACTTTAAAAGCTTAGATAAATGTTTAGAGAACTTGAAACCACAACCAACTATTTTTTAACGCTGCGAAAATTCATAACTTTCAATGCGAAAATTCATTCATTCAGACTTTGATGGTACTTTGCGAACCCTCTTAATATATTTATTAGGCGTTTAAAGTTTACCACATACAACAATACGATACTTACGACACCGTTGCGAATACCCCAATTATTTTATTAGTTTTAACCTTAGTCGATCCAAGGTTCAAGAAAAATACTTTGACGGATGAAGAAGTCTTTCAGGCGGGAGATTCTGTAACCAGTTAGCGACAAGTTTCGGATCGATATCGCACTTGTTGACGTAATAATACTTCATATCATACGTCAACAAAACTGATACTGATTCGAATATTGTCGCTAACTGGTTATAGAATCTGCCCTAGGCCTACAAAAATGATATCGTCCGATTCAGCTGGAACAAAAAAGCTTCAAACAAGTAAGAGTTTCTCTCTATTATGGCCTCGAACCGACATATATACATATTCCATTTGAATCAGTATTAAAAGCTCTATTGGCACCTACATTCGGGTTTTGATAGGCGAGTCTCCCCTGAACCGTTTTTTCCATATTTTTGGCCTATGTGTGCTTATATTCGAAACCTAAATGTTTCGGTAGCGAGTATCGAGAGTATTGGATACTTAAAAGTATTGACTCAGCATGACACTACTGCCGTCATCTCGACTGTGACGTCAGCAAAACAGCTGATTATCTCAAATTCACTGAGAGCCGATTAGCGGTGTTGCCTTCGGCGCCACCTTCTGTATTCTCTCCACCGTGCATACAGTTTGTATGAAGCATCCCACAATAACGCAACGCTAACGCCGAGCAAGTAGGTTTTAGTTTTTGACAGGGCGTTACGTGATGAAGTTGGATGTAAAAGACGGAAAGAAAGGGAAAGGACAAAAAAGTGAAAGAGGAAACGGGAATAAAAACGAGAGGAAATGAGAAAATGTCAAAAACTACGCCGCGTGGATTTGGGGATAGCACGCGCTGACCCTCGTTGACAATGGAAAACGCAACACTTTGCGCTACAATTTAGGTGCGGCAGTATCCAAGACCGATAGAATACAAGATTGCGCTGATTGATGTGAAATTCGGGGGAGTAATGTGAATATGAGCTGAGAGAGTTCTATCAGTATTTTTATGTTCTGCATATGTATATGTACATCACACAAGCAATATACAAAATCTCCTATGACGTCATATTTCTGTCAAAATTTTCAAGAGTTAGCGGTATCACTATCAGCGCCACCTTCTGTATTCGTTTCACCATGAGCAGTATCAAAATGGGCAATATTTTCTTTAAACTATCGATAGTCTATCGATATTCTCCTATTTTGAAAAAGATGAAAATCTAATTGGGGCGCATTTATGGTCAAAATTAAGTTGGTGCTTAAAGTTGGTTGTAACTTTATTGACAGATAACCCATCCAAAATTATAGGGGTCTTTCCTTAAACTCGTAAAAGGCTCGTAAACCTCGTAAAGCTCGTAAATTTACGAGCCTCGTAAAAGAACTGTCAAAATTTCTATGGAGCTCTATTTACGAACCCCTCGTAAAATTACGAGGCAAATTTGATGCGCAAATTACCTCGTAAACTTCAGTGTAGCCGAGGAGCGGAAAATTATATACTAAAACGTATTTTATAATATTGAAAACAAGTGAAAAATAATAATATGTGAATAAAAAGAATGAATTTCATCCAATAATTGTACTAACATGGGTTTTCTGCAAATTTTCTGCATTTTTAATTGTATTTTAGCCAATAGCGATAGAAACAAGATGGCGGGATGTTATGGAAAATCTACGAAACGAAAATTGCTTCACAAAATCCTGGTTTATCTGTCAAACAGTCAGTTAACCCACTTTTCACAAAGGGGGCGTTCCCATAAAAGCCTCGTAAACTTACGAGTTTTAGGGCCGGTTACTCAATGTCTGGTTATCACTAATCTCCGGTTAAACATAGTTATCGACATTACCGACTCCCTGTTGTATGAATGGAGTCGAATACGTCGATAACAATGTTTTACCGGAGATTAGTGTTAACACGACATTGAGTAACCGGCCCTAAGACTTTACGAGTTTAAGGGCCGGTTGTTCAATGTCTGGTTATCTCTACCACTACACTATCGACGATTTCGACATCATGCATGTAACATGTGATCGATAAAGCAGTAGTTGTGCTTAACCGGAGCTTCTACCTCCGATTTGTGCTAATCAGACATTGAACAACCGGCTCCAAGGGAATCCCCTATATGTAAAAAATCAACTAAGGCTTTCTGCACATTGGTCGTCCAATCATAGTTGCTTCATCCTCACAATCATGATGCAACGATTACATGACGACTATTTCAATTCATTTGGCGTCTAAAAATTCATTTAGAGCAGGTATTTTCTGTTTTTCTGGTTGATATTTTCGCGAAATATTTACAAAAACCTGCAGTTTTTTAAAAATAGACTGTGCTGCAACAATTCTAGACATAATTTTTCAGTAATATTTCTCCTTTTCTTTTCCTGAAATGTGTTTTTTGCATGCACACAGAGACTTTTTACAATTTCGTCATATTTTATAGTTAAAACGCTCACATTTATTGAATTTTAATGCAATTATCCACTTTTTAATAATTTCTACAGATTTTGTGCAAAAAAAAGTACACATTTTCATACAATTTTAAAGCAAATATTAACTTTTTCACTAATTTTTCCCCATAAAATGTAAACAAACAATGCGTGCACAACGATTAGCAAACGACAGTGCCGTACCTATCCGTTTCTGTATCTTCTACGATATGCCGATAACAAGCCGATAACGACAAGTGTGCAGATCTCTTTTGAATTGCATGTGCTCGGCTTTCAGGACGAGACGATAACGCAACTATGATTGGACGACAAGTGTGCAGATAGCCTAACTATAAGCCTGTGTGTCAGTTGACCTAAATTTTAGTACCTAATAGGGCTTTCGCACAAGGCGATTTTTCAGGCAACTTTTAGTTGAAAGCAAAAATCGCCTCGTCCGAACGGCCTTTCAACTAATCGCTTTCAACAAAGTTGGTTGCCAGCCAACTTTGAGCTCGTTCAACTTTTTTTCCTTGCAACCCTGTGTTTGTTTACATTCTGTATCAGTGTTGGGAAATTAAATTGTTCCTTCAGTACGAAATCTATACAAAAAATGTACTTTTCGGCTATAAATTGTATACACTTTTTAATTCGCTCATATATTTTCTTAGTACATTCCCTTCAAGACCAATGAATTGATGGTATTCATGAGAAAGTTTTATTGTTTATGTACATACGTTTACGTAGTTTACACTTTTACAAATTGATTCCACGTGCACATGTACTGCATTTAACGCAAATATGTATGCACACATTTTCAGGTATACATCTTAACAAAAAGCATATTTAAGTTATTATTAATGGATAAAAGAGACATTTTCCTTTGGATTCAGTACTAAAATTTGACATTTTAATAGCATTTCAAGTGCTTATCAAAACTTTACGACAAGATTTGACCATTTATCTTAATAGTATTCAATTTTAATTATTTTTTGTAAAAATACGGTTTATATTTTAAGAAAAGCTGTACAAATTCAAGGTTCAAACTTTGTGGAACATTAAAAAAAACCAACACACTTTCGTAAAAATTTCGAGCTTTTTAATTCGATTTCCTAGATTTATTTTGAGCGTGCGGTTTTTTAGCCCATTAAATTTTAATATAACTAAGTTTTTTAAGATTTCTTCGATGAAGGTGTTGCTAGTTTTCTCCATATAAAAAAATCGTCGGACACACTTCGTATGGAAGAAAATGGCTGACATCGTCGACAAAAAAAATGCCAAGTTCAACGGTAAGTCCCATCTACTTTAAACTTGAACTTTATTATACTAAAATTGAATGGGCTAAAAACTAAAGAATATTAATAAAGCTCGAAATTTTTACGAAAGTATGTTGGTTTTTGGATGTTTCGCAAAGATTTAATCTTTGGTTTGTACAGTTTTCCTTAAAGAATACATTATATTTTATAAACAGATAATTAAAATTAAAGAATAATAAAATAAATAGTAAAATCTTGTCAATATGTGAGTGCCGTAAATGTATTATATTTACGAAAATCTCTTCTTATAACTAACGAAGACTTTGTTTCTATATGAAGCTGCCTTCGACATTTTGTTTTAATAAAACTTAGTATCGAAAAGTTTCTTTAAAAATTTGCCTAGGCTGTATTATACTGGTTCGTTCAAGCCATTTTTCAAAACTTACAAAGGTAAATACGAACTGGCGAACAAAAGAGAATACAAAAAATTTCTTGCTGTGAATTTTCAGAGCTA
>NW_023458556.1:99280385-99289668 GCF_013731165.1 Rhagoletis pomonella | reverse complement strand
TACAATACGTTACAGAAAGTCTAACGAAAATGCCAACGCGGATGCGCCTTGCAGATTGCCAGCGGGAAACGACCCGGAATTCGATGAGGAGGAAAGTAGCTGGGAAAATATCGCTTATCAGATCACAGTAGAAGGGTTTCCGCTGAATGCTGAAATCGTCAAGGAGTATACGAAGAAAGAATACTTAAACGCATTTGCAATTATGTAAGAAACGGTTGGCCCGTCAACATTTCGAAATCTGAAGGTAAACTCCTACCATATATTAATCGAAATTTTTCGTTATCCTTACAGAGTGATGTACTACTCCTTTACACTGAGCATACAAGAGTAGTAATCCCAAGCGCCTTACGGAATAAGGTACTGGCAATGCTGCATGAGGGTCATTGGGGAAAAAGTCGAATGAAGCAGATGGCAAGGCGTTACGTATGGTTCTCTGGCATCGACAAGGACATAGAACGTATTCACGACAATTGCTTTATTTGCCAGACAAATGGGAGGCAACCCAAACGGGAATTTTCGACCTGGCCCGAACCTATGACACCGTGGGAAAGAGTCCATGTGGATTTTGCGGGACCATTTTTTAATCGAATGTGGCTGCTTCTGGTGGATGCTTATTCAAAATTCCCGTACATCTTGGAAGTTGCACATCATCAATATCAACAATCGCAGCACTACAACGTATTTTCTCAATTGAGGGACTGCCTTGCACTATCGTCTCGGACAACGGACCCCAATTCACGGCACACGAATTTGAAAGTTTCTGCAAGCTGAATAATATCCAGCACCTCACCACTCCTCCGTTCCATCCAGCATCCAACGGCCTTGCAGAGAGAAATGTGCGAACATTCAAAGAAGCGTTCAGCAAAATAATGAAAGAGGGACAACAAGTGGAGCGAGCGCTCTATAAATATCTCACGACATATCGAACGACCCCGAGTCCCTTGACGGGTAAATCACCGGCTGAGCTGTTGCATGGACGACAGCCACGAACCGTACTGTCGACTTTGTTCCCCGTAGTCAATGAGAAAATATGTAACCCGAAACCAAGGAAATTCAAAAGTGGAGAACAAGTCTTTGCGCGAAATTATTCTGGTGCCTTCGATGGGTCGAGGCCAAAGTACTGAAGTGTGAGGGAAATAAGCTATATGTCTTGCAGACCCCTACTGGTTGGATCCGCCGGCATCAAAACCAGCTGAGAGGTAACAAACTAAATGAGTCGTCAGAACAAGTCGATGTTGACATTGATTTGGAACCTGCGGACTCCTTATCGAGAAAAAATAGTACACAAGTGCCTCGCGATGAACCACCTCATCACTCAACTGCGAAGACGCCGCCTAATAACGAGCAGACATATCGTCAGTTACCGAAAACCAGTACCAATTCACCATTAACGCCGCTCAGACGTTCGCAAAGGATAAGAATGAAACCTGTTAAATTAAATCTTTAAAAAATATATATTAATTTTGTAATATATACAGAAAATTAAGCCCAGGGGAATGTAAGAAGTGTAAAACCTTCTGGCAACCCTATTTAGGAACTTCCATTGTAAATCAACGTGGCAGCACTTGGGTAACCTTTTTGACTTTCAAGTCATTCCATTGCTTTTGCTGCTAATAGCTACCACGCGGTTTTACAAGTCGTTCAATTAGACAAATTAATCTTAAGGAATCTGCTGTAACTTGAATTGCATTTATTGAATAAACTGTTCCGTAAATTAACAGTCTTGATTATTAAAAGGCAATAAGATGACCATCGAAAAAGAAAATAAACCTAAGAATGGCGGCTTCTTGCGCTTATTTGCAAATAGTACCACTAATCAATACTTATTTGCGTGATTTTGTTGTAAAAAATTAACTCAGCGTCTATACGGCAAAATTTACCATTTTGCAAATTGTTATTTGCAAATAATACGTGCGTATAAACGTAGTATATGATAGAATACAAGATTGCGCCGATTGCAGCAGAATTCGTGGGAGTAATTTTGGCGTGACGTCACCGTAGAGTTGACTACTAGGAGCGGTAAATAAAACTGCTGTCTAGTGACGTGCTGAATTGTCGGTACCCAATACTTAAAAAAGGTTTCGGTACCCACTACTTCCTTATCGGTACCCGATACTGGTTCTTTACATTAAACCTTCCCCATTATAGGGCATTCGCACGCGGCGATTTTACAGACACTTGTAGCATCTTTTCACGGTTTGCCCATCATAGACGGGGCATCGATCCCACCCAATATTAAGTCTCTTTGACTCCAATACCTGCAGGAAGTATTTGTGCTCAATTTCTACTATTGCACTGAATGAAGGAAATGCCTCACCACTGCGCCTGGACTTTAATATATTTACACATTTCAAACTCGCATCATTTAAATAGCTGTTCTGAGCTTTTATCTTATATATTATCCTCGCCTCAGCATATTCAGCGTTTATGTGCGCTAACAAAATTTTAGGCGTATTAACTTTGGGTTCGGTGATGTCGTACACTTCTTTATTTAAGTTGTCTGCTAGAGCAGATTTTATTCTGTCCTTATCTGAAACACTATTTGCGTTTATAACCACTGCCCCGTTATTCTTATTTGACACTCTATCATTTTTCATATCAGATGCATCGATCTTATTAAGGTCCACCCTAGTCTTCTCAGCCGCTTGTTTTTTTTTTTTGGTCTGATAATTATAGGAGGAACACCTTCCAATGCATTAGCATACGATACACCCACACCACTTTGTGCTTTCTCTTGGCTTATAGTTGTCACTTTCTTCACCTCGCTAATTATTTCTTGTTTGCATAGCTCACTAGTGGATGAATCTACCCTATCCATTTTCTCTTTGTTTACTTTACACAGCCCCTCTACTCTTTTTATTGCATCAAGTTTTTCTTGGTTTGCCTTCTTTATACTATTAACCAACATTTTTACCTCCTTGCTGTGACTTTTTAACATTTTTTCAATATATGTCTTTTGTTCTATTATATTCATTTTGTTGGCCTCAGCTATACCTATCATTTCAAGAGCTTCATACACATTGGCTATGTACATCATGCAGTTGTCGCACAATAAGCGTAGGAGCGGACAGTTTTCTAGTGCCTTCAGACTATAATCGTCAGCCGACGCACATGCTTGCGTTCTATGGTACACTTTCCCACACACACCTTGGCAACGCACACCCGCCTCTCCTCTGACGCCTTTTCGGCATTTCGCGCATTCTGACATCTTCGCACTCACTCAGCAGCCGCTATGTTTGGATGAATATGCGTATATACATACGCATGTATGTACATCAACTTAAATGCGCGCTATTATTTGTCAATTATATTTGATACACATTAATATTGCTGCTTGGAGCGCTCTGAGCATTGCCGCCGAATAATAGTTTTACTTAGGAATGCATCACTGGTCCTTGTTCTTGCTGTATTGCATGGCGGGGAGTTTACGTTTCTCAGAAATTTGACAACAGAACAAAATGAAGGAAAGTATTTTGTCTGCTAATTTTTGCTATTTATATTGTTTAATGTAAATTTATTTATTTTCAGAATATGCTGAGGAAAATGAAGCTATTACTATGGAAGTAACAGCGCAAACACATTTGGAAAAGTATGCGGATAAGCAGGTTCGAATTTCGGAAAGTGAGTCTGTCTTGTTGCAGCATTATTATTATTGTATTCAAAAGGCATAATTAAATGAAATTCTGTTTAATAGGCATGTTGTAAATGCTTTATACTCGTGTGGCGTTATTTACGATGTGCTCCAAACATGCTAAATGCCAAATAGTAGGGAGCTTGTATTCACAATTGCCAGAAGAATGTCGAAATTCCATTGACGGGACCGGTAGTCGACGAAGGTGGTAAATTTGGTGCTAGTGGTGGCGCTGAAGCTAATGCCTCAGGCGATGGTAAAGGTTATCCTGAAATTGCCGCTATACCGCATGATCCCTAGCTGATGGAGAAACGGTACTAACATCAGTTTCAGAGCCTTCACCCATAGCCCCCTACCTACTGTAGATGAGGTTCTTGATAATCCGAGCAAATTGTCAAGTCCTCCAGTAAATAAAGAAAAACCTGGTGGTTTCGAGACATATGTGCTTCGAACACGGCCCAAACGAATATATATATAAATATATACATGAGCTAATAACAAAGAACGTACGTTCTTTACTAATAAGGAAGGCGGAGAAATACGTGATGTTCGCTGGCACAGCTTTCAATTTTGATGATGTAAAAGCAGCTATAGATAATCTTCAGATCACAATTTATTTAAAGTAAATCTACCAGCCCTGTCGCCAATTCCATGTAAATAAGTCGCTCCCATAACTTAATTTGTACATTTAATATATTTCACAATCAACTCAAATACTAAATTACATATATTTGGGCAGCCGCTTCGATACAGTAAAATAAAAAAATGGGTAATAATAAAATCAATATTCTTAATACATTTATATTTCAGTTAAACATGAGTTGTTCAAGCGCACTTCAATATTTTTCTATCCATTTCTAAAATAATTTTCACCACATTAAATTGCTGCTAACACCCCAATTGCCAAAAAAGCGTTGCCTACAACCCTAGTCCTTTATGGGGACCAAATTTGGTGAAAACACACAGCTCAGTTTGTTTATTTGATATACTGAGATGCCCCCTTTTTCTTTTTATCTAGCCCTATTTTTTACTTATGCCCAAACAATTTAGGTTTTCGCAGTTGTTTTCCTAAATTGTAGCAGTGCTGGGAATTTTCAGTGGAATATTAGTTTACGTCCTAAAATTTAGGTCAACACGCACACAGCCTTAAAGTTAATTGATTTTTTACATATAGGGGATTCCCTTAAACTCGTAAAGGCTTAAACTGTGTAAAACTCGTAAGTTTACGAGGCTTTTATTGGAACGCCTCCTTTGTGAAAAGGTGCGTTAACTGACTGTTTGATAGATAAACCAGGATTTTGTGAAACAATCTACGTTTCGTAGTATTTTCCATAACATCCCGCCATCTTGTCTCTATCACTATTGGCTAAAATAAAATTGAAAATGCAGAAAATTAGCAGAAAACCCATGTTAGTACAATTAATAGATGGAATTCATTCTTTTTATTTACATATTATTATTTTTCAATTGATTTCAATATTATAAAATGCATTTTAGTGTATAATTTTCCGCTTCTCGGAATTTTACGAGGGGCTCGTAAATAGAACATACCATACAAATCTTGGCAGTTCTTTTACGAGGTTTACGAGCCTTTTACGAGTTTAAGGGGAGCCCCTATAATTTTGGATGGGTTATCTGTCAATAAATTTACAACTAATTTTAAGCACCAACTTAAGTTTGACTACAAATACGCCCCAATTAGATCTTTATCTTTTTCAAAATAAACGAATAACGATAGACTATCGATAATTTAAAGGAAATATCGCCCACTATTGATACTGCCCATGGTGAAACGAATACAGAAGGTGGAGCTGATTGTGATACCGCAACTCTCTTGAAAATTTTGACAGAAATATGACGTCATAGGAGTTTTTGTATATTGCCTGTGTGATGTACATATACATATGCAAAACATAAAAATACTGATAGATCTCTCTTAGCTCTCTCCACCGGGAAATCTGCATGACGTCAATCTCACGTTACTCTCCCGAATTTCACATCAATCAGCGCAATCTTATAGTTTTTTAGACAGGTGGCATTCTAAGTCTCCTGTCGATACAGAGTATATTAAAGAAAATATCGTCAAAATCCGATCAGTAGTTTTCGAGATTACCGCGTACAAAAAAGCTCGCCTTTCCTTTATACTCAGGCAGGTTCTGCAATTCACTTCCGAGTGAATTTGAACCAAATTCACTCTGAATCCGACATTTGGTGTTCTGTGTTTCACTTTCCGAGTTTCATTTCCACATTTTTTTTTTAAATGAATTCCCACTGAATTTGGATGTTCTGATAAACGAATCCGCGAAAAAATCTTCAAATTTCATTCACTTCGTTTCAAGTTTGTGGATTTTATGCATACAAACTAATTTTAAATTGGCGGTTGTGATCGTGACGAAAATGTGAGTAAATTTAAAATTAATAATGAGATATATTAATAAAAAAAACTAATAAGAAGGATTGGAGTAACAAATTTTACATAAATTAATTGTTTCAGGGGAAAACATAAGAATTCCAAACAGGAGGCGATCCTTCTTAAATTTATGGAAGACCACAAGGACATTGCACGGGGCTACGTAAAGGGTGACAAAACGAAAGTGGACGCACTGTGGAAAGACTTAATCGTCGAACTGAACGAGCATGGTCCTCCCCAAAAGGATGTTTCTGGCTGGAAAAAAGTATATAAAAAATATATTTAAAAGAAGTTTACTTTTTGATGCGAAAATGCGAAACGCAAAAATTAGCGTTTGTTTTGTTGCTTTGCTGTGCGTTTGTGCGAAACGACGCCATAACGGTGCCATATTTTTGTTGCAAAAAACTGCTGATTTTCCCACTTTCGCTAAAACGCACACAGTTTCACATCAAAGAGTGAACTCTAGTATACTAATTGGCTATACAAAATATTTTGTAATCGAAATATAATAGGTTTGGATGGATTGTAAGGCGTTCATCTGGAAAAAGTAGCGCATAATATCTCGGACGCCAGAGCAACTTTTTCACGACCATTTAACAAGCATGTCCTTACACCAACAGAAGATGCAATAGCCCAAAAAACTCCTATGACGCAACCTCCGAAAGCTCCGACGAAGATGCTGTGCCATCCACAAGCCGTGCAGCTATAGCAACGCGATCCCGTCGGCGGGAACCTATTGTGCCTGATGCTCTAAAGTCGAATATTAGCGAGCAAGCAAATGCTATGAATGCCTTAGCAGAAGGACTTAGTTGCGCTACAAAATTGCCGCAAGGTTTCCCTTTTTGTGCAAATGGCTTTCCATACAAATTTTGACATTTCATTTGCGAGGGTTTAAAATTGCACAGTTTGCCCAGTTTGCGAGAGCTTTGCGCTTTTAAATGAGTACCCTTAATGTACATACATATATATGTTATGGTTTAAATATGAATGTGAACTTTATTTTATTAAATAGTGAGTTGCATTTAATTTTATTGAAGTGAATATAAATATGAGCATTTTATTCAATAAGGCGATTTAAACTTTCAGGAAATTGTATCACTTAAAGTATTAAAATAAGTAGCTCATGAATTCGAGAGGAGGCGCGTCGCGATATCCTCCCTTATCATTATAGCCTCGCCATCAAGAGTAGCTTCGTTCATTATTCCTTCAAAAAACAGGTTCATTTTCCTCGTCCATAGGTTCAGCCTCAACTAACTCCTGCACTTTATAATGTTTACAGATATTATGTAACAAACATTTGTAATTTGCACCACCTTTTCAGGTTGATATTGTAGAGATCGACAAAGGCACCTAAATCGGATTTTCAGAACACCTATTGTTCTTTCTACAACATTCCGCGCTGAAGAATGCTTCTGATTAAATATGTGCTGTGCTGTCCCAACATTTGGGTCTCTGAATGGGGTTAACAAAAAAGGTTGAAGTGCGTACCCAGCATCACCTAAAAGCCACGAGCCGCGTTCACCGTTATCGTAATTGCGTTTGAAGTAATCATGAGCTCTTCTAACACTCCATATTAAAGCATCATGACTTGAACCAGGACGACGAGCGTCAACTGCTCTGATTACCATATTGTAATCACATATCTACAAAAATATATTTAAAAAATTGAGTTAATTCGAGCATAATTGTTGCAATAAGTTAAATAAGCACTTACAATCATTGCATTGATGCTAAAATAACCTTTTCTGTTATAAAATCATTTTGAATACTGCTCAACGATACTATATACATGTTGCAATAAATCACAAATAGAGAGAATACAGAAGTTACAAAAGTGTATGAGATGTATAATCAGATGCAGCATATATACCCCAGTAAGGCTAATGCTGGAAACATTGAAATGGCTAAGCATCGACCAAAAATTGAAGCTTAACACGCTAATAATGATATATAAAATCAAGAAGAACCTGGCTCCGTGATATCTAACTAAGTGCATCCAATATTTAGAATGACTTTCGACTTGGATTGCAAAGGACTACTATAGCGCAAAACACATTAATGTATAAAGGCTTAAGTCTTTTTAATTCCCTGCCGAACAACGTGAAACATGGAAACAATTTTCTGACTTTTAAAACAATGTGCATTAATTTTGTAAAAGGCTAGAACTACTTTTATTATTTCCTGTAATAATATGTGCTAAAAAGCTACCTACGTACCGAAGTTTTAGCAAATCGGACCGTAAATACGATTTTTTCGAATAGATCGGTCTCTGGTCCACTTCTCGGAAAAAATGGATCATAGATGCTAAAATATGCTAAAAAGCTACCTGCGTACCGAATTTTAAGCAAATCGGTCCGTAAATACGGATTTTAGAAATATATCGAATGCAGCGCCACCTATCGACATTAGTTTTGTTCTATAACACTCCCAGTGATTATATGCACCTACCGTAAAAATTTCACTAAAATCGGTTGGGTACTTTTGACGCCTATAAAGGACATACAGACCAACATTCATTTTTATATATATAGATATACATGATTTCCGAAGTATAAGCTTTTTAAAATAGTGAAAATTCTACTTTTACCATACCCTAGCACCGCCTCTAGTAATTTGCATCAAACATTTTTTATACCATTAGAATTAATGAAAGAAGGCGAACTATGCCCACTGTTTCTTTTAATCTAGCCCTATTTTTTACTTATGCCCAAACAATTTAGCTTGTCAAGTGAATTCGCACAGTTTTGGCAGTTGTTTTCCTAAATTGTAGCAGTGCTGGAAATGTTTAGTGGAATATTAGTTTATAGGCCTTTCGCACGCGGCGATTTTTCAGGCAACAAAAGTTGAATGCGGAGTTGAATGAGAAGTTGAAAGTGAAAAAGTTGCTATCCCTATTCAGACGAGGCGATTTTCAATTCAACACGAATAGTTATTTACATTATTTAAAATGAATTTAAATCGCAAAATTTTATCAATTGGCGTAAATTTGGTAAGCCAAGCGTTGGTAGAAGTGCTTTTAGCGAAGCTGAAAGATAAAATAAGAGTAAAAAGTAGAAAAGAAGAAAAAGTATGTATACAGAACAGTGTTGGCATTTTTGGTACAATTGTACTTGTTTGATACAATTTCATTTACAATATACTTTCCTACTACGCAGTACTTTTTAATACAATTTTGTAATGAATACTAAAAATATATAGCTCTGAAAATTCACAGCAAGAAATTTTTTGTATTCTCTTTTGTT
>NW_023458556.1:99275107-99280285 GCF_013731165.1 Rhagoletis pomonella | reverse complement strand
TACCAAAAGAATGGAAAATCTCGACCATAGTTCCGGTAAAAAATGTGGAAAAACTGTAAAAGCTGAGGAAATTAGACCAATTAATACACTGCCTAGCATGGAAAAAATCTTGGAAAAAAATCAGATGGTGCGCCACATTGAAAGTAAAAACTTACTCATTAAGGAGCAATCAGGTTTTAGAACTAAACACTCTTGCGAGACTGCGCAAAATTTTGTTATATCCCAGTGGAAGGAGGACCTTAACTCGAAGATGAATATCGTTGCGGTTTTTATTGATCTCAAAAGGGCTTTCGAGACCACTGAACAAAAATATGGCACCGTTATGGCGTCGTTTCGCACAAACGCACAGCAAAGCAACAAAATAAACGCTAATTTTTGCGTTTCGCATCAAAAAGTAAACTTCTTTTAAATATATTTTTTATATACTTTTTTCCAGCCAGAAACATCCTTTTGGGGAGGACCATGCTCGTTCAGTTCGACGATTAAGTCTTTCCACAGTGCGTCCACTTTCGTTTTGTCACCCTTTACGTAGCCCCGTGCAATGTCCTTGTGGTCTTCCATAAATTTAAGAAGGATCGCCTCCTGTTTGGAATTCTTATGTTTTCCCCTGAAACAATTAATTTATGTAAAATTTGTTACTCCAATCCTTCTTATTAGTTTTTTTTATTAATATATCTCATTATTAATTTTAAATTTACTCACATTTTCGTCACGATCACAACCGCCAATTTAAAATTAGTTTGTATGCATAAAATCCACAAACTTGAAACGAAGTGAATGAAATTTGAAGATTTTTTCGCGGATTCGTTTATCAGAACATCCAAATTCAGTCGGAATTCATTTAAAAAAAAAAATGTGGAAATGAAACTCGGAAAGTGAAACACAGAACACCAAATGTCGGATTCAGAGTGAATTTGGTTCAAATTCACTCGGAAGTGAATTGCAGAACCTGCCTGAGTATAAAGGAAAGGCGAGCTTTTTTGTACGCGGTAATCTCGAAAACTACTGATCGGATTTTGACGATATTTTCTTTAATATACTCTGTATCGACAGGAGACTTAGAATGCCACCTGTCTAAAAAACTATAAGATTGCGCTGATTGATGTGAAATTCGGGAGAGTAACGTGAGTATGACGTCATGCAGATTTCCCGGTGGAGAGAGCTAAGAGAGATCTATCAGTATTTTTATGTTTTGCATATGTATATGTACATCACACAGGCAATATACAAAAACTCCTATGACGTCATATTTCTGTCAAAATTTTCAAGAGAGTTGCGGTATCACAATCAGCTCCACCTTCTGTATTCGTTTCACCATGGGCAGTATCAATAGTGGGCGATATTTCCTTTAAATTATCGATAGTCTATCGTTATTCGTTTATTTTGAAAAAGATAAAGATCTAATTGGGGCGTATTTGTAGTCAAACTTAAGTTGGTGCTTAAAATTAGTTGTAAATTTATTGACAGATAACCCATCCAAAATTATAGGGGCTCCCCTTAAACTCGTAAAAGGCTCGTAAACCTCGTAAAAGAACTGCCAAGATTTGTATGGTATGTTCTATTTACGAGCCCCTCGTAAAATTCCGAGAAGCGGAAAATTATACACTAAAATGCATTTTATAATATTGAAATCAATTGAAAAATAATAATATGTAAATAAAAAGAATGAATTCCATCTATTAATTGTACTAACATGGGTTTTCTGCTAATTTTCTGCATTTTCAATTTTATTTTAGCCAATAGTGATAGAGACAAGATGGCGGGATGTTATGGAAAATACTACGAAACGTAGATTGTTTCACAAAATCCTGGTTTATCTATCAAACAGTCAGTTAACGCACCTTTTCACAAAGGGGGCGTTCCAATAAAAGCCTCGTAAACTTACGAGTTTTACACAGTTTAAGCCTTTACGAGTTTAAGGGAATCCCCTATATGTAAAAAATCAATTAACTTTAAGGCTGTGTGCGTGTTGACCTAAATTTTAGGACGTAAACTAATATTCCACTGAAAATTCCCAGCACTGCTACAATTTAGGAAAACAACTGCGAAAACCTAAATTGTTTGGGCATAAGTAAAAAATAGGCCTAGATAAAAAGAAAAAGGGCGCATCTCAGTATATCAAATAAACAAACTGAGCTGTGTGTTTTCACCAAATTTGGTCCCCATAAAGGACTAGGGTTGTAGGCAACGCTTTTTTGGCAATTGGGGTGTTAGCAGCAATTTAATGTGGTGAAAATTATTTTAGAAATGGATAGAAAAATATTGAAGTGCGCTTGAACAACTCATGTTTAACTGAAATATAAATGTATTAAGAATATTGATTTTATTATTACCCATTTTTTTTATTTTACTGTATCGAAGCGGCTGCCCAAATATATGTAATTTAGTATTTGAGTTGATTGTGAAATATATTAAATGTACAAATTAAGTTATGGGAGCGACTTATTTACATGGAATTGGTGACAGGGCTGGTAGATTTACTTTAAATAAATTGTGATCTGAAGATTATCTATAGCTGCTTTTACATCATCAAAATTGAAAGCTGTGCCAGCGAACATCACGTATTTCTCCGCCTTCCTTATTAGTAAAGAACGTACGTTCTTTGTTATTAGCTCATGTATATATTTATATATATATTCGTTTGGGCCGTGTTCGAAGCACACATGTCTCGAAACCACCAGGTTTTTCTTTATTTACTGGAGGACTTGACAATTTGCTCGGATTATCAAGAACCTCATCTACAGTAGGTAGGGGGCTATGGGTGAAGGCTCTGAAACTGATGTTAGTACCGTTTCTCCATCAGCTAGGGATCATGCGGTATAGCGGCAATTTCAGGATAACCTTTACCATCGCCTGAGGCATTAGCTTCAGCGCCACCACTAGCACCAAATTTACCACCTTCGTCGACTACCGGTCCCGTCAATGGAATTTCGACATTCTTCTGGCAATTGTGAATACAAGCTGCCTACTATTTGGCATTTAGCATGTTTGGAGCACATCGTAAATAACGCCACACGAGTATAAAGCATTTACAACATGCCTATTAAACAGAATTTCATTTAATTATGCCTTTTGAATACAATAATAATAATGCTGCAACAAGACAGACTCACTTTCCGAAATTCGAACCTGCTTATCCGCATATTTTTCCAAATGTGTTTGCGCTGTTACTTCCATAGTAATAGCTTCATTTTCCTCAGCATATTCTGAAAATAAATAAATTTACATTAAACAATATAAATAGCAAAAATTAGCAGACAAAATACTTTCCTTCATTTTGTTCTGTTGTCAAATTTCTGAGAAACGTAAACTCCCCGCCATGCAATACAGCAAGAACAAGGACCAGTGATGCATTCCTAAGTAAAACTATTATTCGGCGGCAATGCTCAGAGCGCTCCAAGCAGCAATATTAATGTGTATCAAATATAATTGACAAATAATAGCGCGCATTTAAGTTGATGTACATACATGCGTATGTATATACGCATATTCATCCAAACATAGCGGCTGCTGAGTGAGTGCGAAGATGTCAGAATGCGCGAAATGCCGAAAAGGCGTCAGAGGAGAGGCGGGTGTGCGTTGCCAAGGTGTGTGTGGGAAAGTGTACCATAGAACGCAAGCATGTGCGTCGGCTGACGATTATAGTCTGAAGGCACTAGAAAACTGTCCGCTCCTACGCTTATTGTGCGACAACTGCATGATGTACATAGCCAATGTGTATGAAGCTCTTGAAATGATAGGTATAGCTGAGGCCAACAAAATGAATATAATAGAACAAAAGACATATATTGAAAAAATGTTAAAAAGTCACAGCAAAGAGGTAAAAATGTTGGTTGATAGTATAAAGAAGGCAAACCAAGAAAAACTTGATGCAATAAAAAGAGTAGAGGGGCTGTGTAAAGTAAACAAAGAGAAAATGGATAGGGTAGATTCATCCACTAGTGAGCTATGCAAACAAGAAATAATTAGCGAGGTGAAGAAAGTGACAACTATAAGCCAAGAGAAAGCACAAAGTGGTGTGGGTGTATCGTATGCTAATGCATTGGAAGGTGTTCCTCCTATAATTATCAGACAAAAAAAAAAAAACAAGCGGCTGAGAAGACTAGGGTGGACCTTAATAAGATCGATGCATCTGATATGAAAAATGATAGAGTGTCAAATAAGAATAACGGGGCAGTGGTTATAAACGCAAATAGTGTTTCAGATAAGGACAGAATAAAATCTGCTCTAGCAGACAACTTAAATAAAGAAGTGTACGACATCACCGAACCCAAAGCTAATACGCCTAAAATTTTGTTAGCGCACATAAACGCTGAATATGCTGAGGCGAGGATAATATATAAGATAAAAGCTCAGAACAGCTATTTAAATGATGCGAGTTTGAAATGTGTAAATATATTAAAGTCCAGGCGCAGTGGTGAGGCATTTCCTTCATTCAGTGCAATAGTAGAAATTGAGCACAAATACTTCCTGCAGGTATTGGAGTCAAAGAGACTTAATATTGGGTGGGATCGATGCCCCGTCTATGATGGGCAAACCGTGAAAAGATGCTACAAGTGTCTGGGCTTCAACCATAGCTCTAACAACTGTAACAAAAAGCTTAGGTGTAGCAAATGCATGGGAGAGCACAAGTCTGAGAGTTGCACTGACAGTGTCCAAAAAGAAGAAGTTTATGGAAATTGTTGTGATGCTGTTAAAGAATTAGGGCTGAACCTGGATGTAGCGCACAACGCATTTAGGGCCGTTTACTCAATATGTGGTTAACACTAATCTCCGTTTAAACATCATTATTGACGTGTTTGGCTCCATGCATATAACATGGAGTCGGTAACGTCGATTACGATGTTTTACCGGAGATTAGTGTTAACCAGACATTGAGTAACCGGCCCTTAGTCGTGAATGTCCTGTCTATATTTGGAAACTGAAACTAGAGAAACAAAGAGTAGGATGTTAGCAATTAGGAGTAATGGAAAAGCGTAACAGTTACTTAAATGTGTGTATCTTAATATAAATAGTATAATAGCACATAAAGCTATAGATATATAAGATATAGTTTTATGCTCCGAAACATGTACACCAGAGGAAATAAACGACTCCGAAATCAAGTTTCCGACTTATCAGTTTATTAGGTGCGACTCGTATAGTAGACACACTGGCGGGGTAATTGTAATTTTGCGA
>NW_023458556.1:99273706-99275007 GCF_013731165.1 Rhagoletis pomonella | reverse complement strand
CGACTCGTATAGTAGACACACTGGCGGGGTAATTGTAATTTTGCGAGACACAATAGACTTTAAAATAATAATAAATAGATCCACTGATAAAAATGTCTGGTCTATTGTGGTGCAATTGAAAAATTGTGAAACCAAATGGAAAATCGGGGTAGTCTATCACACACCCAGTTCGAGTGATGCAGATTTTCTGACATATATGGAGGCCATTTTTCCGAAACATGCGATAACATGGTAAATATCATTATTATTGGGGATTTTAATATAAACATTGAATATATCATCGACATATAGTAGGAAACTTAATGAGATATTCTCTCAGCAGGCAATGAAACAGTTAATCAACTTTAATACCAGGGTTACTGCACAGTCCGAAACGCTCATCGACTTGTTATACTCTAACACTAATGAAGTTTCATGTGAAAAAGCCGAGGAACATAGAATATCGGATCATGAAACCATAATGTTCAAATGCAATATAAAAAAACAAGGCCCAATCAATAAACTCTCTGAATTAATTTCTTGGGATGAGTACAGCCCAGACAACCTCATAAATCTTTTGAGACAATGCAACTTTGCAAACATGAATAGTTTCAATCTTGACGATATTCTCGAACATATCAACCTTTGTTTGATTTGATCAACTAACTTCTCGGGTACAAAGGCGGGTTAAACTTAGAAATAAATGGTATGATAGACAACTGACTGACACTCGTATAGTATAGTAGTAATAAAGAAAAGTTTAGGTTACACCAAAGGGCAGTACTCACAGGTGATTGGGTAGATTACAAAAAATAAAGAAAGAGTATAAGAAAATGATTAAAATTAAGAAAATTCGATATATGGAACACAGGGTAGGAATTAATAGAAGTGATAGTCGTTTAATGTGGAAATATTTAAAGAATATTGTTAATAATACGGGTAACAGGGACAATATCAAAGAAGTTCTCATCAACGGAAAAATATACAGAAATAGTATGGTAATCGCCGAAGAACTAAACAAGTTCTTTTTGGATAGTATCGTTGACATAAATAGTAATATAGAGAACGTAAATTGTGAACAGTTACGACAGGAAGACAGTCGAGACACCTTTAAATTTGAGAAAATTACCTCAGAGGATATCCTTATAGTGAAGAAATTTAAGACTAAAATTGGTGGAAATAATTTATTATCTGACGGTGTTATCAAGGATTCAGTTGAATACATGGGACACTTTTACGCCTTATTAATAAATAAGAGTCTTGAATCAGGAACAGTACCAAAAGAATGGAAAATCTCGACCATAGTTCCGGTAAAAAATGTG
>NW_023458556.1:99231801-99273606 GCF_013731165.1 Rhagoletis pomonella | reverse complement strand
TACCAAAAGAATGGAAAATCTCGACCATAGTTCCGGTAAAAAATGTGAAAAAACTGTAAAAGCTGAGGAAATTAGACCAATTAATACACTGCCTAGCATGGAAAAAATCTTGGAAAATGTGGTTAAAAATCAGATGGTGCGCCACATTGAAAGTAAAAACTTACTCATTAAGGAGCAATCAGGTTTTAGAACTAAACACTCTTGCGAGACTGCGCTAAATTTTGTTATATCCCAGTGGAAGGAGGACCTTAACTCGAAGATGAATATCGTTGCGGTTTTTATTGATCTCAAAAGGGCTTTCGAGACCACTGAAAGGGCAAGAATGTTGAAAAAGCTCGAATGCATTGGTATTGAAAACACGGAGCTTAACTGGTTTCGAAGCTTTCTCTCAGATCGTATGCAACAAACTGTAATCGAGTCAAGTGTGTCAAATAAAGTGGCAGTCAGTATTGGGTTGCCGCAGGGATCGGTATTGGCCCCAGTACTTTTTAATATTTACATTAACGACATAAATATGGCACTCAAGCACTGTAAGTTAAAACTGTTCGCTGATGATACACTGTTAACGATCAGTGACAGAAACTTACAGACTGCGATGACCAAAATGCAAGAAGACTTGGACTCTTTGTACAAATGGTTGTGTTTAAATAAACTTAAGTTGAGTGTAAAAAAGACACAGTTCATGATCCTCACTAGAGCAGTTAATCTTGGAACCACCAATTACAATTTAAAAATCAAAGATGAAGAATTTGAGGAAGTTAAACTCATTAAGTACCTGGGTATATATATAGATAATAAACTAAAATTTTATGAGCATGTTGAGCATACAGTGAACAAAATTGCGAAAAAAATTGGTCTTATGAAAAGATCTTGTAAGTATCTGAGAAGAAGGTGTAAAACCCTGGTCTATAGATCTATAGGAGAACCGCATTTTATATACTACCCAACAATCTTCTTCTTAGCAAGCGATGCAAATATCTAGAAATTGCAAAAAATGCAAAATAGAGCTATGAGGTTCATACTAAATAAGCGTTACGATACACCTACGCAGGAGATGATCACAGATATGAATTGGTTGAGTGTTAAGCAACAGGTTTTCTATCATGCTATGAAATTCGTATACTATCTGAGCGACAATCTTCGGTATATAAATGAAACTCATTCAAATATACTCAGGGAAAACAATTGCTTTAGACTCCCACTTTATAGAACAGAGGTAGACAAAAAAAAATATATTTTATAAAGGTTTAAAGTGTTTTAATGAGTTACCGCCATATGTAAAAGACTGTGTTTTTAAAATACTACTATTCGATCACTGTAAACCTCTGGCTATTAGGTAGGAAAGCCCGGAACGGAATGGAAACCAGGCCTTTCCATCCGACCAAGCAGCAAATGATCTAGCATACGAAAGACGCTGTGAGTATGGATCGGCAACTCGGTCTTTCCGACTATGCCCAACAGCCCGCCCATAACGCGGAGCGGAAACTAGACGGAATCCAGCGTCAGGGTTTGCATATTAATGACGACGGGAACATGGATCGGAAGCTCGGCCTTTCCGACCGTGACTATCAACTCGTGAGCAACGCGGATCGGAAACAAGGTCTTTCCGCCCGCTGCACATAGTACATATGTAAAGGTAGACTGGAGACTAGGACTCGCCAGCTACCCAACTAGTTAGACAGTATACATTTATATAGGTTATTTGATAGTTTTAGAAACATAAACAGCTTTGTAATTGAAAATTTAAACTTACATATACGCATACTTTGTTATATATTAAAAATATCTATCTGTACTTTTAAGTCGCAAGACTGTAACAAATAAATAAATAAAAATAAAATAAATAAAAATAAATATAACATTAGACGGTGGTTCTAACACATTTTATATAATTATTTATCAGAGTAAATAGAGTACATTGCATTTTTTTCAAAAATTAATGCACTTTATGATTTTTTTTTTTAATTTTTCATAAGTTTCTTTCATTATAGCTGAAAAGCAACCGTGCATGTAAGAAATTGTATGCTGCCTAAAATTTCACCTCTGGAAACTTTATCCCCTTTAAGAACTTCACCACTGTTTTTTTTACTCGATATACTGAGGTGGGCATACTTCGCCTTCTTTCATTAATTCTAATGGTATTAAAAATGTTTGGTGCACTATTTTTAAAAGCTTATATTTCGAAAATAATTGATCCGATTTTCAAAACGTGAAACGTGGTTGGAAAGGGAATTGAAATACCCTTCATTTAGTATGTATATCTATTTACATATAATGAACACATATTTCGAGAAAACAAGGAAAATGAATTATAGACATTTTTTTAATAAAAATGTATGTTTTTCTTAAAAAAATACGTAGTTAACTATATTAAAAGATAGATATTTTCAAATTTTTCGCTATTTTTTCTAATACTGTTTTGATCTTATATTCATATCTTATAATTGATTACGTATTTCTTTAAAAGACACATTTCTTATAATTGATTACGTATTTCTTTAAAAGACACATTTTTATTTAAAAAAGAACTTAATTTCGTTTTTTTTTAAATATGTATATTTGAGTAAATATATAATGAAATTACCTTTCTAAGCATGTCCACGATTTGAAAATCGGTTCAATAATTTTCGAAAAATAAGCTTATGAAAATATTGAAAACTCGACTTTTCCCACCCCATTGCACCGCCACTTTTAATTTTCATCGAAACAAAATTCGTACCATCAAAATGAGTTCGTGCGTGCGGTTGAGTACGGACGTGTTCTTTATTCGCTCTCTACAAATAATCATATTTATCGAGTAACTAATAATACTTAACCATCGAAAGACACACTAAATTATTATTGGAGTTTTGTGTCGTCGCAAACTGCCCTCAGCAGTATAAAAAATCAAACCGTGATCGCGAAAAATTCCTAAATAAACAATACGACATTGTGTGTATAAAAGTTATTAAATTATTGTTTACATAAAAAACGGCAGCTAAGTGAGAAATGAGTGTCGAGGGCGCTCACCTAAAGGAGCGCAGGCACTCAATGCAAAGCGCAAGCAAAAGAAATGCATATTTGACAATTACTGCATACAGCCCAAAAAGCAAAACCAGCAACAACAATGCTAAAGAAAACTCTTATACTGCTAACACACCATCACAAACAGCAGATGCAGCCAAGCAAAAAGCATCTTCTTGCTCTCCAGCAGTGATCAATGCGGACAACAACGCAACTGCCGATACTAATACTTCAACGGCAACAAACAAAGAAGAAGAAAAGCCAGCAAAAAAAGCTACGGTTCAGACCGGGTAGTTTCAATAAACAACTTGTTGACTAAAGAGAAGATTTTTGACAATTGCACAATTGAAAAAATTCGAAGCGGCGTTACCCAATTTAAGTTTTCTGGTATAGGGGAGTATAAATAAATAGTTGTATTAACATTTACCTTTTAAAAATAATGAATATCTTTTCTTAAAAATGTTTAAATTTTACATGAAATTGGATAACTACTTGCCAAGATCTTTATTTTTACATTAATAAAATTTTAGTGAACATATTTTAAAATTTTTTAGTGTCATTATGTCATCTGATTATTTCATAATGGAGCTAGCCAGGGCTATTACAGTTTTCTATATCGTATACGTTTATTTCTGATATATTTCAGACACTGAAATTACAATTTCGATATTTTCTTTGTCCATGTCTTTCAAGTAACTTGAAAACAGAGAAGTGAGTATTATCTAATTCTAGTATATTTCGACAATACCGTTGTTCCTGTGGGTGAAAACAAATATATTTTACTGTTCAATATTGGAGGGGGTGTGAAACAAAATTGATGATTTATTGTTAGTATGAAAACTAGCAACGCAATTATAAACTTATTAAGCATTAGACCTCTTCTCTTTCAAAAAACAAAAGGGGAAATGTTCGGTTATTTGTTCAATGGTTTTGGGATGGCAAGCGGAGACGAGCCCATTAAAAAATTGGATAAAATTAGAATTTTGACAGAGAAGATGTAGGTCCAACTCCGGCTACGCTGACCACAGTATTTGTCAAAAAAGGTCCATATTTCGAACCGAATTTATTCATAAATTTGTATCTGAAATTTAGAAATCTTTATTTTAAACTAACGTGTTTGAACACACGCGTATGCCAAATATTTTGCTTTGGGTTAAGCATTTGGACACATTAACCCAAAATTATTGTACAAGTTACCGAGCCATACCCAACAATATACCTTTTTCTCGTTCAACTTTCGATTCCAAGAACAAAATGTTTGTAAATACCAAAAAATTAATAACAAAATTTGGAGGGTTTTAGATACTGGGTATGGTAGCACGAAATGTAACAAGCTACTTAGGGCCGTTTGCACCATGTCTAGTTAATTCTAACTCCCAGTTAAACATCTTTATCGACGTTATCGACACCCATCATATAACATGTGATCGATAAAGCAGTGGATGTGCTTAACTGAAGGATGTACCTCCAGTTAGCGTTAACTAGACATGGTGCAAACGGCTCTTAATTGTCAGGTTGTTAATATGGCGACGAAAAAGTGACAATGGAACTACCTTCTTTTTTGTATCATGCCTCAGCCTATTTATCTACGAGAACAAAGTTCTAATGCTCTGGTAGATACTCTCCTAAAACTAGTAGGGAAAAAATAATGTTCATGTGGTTCCTATTAAAAAGTGTAATATACACGAAGTAAAATTACCAATGAGTTTGATAGGTGTAAGAAATCTTATTACACCTATCAACTTAAAAGTAGTCGAGGACTAGGCATCGAGTCCAGTGTGAACTCACAAGAGATAGAAAATGCTCTTAGGGAAGAAGGTTTTAAAGTGCGCAATATTTTCAACATCAAAAATAAAGAAATCATCCCGTAACTGATGTTCAAAATAGAGCTAGAACCTGACTTTCACAATCTGAAGAAAGGGGAAGTGCATCAAATATATCAGTTGCGATATCTTCTACACCGTAAAATCTCCGTAGAAGAACCCCATAAGCGTAGAGGCCATATTCAATGCCATAACGGCCAGGAATTTGGTCACACACGTCGCTACTGCACCTTACCTGGTGTCTGTGTTATCTGTGGGGATCTACACACTTCTAAAGAATGTGTGAAACCAAAAATGGAACCAAAATCTAAAAAGTGCAGAACTGCGGTGGAAATCACACTGCTAACTATAGAGGTTGTCCAGTTTCTCAATGAAAGAGAAAACAATTCCCAAAAATATTCCTATTACGCAAAACCCCATACCAGAATCCGCTAAGCTAATGTCTGCGCCAAAGACTGATAATAACTTTATTTCATATGCCCAAATGCTCAAAAATACTCCTCCGACACAACCTCTTTTTGGTCAGAAAGTAGTAACCTAGAAGCTGCTATAAACAACTTTATGAAAGTTATGCAGGAGCAAATAATGGCAATGCAGAGAGCATGGTACAAGATTTGATTAAAAATCAAAATCTATTACTTCAAGCCATTTTAGCTAAACCATGAATAATCTTAAAATTTGCTTTTGGAATGCGAACGGGATAACCCAGCATAAAAACGAACTAGAAATTTTCCTAGAGCGATATCATATAGACGTTTTGCTTGCATCTAAAACCCACCTTACGCAATTTAATAACTTTCAAATTAATGGGTACAAATTCTATGATACTAAGCATCCACACTGCAATACACATTTATGACCACTTGGGTGGCCTTACTGCATCTGCTATACCCCCTTATTCTAGAACCCGAATTTTCGTAATTCGTAATTCGTAGCTACGCTACGAAAAACGAAAATTCCACATGCTGCAACCCTTGCGGAAACATGTGCAGCATTTCCAGCTATCAGTTGTTTTTCAAAGATAGCTTAATGAAGGAAAACAAAGTGGAAAGGAATTAAAAGAACACTCATGAAGTGCTTATTTATAGTAAAATTGTTTGATTTTACATATTTTGAAGGAAACGGTGGATTCTATTGCATTTGCAATTATAGCAGCGGAGTAAGAGCGCGCTATGGGAATGATTTCACAAAGATACGCGGAGCTGTCGGGCATAGCAACCATGAGCGCGTCTATGTCAGCTTCTGGTTGAATTGTTGAACCACAAGCCAGAACCACTTCTATGCTTGAAGAACTGGTTCTCAATCCAGTTAATGCAATCACAGCTTCTTCCAAGCCATTGAAGACATGTACTTTGTTAGGTCCACCACCTGTTGCACTTGCTTCTGCCTTCGGCGGCGCTTAGGGATTATAACCCTTACTAAGTAGAATTCTCCTTTCAAAGGTATACAACACTTCTTGTGCACATCACTCCGGCTACGCCATCCACAGTATTTTTGCGCAGAACCCACGTCGAAATTCGCAAAAAAGTGTATATTTGAATAATTTTGAAACATTTATTTTAAATAACATCTTAATCCTTTGATTACACGTGATGTTAAAGTTTCTGGATTCGGATTATGCGTTTGGACACAACAACCGAAAATCATTGTACAAATAACTAAACCGAACCCAAGTTTCCCGATAAAGGGCCAAAAAAGATTCTGTTTTACTCGTTTATATAAAGCAGTGGATAATATACTTATATGCGAAGGGCAAATTTATCTGTTTAAATGAACACCACTAATATTTCCTGAAAACACACATCGATTTACGTCTTTTATATCGCCTCCGACACAGAATTGTTTTCGTACAAAATTACGCAAAAAAGCGTACTCGTTCGTTTTTAGGCATGCCATTGTTACGAATTTCGAAAGTTCGAAAATACGATTCGGATTGCAGCATACTATTTCTACGATTCGTAGCAAAATCCGAATACGAAAGAGTTGCAGAATAGGGGTGATATACTGCCCCCCTCGTCATAACATAACAGAAAAACTATTTAATGACTTTTTCCTAAAGTTTGACAGTAAGTTTATTGTAGCAGGAGATTGCAATGCAATCACATATTCTGGGGATCTAGATTGATTACACCAAAGGGTAGAAATCTATATAAAGTAATCCCGAACAGAGGATTTGACGTCTTGTCTACTGGTAAGCCAACGTATTGGCCATCTGACTGGCAAAAAATACCCGATCTTATTGACTTTGGTGTAATAATAATAATACTGAAGCCTTATTTGATCTCTTTTCAGCATGCGCAGAAACCCGTTCTTCGAGAAGCACCATTACGTACTCAGAACGGAAGCTGGGCGAGGAATGATGAGGATAAAGCAAACGCTTTCGCCTCTTATCTTTCACAAGTCTTTAGTCCCAGTGAAGGCTATCATCATTCCAATATTTCAATACCCCCCAGTAGCCTTACCACAAATCCGCTTCGGGTTAAAAAGAAAGATTTAATTAACACCATTGTTCATGATATTCAGAAGAATAAAGCGCCTGGTAACGATAGGATTACAGTTGAAATGATAAATGAGCTTCCACAAACTGCCGTACATTTTTTGTTACATTTTTTCAATAACACGCTTAAGTTGGGGCACTTCCCCGACTTATGGAAACTTTCGGAAATAATTATGGTGCCAAAACCAGGCAAAGATCCGACGGTAGTAAGTTCATATCGGCCGATTAGTTTGATTTCTGTATTTTCCAAAATATTTGAAAAACTTCTATTGAAAAAAATACAACCTTCACTTACAAGTAACCAAATAATGCCACCACATCAGTTGGTTTTCGTGAAAAACATGGCACTGTGGAACAAGTTCATAGAATTGTTTCTAGTATTAGAAAAGCCTTCGAAGGGAATCAATACTGCACCGGTGTATTTTTGGACATCTCTCAAGCTTTTGACAAAGTCTGGCATGATGGCCTTATATACAAACTAAAGGCTTCACTCCTTGCAAATACGCATGCAATTTTGAAAGGCAGAATTCCTTTAGAACGGAAAGTCACCCAATATATGCAGTTGTCCCTCAAGGCAGTGTTCTAGGACCCATATTGTACGTAATATACACTCGTGAATTGCCAATTGATGATAGTCTAACCATTTCAATCCTTGCTGATGACACAGCTATCCTAAGCAATAGTTCATACCCTAAAGAGGCTTCTTACAAGCTTCAAGGATATTTGAAACAGTTAGAGCTATGGCTAGGTTCTTGGAGGATAAAGGTTAACAAGAGCAAGTGTGTTCAGACAACATTTACTTTGAAGACAGAAACTTGCCCATCACTAAAAAATAAACAGCAAGGCTATACCACAAAAAGATAGTGTCAAATACCTTGGGATGACAATAGATAGAAGGCTTACCTGGAAAAAGCATATAGAAAACAAAATTTCTCAAGCGAAGCTAAAACAAGCAAGCTTTCAATCGGTTACAGGACACAAATCTAAATTAAGCCTAGATAACAAGATGTTGCTTTTTAATATGATGATTAAACCATGGTGGGCATATGGAATCGGGCTTTGGGGCACAGCGTGCAATTCCATTTTGAACAGACTTCAAAGACTGCAAAATACGAATATCCACAAAGATCTTAATGCAAATACGGTACATGAGGACATAAGAGGGCTAAGCACCAGTTACTCAGCACGGTTAATGAACCATCCCAATCGACTAGACAGAGATATTCTTAGCCCGAGATATGCAAGAAGACTAAAAAGAAAGGATTTCTCCGATATTATCAAATGATGCGCAATATAATAAATTTCGATATCCGTAATATATCAATTTCAGCTCTGGAACTCGTCCTTACAGACCGACTACGCAACACCATTGTACTTAAATATAGGGCAGCGAAGGCGCAGCGTGGAAACTAGTCCTTTCCACCCGCCCAGGCAGTGCGGCTCTCAAACTCGTCCTTTCAGACCGCCTGCCCAGAACGATATCCAGCGATCCTGCTGCTCGGAATCTTGTCCATTCCGACAGCCGCAACAGCTGTAATAAATATATATGCAGTGTGACCGCGGGCTTGTGAAAAATTGTAGCAGAGAAGAGGCTTAAAATGTATCAATATGTATAATTTTTATTTTTATTTTAAGTATCAAAGTATCAATATGGATTAAAACCAATAATTTTTATGAAAAGCCCTTTTTCAAAACAATTAAACATTTATTAATTGCAAAAAAGGTACACGTATCAGTTGTACAGTTGTAATAAAGAAATTGTCTTAGTTGTATCAGTTCAACTGGGTATTAATATAAAAAACAGCAAACATGCCTTACATATAATCTTATTTTTGGTTTAAATACTTTTTCTACTTATAGGACTCAGTATTCAAATTTTTATCATTTTTAAGACATTTCGAAAACATTATGCATTCCACCGTTGGCAAAGTGGAGCGATTTGCCCTATTTGTTTTGATCAAATTCAGATCTTAGAAAATGAGCTCTGCATAACAAGTTAAAAACACAAGTTAGTTTGAAATATAAAAAGTTATTTAAAGAATTTTATAGCTTGCTTACTCCTCTCAAAAACTATTCTATGTCTTCAACGCATTCTACTTTATTATCGAATTTAAAAAGTTGCCATTGTTTACAAATCTCTCTTTGTCGCTTTCTTTGTACAAATTAGGAAAAATGTTTTAAACTGTTAAAAATGTCGAATTACCGCTTCCTTTGTATGGCAATAATTGGTCACATGCAAGGCTTTTCAAAATTTCACTGTTAAAATCAAATCACTTTTTTATTTGCAGTTCAATTAGAGTCCGACCGATGAATCGGCCGATGCCGAGGCTAGCATCGGCCAAAAGAATCGGAATCGACCGTATTTTGGCCGATTCTTGAATGAGGTATTGTCATTTAGTTATTTGGTTATATTTTTCTTATGTTATTATAAAAATTTATAAAAGAATTTATTCTTAAAATGAAATTATATTCAGGATTTAATCGGCAAAGAATCGGCCGATGCTTCGGCCGATGAAAACCTGAAAAAAGAAAAACATAGTCAAATAACTAAATAACATAACCTCCTTCAAGAATCGGCCAAAAACGGCCGATGCCTATTCTTTTGGCCTATACTAGCCCCGGCGTCGGCCGATTAATCGGTCGGACTCTAAGTTCAATATAACATTGCTGATTTATTTTTTTTTCAATTAGTACTTTACTTAAATGTGCTGTTGATATCTTCGTCTCTGCGGCACAAGTAATATATACTTCATTAATAGGTAAATGATTATCTGGGTTGCAAAGGTCTATATCAGCTGTGTCACTTGAATACAGTTTGGTAAAAAAAAAAATATAAATTTATACTTACTTTCAAAATTGTTATGTATATATATATTGTTGCTGTATAATTCACTTTGAAAATCTATGTTGATTCGATTGACAATATCCAAAATATTTGACAAAACTAAAAAATAAATTTTTATTGGCGCGGAATCAACTTTTTTCGGCAATAGCTGGCGCTTGGTTCACAACGTGATCGAAGCAAGATATGAAAAATAATTGCAATGCGCTTCACTGGGGCAGTAAGTTTTATGATTTTTAACACCAACGTAGTTTTGAAACGTGGCAAATTCGTCCGCCCTTTTAGCGCTATGTGCGAAGAAATTGTAAACATCTCTGACCAGTTTTTCGACTTATACGGAATTTTTTTTACACTATTGGAAAAGCATCAAAATTTAAAAAAAAGTATTTATCACTTTTGATCCACTTGGATCAAAACAGTCACACTGTATATATGTATGAAAAATAAAAAATTTCTAAGTATTGCTGCATAAGTTTTAAATTCAATAGTAGTTTGTAAGATTTGAAAACTTATTGTTAGTTTCGAAAGAAAGATTCAATAAATACGTACATACCTGATTGATGTAAAATTCGGGAGAGTAACGTGAATATGAGCTGAGAGAGATCTATCAGTATTTTTATGTTCTGTATATGTACATCACACAGGCAATATACAAAATCTGCTAAGACGTCATATTTCTGTCAAAATTTTCAAGAGTTAGCGGTATCACTATCAGCGCCACCTTCTCTATTCGTTTCACCATGAGCAGTATCAATAATGGGCGATATTTTCTTTAAACTATCGAGAGTCTATCAATATTCGCCTATTTTGTAAAAGATGAAAATCTAATTGGGGAGCATTTATAGTCAAAATTAAGTTGGTACTTAAAGTTGGTTGTAACTTTATTGACAGATAACCCATCCAAAATTATAGGGGTCTTTCCTTAAACTCGTAAAAGGCTCGTAAACCTCGTAAAGCTCGTAAATTTACGAGCCTCGTAAAAGAACTGTCAAATTTGTATGGAGCTCTATTTACGAGACCCTCGAAACGAAAATTGCTTCACAAAATCCTGGTTTATCTGTCAAACATTCAGTTAACGCACTTTTCACAAAGGGGCGTTCCCATAAAAGCCTCGTAAACTTACGAGTTTTACACAGTTTAAGACTTTACGAGTTTAAGGGAATCCCCTATATGTAAAAAATCAACTAAGGCTTTCTGCACATTGGTCGTCCAATCATAGTTGCTTCATCGTCACAATCATGATGCAACGATTACATGACGACTACACTTTCGCACACCCAGTCGTGATATTTCAATTCATGTGGCGTCTAAAAATTCACTTGGAGCAGGTATTTTCTGTTTTTCTGGTTGATATTTTCGCGTAATATTTACAAAAACCTGCAGTTTTTTAAATATAGACTGTGCTGCAACAATTCTAGACATCATTTTTCAGTAATATTTCTCCTTTTCTTTTCCTGAAATGTGTTTTTTTTATGCACACAGAGACTTTTTACAATTTCGTCATATTTTATAGTTAAAACGCTCACATTTATTGAATTTTAATGCAATTATCCACTTTTTAATAATCTCCACAGATTTAATGCAAAAAAATACTAATTTTTATATAATTTTAATGCAAATATTAACTTTTTGACTAATTTTTCCCATAAAATGTAAACAAACAATGCGTGCACAACGATTAGCAAACGACAGTGCCGTACTTATCCGTTTCTGTATCTTCTACGATATACCGATAACTAGCCGATAACGACAAGTGTGCAGATCTCCTTTGAAATGCATGTGCTCGGCTCAAAATTTCAGGGCGAGACGATAACGCAACTATGATTGGACGACAAGTGTGCAGATAGCATAACTACTAGCCTGTGTGTCAGTTGACCTAAATTTTAGTACCTAAACTAATATTCCACTAAAAATTTCCAGCACTGCTACAGTCTAGGAAAACAACTGCCAAAACTGTGCGAGTTCATTTGACAACCTAATTTTTTTGGGCATAAGTAAAAAATAGGGCTATATATAAAGAAAAAGTGGGAATAGTTCGCCTTCTTTCATTAATTGTAATGGTACTAAAAATGTTTGGTGCAAATTACTAGAGGCGGTGCTAGGAGATGGTAAAAGTAGAATTTTCACTATTTTAAAAAGCTTATACTTCGGAAATCATGTATATCTATACATATAATGTACACATATTTCAAAAAAACAACGAAAAATGAAATTATAGCAATTATAGAAAATGAATTATAGCCATTTATAAAAATGTATGTTTTTCTTAAAAATATACGTAGTTAACTATAGATAGATTTTTCAAATTTTTCCCTATTTTTTTAAATACTGTTTTGTTTTTATATTCATATCTTATAATTGATTACGTATTTCTTTAAGAAAAAGACACATTTTTATTTAAAAAAGGACATAATTTGGTTTTTTTAATATACATATTTTAGTATATAGATATACGTACTAAATGAAAGGTATTTCAATTACCTTTCCAACTATGTCCACGGTTTGAAGATTTTCGAAAAATAAGCTTATGAAAAAATTGAAAACTCGACTTTTACCACCCCATTGCACCGCCAGAACAACAACAACAACCGCCACTTTTAATTTTCATCAAAACAAAATTCATACCATCAAAATCAAGAATAAGGGCCGGTTTATTAAAGACTGATTAAATTATTTTTAATCTGCGATTGGTTAATCGCTGATATCTTTAATTGACAATTTCGTTTTCACCAAGGTCCGATTAGCTTACCTCCGATTATGTCGATCATTGTGAATTTTTTCATAAAGAGTTCACAAAAGTTGCATTGTGAATCGACAAAAGCAGACTACACAGCTGATTTTTGTTTTTTTGTGGTTTTTGTTTGCAGTTTTCTTGTTTTAAACAATTGACAATTGTGTTAAAGATATTGTGCTTACCAATTTGTGTACCAGCTCGTTAATTATTAGCCTATTCCCGTAACCAGGATTTGCAGGTTTTAGAGGAAAAGCTGTTTCTGCCTTTAATACAACTTGTATGAACGTGGCGGACGGAAAGCTTCCTGTAAAACCTGCAAATCCTGGAGTACGGGAATAGGCTATATGATAACCCACATATTCCTTCAAATATCACATCACTTTTGGATTCATTTTACATGGTCGTATAGAAACTGGACGCACTTTAACAATTTAAAGAATCTCGCAGGAATAGCTTCGTGTTTTGTGGAAAATAAGAAAAATGGATTCAAATAAAAGAAAAAGTCGCCTTCCAAACTTTACCAGCGCGGAGGAGACTTTATTAATATCTTTGGCCGAGCAGCACGCCATGATTTTAGAAAATAAAAGGACTGATGCTGTATTCTGCGGGGAGAAAAAAAAGTTGTGGGAGAAAATTGATGTTGCGTTTGAGTCCCAGATGGGTGTTAAAAGAGGGCCGAAGAACTTGCGAGAAAAATACGAAAATTTGAAACGAAAAGCAAGAAAGTCCCTAGCCGAAGAGAGAAGGGAAATGTACAAAACAGGTGGTGGCCAAATCCGAAGCTATACTGACTCCAACACAGACAGGCTAGCAGCTTTAATGGGCCAGTCGGCAACCGGCTTGTCCAACAGTTTTGATAGTGATGGTAAGATTTTTTGTACATATGTTTACACGTGATAGTTATTGATGTTTAATAATATTAATGGTATTTCAGTCATTACATATGAAATAGAGACGATAGCAGAAAATGACGTCGTTCCCGAAATTTTTGGGACAATACAAACGATTGGAGCGCATGGAACCCAACACTGCTTAAAAAGAAGAAATCTGAAAAACTAGCGGTGAAAAATGAAAAGGGAAAGCAAAAGCTTGACCATCAACAAGCTTTCTGGGAAGATGAGAACAAGAGAGCAGCCGAAATACATCAGTGGGCAAAAAAAACACGAATTAAAGATTTCGGAAGCAGAGATGAAGTTAGAACTTTTACAAATTGATATGAAATTAAAAAACAGGCAAAGTGAAAGTCAGTGTACATACACAACAGAGTATATATAAATTAGAAAGGTGAAAGAGTTCCTTATCAACACCTGAAGTTGCTTTATTCGTACATATATATTTATTTTTATCAATGGGCTCGATGTATTCCAAACGGTTATGATACGTTTTCCTCCAAAATTTCGGGAACGTTATCATTTTCTGCTATCGGCTCTATTTAATACGGAAAGACTGAAATACCACTAATATTTAGTTTTTTGAAAATTATTATTTAATTTTATTTATATAAAACTCATTTGGAAGGTATTTTCAGTGTCAAGAGTATGCATACGCAGATGTTTCGATGATTTTTATTTATTTACACTATAGAGCAAAACTAAGTACAGGGTGGTTTCTGTTAAATATTTGCAAGATTTTTTAAATTAAAAATTTTTTTGTTATTGCTTTATAAAAATATGGTATATGCTGTACCCAAACCCATATAAATCAAACTTTCAATTTTCATACGGAGCTTAGAAAAATTCAACAAAATGTCATCCCAATTTTTTATTTTTTAATCAGAATTTTTAGAAAATGTTTGGGTATGCAGTTTTTTACCCAATACAATCTTAGTCTGGTGAAGGCAAGTCTCAACCGGCTAAAAAATCGCGTTGAGTTTTAACAATTTTTATTTTGCTGACGGCTTTTTTTCAAATAAGCAAGAATTTCTTATGGAAAGAATGCGCAAGACCGTTTGCGAAGAAATTAAAAAAAAAATCAACGCCATATTTTATAAATTGCATTTGTTGTAAGAAAAAACCCGCAAAAGCCATCACCAAAAAAATATTAAAAATCAACGCGATTTTTTAGCCGGTTGAGACTCGCACTTCATCAGACTAAGATTGTATTGGGTAAAAAACTGCATACCCAAACATTTTCTAAAAATTCTGATTAAAAAATAAAATATTGGGATGACATTTTGTTGAATTTTTCTAAGCTCTGTATGAAAATTGAAAGTTTGCTTAAAAAACCTTGCAAATATTTAACAGAAATCACTATGTACTCGGTTTTGCACTATAATGTATATTTTCTATATCAAATTTGATTTTATTTTTTATAAAGATTACTACATAGTTCATTCAACAGCGAAAACCAGTGTAGTACAATGCAGCAAAAAATCATCAAAAATCAACGTTAATTTTTAACGACTTTGAACTTGCCCTTTATTATATTAAAATTTACAAAACTGATTACTCAAAATGTTTCTAAGGAATCGAAATGCAAAGTTGAAAATTTCTTGCATAATTGCATAGCGTATTGTTGATGCTGGCTGTATATTCCAAATGGGTTCAGCTCATGTAAATCTTTATATTTTACGAAATATTTTGGCGAAAGTCTTAAAATATAATAAAATTTACAACTCCGCTAGAAAAACAGTGCCGATTTTTTTTATGAAGAGTGATGCACTCGAATATACTTACATATATGTACATATTTTTGTATATTACAAATACATATGTATATCTATGTAGATAACATAGTCTAGTAATAGGAAATAAAATAAATAAATTGTCTACAAAACAGAATTTTGTTTATATTATGAAAATGCTTTTGAAGGTATGCATCTTACAAAATTTATGTTAGCCTATTAATATATACATACAGTTGTCCACAAAATAATAGCAGTACGATATCTTGAAAACTTTGGCTATTTGTCTTTTGTTTATTTAATGCTTATTATTTTTTTTGTAAAAGTCTAGCTGGTTCTACAACAAACACCATATAAATTAATATTTCAAACTTTGTACAAATATTATAAGTATACCAAAATTTCAAACTTTTTAATCAGAATCTTTAGAAAAAATTTTTGTATAGAGTTTTGTAGCCTTTAAGATATAGTGTATGTTTAGGCCAACAGCCTAATTAACTTGAACGTGTAAATGCACTGTGAGGAAATTGTGATGTTTTGCCATATGGCAACGCGAGCAGTTGACGAGTGTAGATACGGGCCCAATTCATCCTCATTGGCGGACTAGATGCCACATTGGACAATAAATTCTACCGTTCAACTCTCCAACTGAAATCCCGCTATGGGAAAAAACTGTGTTGAGAGACGAACGGTTCAGGTCAAATAAGTGCCCTTGACATTCCTCGATCGGCTTTTGCATGCAGCAGTTCCAGCCACTAAAGAAGATCATCTTTAATACAGTCCACAGCCCAATCTGCCCGACCTCAATCGGCTCGAGGCGGAACAGTGTATGAGGTGTAAGATTCAAGTCGCTAAAAAATCTGATTAAAAAGTTTGAAGTTTTGGTGAAACTTTGAATACTTCTTATAATTTTTGTACAAAGTTTGAAATATTATTTTATGTGGTGTTTGTTGTATAACCAGCTAGACTTTTATTAAAAAAATAATAAGCATTAAATAAACAAAATAAACTAAAAACTACTGTACATATCATACACTGGTGGCCGGATAATTAGAAACGATCTATTTGTAAATATTAGTTTTAATTTATTTTTTTTAGGAAAATATAGTGCATACTACACCGAAAATCAAATAACTCAAAGCTTTAAACTTTGTATAAGATTTATAATAATTCGACGAAGTTCGAAAAATGGACATCAAAATTTAAAACTTTTTATTTGGAACTCTTAGAAATAATTCGGGTATGCAGTTTTATAGCTCATTCATCTTTAGTATAATATTGTGCAAGACTATGTTAAGCGATTTCTTCCATACAAAGTGTGTTCAACATTTTTTTTGTATGATAGGAAATGAGCAACACCGCTAACAAAAAAAATTTTTAAAAATCAACGAGATTTTTGAGCTAATTCAAACTTGCACAATATTATACTAAAGATGAATGGGCTATAAAACTGCATATCCGAATTATTTCTAAAAGTTCCAAATAAAAATTTTGAAATTTTGATGTCCATTTTTCGAACTTCGTCGAATTATTATAAATCTTATACAAAGTTTAAAGCTTTGAGTTATTTGATTTTCGTTGTAGTATGCACTATATTTACCTAAAAAAAATTAATTTAAAAATAATATTTACAAATAGATTGTCAAAACTTGAAAAAGAAAATCGTTTCTAATTATCCGGCCACCAGTGTATATGGTACGAATACCAACCGAACCCGAATTCGAATATTAATACAGTAACTGGCACTCCTGGTATTCCTTTATAACCTGAAAAAAGAATAATTTACATTATTTATCCGTGGCTTAATGAGCTGACTTATGTATAAACTAACCTTGCAAAATAGTCTCTGATTAAACTCGACCTCATAAAAGAGACTCCTGGCGTTTCGGTCGTGGATTCATCTGCCTCCATTGCATTTTCAGTGGACTCTTCAGCAGTAAAATTCTCTTCTTCGGATGGATCCGCATCTCTTCTGGTTCTGATTTGAGACTCGTTATACAACCGTTCCGCAGCAGTGTTAGGATGTAAAAGCGGCGTCATCATGTATCTACTGACACCATACCCACTATCGCCTAGTACAAAGCAATCCTTGAATTGATTTAGCTCAAAACGATGCTTAATACGGCTATTATTAAAAATGTTGGCATCATGTGCGGAGCCAGGCCATCGACATACAAGATCAGTTATCTCCAGATTTGCATAGCAGACTGTTTGTACATTATACGAAAAGTACCCTCTCCGATTTCGGAATATTTCGGCGTTTACTCCACCAGGCGATTGGATCTTTACATGGGTGCAGTCTATACATCCAACGACTTTTGGGAAATTTGCAATCCGATGAAAACTACGATTAACAATTTCCAATTCTGCACTGTTTTTTGGCATTTTAATATACTCTCTCGAAAGTTCTGCGATTGCATAGGAGACTCTTTTGACTACTCGGCTTGCAGTGGACGTACTCACTCCACAGAAATCAGCCACTGTAATTAAAAAGCTTCCTGATGCATAGAAGCTAGCAATAACATTTCCAATGGGCTCAGTGCGTGGTTTCTGTAAAACGAATTTTATTAATACAAACGATGCTATTTTTAATATACATATGTAAACCATATTTCCACAAACCTTTGAGTGTAATTTCGAATTTTTCTTTGATTTTTTTCAAAAATATACAGAGCACTTTTTTTTGAAAGACGAAACCTTTTTACAAATGTATACTCGTCATATTCCTCAAAGAAATTTGCTTTCGCTGCATATGTTCGCGGTTTTCTTATAACGCGCATCGAATCCAAATTGGAAATAATAGAAAGCCCAATTATATGTTCCATAATTATAAAAATGTGCGTGTAAATAACAATAAATTAATTTTTGAAATGTTTGACAGCTGTCAGATGTCACTTTTTGATCTGTTAGCAGCTAACCAGTGGCCATCGCCTGGTAAACTTAATCGGTTTGTTAACCGACGAATTTGTGCTAATCGGGCATTGAAAAAACGCTTTTTTCACCAAAACACCGATTACTGAAACACCGTTTAGGCACTAATCAGTCTTTAAGAAACCGGCCCTAAGTGGCGAGCCACGCCTACTGTTTCTTTTGTTCTAGCTCATCGGACCCTATTCTTTATACTTTAAGGGCTGGTTACTCAATGTCTGGTTAACACTAATCTCCGGCTAACCATTGTTATCGACGTTACCGACTCCCTGTTGTATGTATGGAGTTGTTGTTGTTGTTGTTGTAGCGGCACTACTAAGCCCCGCCTGTTTCGGGTCAACTTTTAATCATTATCGTCAAGCACAACTAACGGTAGGCCCAAGAAACGAGCTGTTTCGATGGGGTCGGACCAAAGGGAGAGAGGTGTTAGTTGAGTCGGATTGAGCTGGCATGTGAAGAGGTGGTTGGTGTCGTGGGGGGAGTCTCCACATGCCGGGCACTCATTTGGGATGTTTGGGTCGAGTCTGGACAGGTAGCTGTTTAGGCGGCTACAATATCCAGACCGTAACTGAGCCAGGGTAACGCGGGTCTCTCTAGGTAACTGAAGCTCCGTCTCTTCCACAGGTGGTGATTGGGCTCCGATAACGACATTCCTAGGCCGGGAGTCGAGGTAGGTGGAGACAGACTCCCTATGAATGTCGTTAATCGCTCGTCTGTACGTCATTGGGTCCAGTGGTTGGTCTGTGTAGGTCTGGACTGCGTCCTTGTACATGAATAGGTGCCCCCTGACGTGCCTGGGCGGAGGCTCCTCCTCCAGCAGTGGTCTGTTGGGGTGTTCACTTCTGTGACACCCCACAAGAAACTGCTTACAGAGCATCTTGTTGTGTTCCCTTACGGGGAGCACTTGGGCCTCACTGTGTAGGTGATGCTCAGGCGTCATCAGAAGGCACCCGGTCGCTGTCCGGAGTGCGGCGTTCTGACAAGTCTGTAGCTTCGTCCACTGCGTCCAACTAGTCCCCGGCGTCCAAACTGGCGCAACATAATTTAGAACCGGCCGGCCAATTGCCTTGTATGTTGCCAACAACGTTTCTTTGTCTTTGCCCCAAGTGCTGCCGGCGAGCGACTTGAGGACCTTGTTGCGGCTCTGTACTTTGTTGACAACTGCGGTTGTGTGCGCGGAGAAAGAGAGCAGGCTATCAAAGGTAACCCCTAAAATTTTCGGGTTGTTCACCGTCGGTATTGGTGTGCCGTCGACGTGAATGCCTAATTCAAGCCTGACCTCCTTCGTCCAGGTGGTGAAGAGGGTCGCCGTTGATTTCGTTGGGGAGAGGGTTAGGCTCCTTGCAGTGAAGAAGCGAGAAAGGCTGGAGAGATAGCCGTTTACTTTTGAGCAGAGGTCATCAATTCCATTCCCAGACGCCAAAATCGAACAGTCATCAGCGTAGGAGATCAGGGAAACTCCTTCAGGTGGCTGGGGGAGTTTCGAGATATAGAAGTTAAAAAGTAAGGGGGAGAGAACACCACCTTGTGGAACCCCTTGTTTTATTCTTCTAGGTTTCGAGGTTTGATCTCTGAAGATTACTGATGATTGCCTACCACTCATATAATTCGCCGACCATCGCTTCAGTCCCTGTGGGAGAGAGGAGGCCTCAATGTCTTCTAGCAGCGTGGAATGGCAGACGGTGTCAAACGCCTTTGACAAGTCCAGCGCTACTAGGACAGTTCTCTCACAGGGGCGGTTTCGATTTAGGCCGCGGGTTATCTGGGTGTTTATGGCGTTAAGTGCTGTTGTTGTGCTGTGCACTTTACGGAAGCCATGCTGATGTTTCGCTGGGGTTAGGTGGCAGGTGAAGTATGGGAGCAGCAGGGCCTCAAGTGTCTTCGCGACCGGGGAAAGGAGCGTTATCGGGCGATAAGAGTCTCCTCTGTTTGCGGGCTTCCCCGGTTTCAGCAGTGGGACCACTCTCCCTGATTTCCACACATCAGGAATGATGAGAGTGGTCATAGACAAATTGAGGACCTCCGTGAGGTATGCTACCCCCACAGGCCCCAAATGTTTCAACATCAGCATACAGATTCCGTCGGGTCCAATGGCTTTGGAGGCTTTCGCCTTCCCGATGGCCCCCTTTACTTCACCGCTGGTGAAAACAAGTGGTGCATCGTTTTTGGGCAGTTTGTGCAGCCTCCTGGTCACTCGACGTTTGGCCTTGTCTACCGAAGGATGCAGTGTGAATTGCCGACTGAAATAGTTCGCGCATTTCTTCGGGTCCGATGAGGCGTGACCTTCGAATGAAATTTCCACTCTGTCATCACGCTTCGTCGGGTTGGACAAGGACCTCACGGTTGACCAGAGCTTACTCACACCAGAGGTGAAGTTACAGGCATTCAAGTGCTCTTCCCACTTTGTCCGCTTGTGTTGATTTACCAGTTGCCGAATCTCCAAATTAAGTTCCCTCAAGCAAGGGTCCCCGGGGTCGACCTGGCGTAGGTGGTCACGCTCATTTGCTAGTACAGCTGCTTCAGCCGGGAAATTTGGGCGGACTTCCGCGATGCGTCCGGACGGTATGAAGCGAGCTGCTGCGGCTGTGACTACCTTGCGGAACTGGCGTTCGCCAGCATATACGTCTGTGGGTGTGGGGAGGGCGGCGAAGCTGCTCTCGGTAACTTCCGCGAAGCCGTTCCAATCAGCTTTGTTGAAGTTGGTGTAGGTTCGGTGATCCGCGGGAGCAAAGTCGGTGGGCTTATTGATCGAGATGATTATGGGCAGATGGTCTGATGCTAACGTTAGCATAGGTCGCCATGATATGCTATTTATCAGACCAGCGCTAGCAATTGTTACGTCTGGCGAGCTGCTGCAGCTGCCCACAATCCTGGTGGGGGCGTCGTCGTTCATGGTGCAGAATGTCGAATCGTCTATCTGCTCAGCCAAACTGTTTCCCCTCCGATCATTGGCCAGGCTTGAGTGCCAAAGATCGTGGTGCGCATTGAAGTCACCTACTACCAATCGGTTTTCGCCTCTGAGTAGCGCACCTATGTCAGGGAGATATCCAGCCGGGCAGCAGGTGACAGGGGGTATGTACACGTTAAATATTTCGAGCTCGACATCGCCTGACCGGACAGCTATGCCCTGACATTCTAGGGTAGTGTCCCTTGGGTCGATGTCTTCTTCGATTAGCCGATACTGCACTGTGTGGTGTAGAATGAACGCTAGTCCACCACCATTATCTCGCTCGCGATCTTTACGGAGCACATTGTAGGCGGCGCAACCCAACAGAGTTGAGTTGCTGTGCAACTTCGTTTCTTGGACCGCAGCTATCAATATGCCGTGCCGACCCATGAAGACTGCTATCTCCTCAATCTTGCTCTGGAGTCCGTTGCAGTTGAGTTGGAGTACGTTTATGTGCCTTGGGAGGCTGGTCGCGATACGGGGGGTCAGAGAAGTGTGGGGCCTACCTTGGGCCTGTTGCGCCAGACGCAGTTGCTGTTGCAGCCTGATGGTAGGTGGCTGCGATATGGGCGTTGTTGTCTGCGTCGGCGGTGCACTACAGCAAGGGGCGCTGTAGTTTGTAGTCCATTCGCGAGTGGTGCGTAGACCAGAACATAGCCGGAAGTGACACCAGCCAAGGCATGTGTTGCATTTGACTGATGTCACATTCCGGTATATTCTGTTCTGGCACACGGAGCAGATGGTGTGGGCAACCAGTAGCTGCTGGTTGGCTCGCGCTCGCGAGTGGGACCGGCCGGTAGGTTGTGTGGGAGGGGTATGTTGGGAGGTTTGCTGTTGCTCAGGGGAGCTTCTAGGGGCCGTGCAGGCTCTTCGGGTGCCCGTGCATTACGCGAGTGGGTAGCCGTGGAGGCTGATTGTGCCATTTGGCTTGAGCAACAGGGAGCCACAAAGTTTGTGGTCCACTCCCGGTGAGACCTAAGGCCAGAGCAGGTTCTTAGGTGACTCCACCCGTTGCAGGAGTTGCACCTAACCGAAGTGGAGTTCGAGTGGAGTCGATTCTGGCAAACACAGCAGAAGTAAATTTCAGGTCCGGGGTTGGGCTCTACGCCCGCCCGGAGAAGAAGGATGCGGAGCAATCCGGCTGCAAGGTATTGCTCCATGGACGGATAATGATTAATGGGTATCGCCGATCTAGACGGGGTTAGATCGCCGAAACAACAGCCCTTGGTCGGGTGAAACCCGAGTCATTCCGGTACGTAGAACCGGCTGTCGTGGGAAGTGGGGAGTCGAAGACGTCGATAACGATGTTTAACCGCAGATTAGTGTTAACCGGACATTGAGTAACCGGCCCTTACTATAGCATGTCAACATTTTTAGGTTTTAGTTGCGATATTTTTTCGTTTACTCTTAAAACTGCTTTACTGTACATTCGTTCCGATCCTACTGATGATGACGCTAGGCCAACATAGTTGCCATATATTATTTTATATAAAAGTATTGCCGCTTTTCCAATGCACATTCAGCATTTTTGTGTCATAAATTTGGGGCCGGTTCTTCAATATCTGGTTATCACGACTTGCCGGTTAAACATAATTATTGACGTTTTCGACATCATGCTTATAACATGAGATCGATAAAGCAGTCGTTGTATTTAACCAGAGCTTCTACCTCCGATTTGTGCTAATCAGGCCTTGAACAACCGGTCCAATATATATAAACCTTCAATAGTGAAAATACTCGATAGTTTTTCAAAACTATCGATGGTGAAAAAAAAACCAAAACCATCGATAGTGCCATCGATAGTTCGGCACCACTGCTATTTGGAAAGAGTGTTATATATTGTTTTTAGCTAAGGGAAAGTATTTGTTTTGAAGCAGATTGTTGCTAATAATGAGGACATAATGTGGAGGCAAGCGAAGCAGTTATGTAATATTAAACAATTTATTGTAACGAAGCATCCTAAGGAACTGGGATATGTCAAACTATTTCCGATTTTACGTATTTCGCCGCCACATAACGAGGTTAACTGTTTTAATTTTTTCTGCTCATTGTTTAGATTCTTACAGGATTATATTTTTCAGATGAAACGTTATCGCAGGGAATATAAAGCAGCTGTGAATCTGCTTGCTCGTTCTTGCTCTATGTCGCCTTGCATTTTCCGACAATTACATTTTAGTAGTAAAGATTTTACTCCAAAAAAATCGGACCATAAGCAAGGCTCAGCTGGGAAAAACGGCAGCCAAAATTCAAATCAAAATGACGAAAAAGGCAGTGACAACGAGCAAAAAGTAAAATCGTTACTCACTAAGGCTTTGTTGTGGATGTTTACAGTTTATATGTTTGTCGTCTTTCTATCATTAATAACATCGCCAAGAGCAGAACGTCCTGAGGTAAAAATTCTAAAAATGCGAAAAATGCGCTCTATCGTTAACTTAATATAGGAAGTTCTAAGTCATTTGTGTTCGAAATTGAGCTTTGTACAAAGGTCGGTAGATTACATCTAAAAGCCTAATAGACTACAAAACGACTTTAATGTATTAGTTTCAGTATTTATCAAAACCAAGGATGTTAACGAAATTCCAAATTTAAGAACATTAAGGGCTGGTTTCCCCAACTCAACTTAATTAATTAAGCCAATTTTCATGACTTAGTCAGAATAAGATGTGTAAAACGTAGGCTAACTTATGACTTAAGTCCAAAAAGTGGCTAAGCTAAGTTAAGTTGAGTTGGAGAAACCAGCCCTAAGTTTTATAAAGTTTGATGGGTTCCGTTTGCGTATTTTTTGAAAGGATTTTGAGGTGCTCAAACGCGTAATTCGAATCAAAAAACTTTTACACACACTTGTAGACAACAGTTCACGCTGGTAATTATCTAGTTGGGCTTTCAACCCTTAAAATTTTTCGAAATTCTGGAAATGGGGTACAAATGGACGCGTCTGCAACCCAGTAATAAGAATCTGGGGTACTGTTTAGTACGAGGCCTAACTATTTCGAGGTATTGCGTCGAAAGGGGTGACGCGATCCAAAAAAATTTACACACTCTTATAGTCAAGGGTCTACACATTATTTTAACAAATACTTTTGTAATTTTTGATCACTAATTTATTTACAAATTGGGTTTCGAATATGCCCTGTTGTTGTAAAATTAGGAAATTAGCGTAGATTTATCACTCCTATTCTCCTTAAAGCAGCAACATCACCAATCTATTTTTATATTCCCCTTCACTTTACACTTTACTCGATTAGTTATAACTTTATGACTTTAATATTAACCAATTAATCAAAATTCATTAAATAAAAACACCTTCAAAATCACGCGTCTGACTTTGGTTGCATATGCAAATTAAATGGCGGAGTTCAGCTGTCAAACTCCAAAATATGCAAAAGAATGAGAGACAAATGAAGATAACATATAACCCAGTAAGCATTAAAAATATAAAACTTTCCATGGCAAATATTTATTTACTGTCCCTGTAGCTTCTTTCGGGTGTGGGGTATGGTTGTATTGGGATCGATAGGGGTTTTAGACCTGATCATAACCATAATAGACATCACTGGGGCGGTAGCCCAGGTTTACCACACAGAAAGGGAATTCTAGTTACCTCATCCTTTCCCAAGTTGGTGCAAACCATGATACAAAAAAGAAGGTAGTTTCAATAAACAACTTTTGACGGATAATAAAATTTTTTGAAGTTTCATAAATTGTCAGTATTATCAACGGCCTTGCCACTTTGATAATATTAAAACAATACATCGGAGTATTTTCTTTCCCATATTTTTACCAATGTGAGAATATTTCAAATTAAAACTCACAATCAGTACTTGATATTTTTTTACTTACGTGGTTTGCCCCTCTTTTATTAAAAATATATAAAATGTAAACTGTTACATTGTAATTATTCTTTTTATTTTATAATAAAAACCATTAGTGCATTATGTTGTTATTTTTTTCATTTTCTTATTTTGATATACAATTTTCGTTTCTTTAATCTTGCGATTTAAAAATCGAATTCTAAAGAATGTTCTTCCCAAATAAAATCTTTTTATAATATTTTGGTCCAAATGTACTTTTAAATTTCTCATCAGATTTTGCAAAAATTTTGGCTTTGTGGTTAGCGAATCACCATTAATTTCAACTAATTTTGAATTCAAAATTTCCAATGTATGCAAAAAACTTGAATTAGGCTTGTACAGACCGCCCTCCGATAAACAGTTAACATACGTATAATTTTGATCACTTTCTTCATGCGTCCTGAAGCCTAGTTTTGTCAACCCCATTTTCGAAATTATGTAGCCGGCAAAATTTTCAAGTTCATCATATTCCACATCTTTGAGTGGACTGATGAAATCTTCTGCTTCATGCTCTTCTGCGAGCTACTTAAAAAAATTAGAAATCAAATAAAAACGAAAGGGTAAGGAGTTTACCTCGAGTTCTTCTTCTGCGGATATTTCAATATCGTTAAGTGGTTTGAAAACATTTTCACTGAGCAACTCCTCTTCAAATTTTAACATTACTTCACTTGAAGACTCAACATTTGTTTCCGTGCTCAAAATAGTTTCGTTTCGCCCTAATAAAGTTCATGCATACATTTTAGAATCCTTATGACAACAACAATAATTTCTTTAAGTGGTAAAAAATTACCTAGAAGGTATGATCGAAATCTGTACTTGAATTCGAGAGGTGACGGATGGTCATGCAGCCCTCCTTTCATATATGTTCAATAACTTCACTAAACTTCACTCATTTTCATACATTTTTGTTTACTTTTACAAAAAAAAAAAATATTATCTCTGGTGATCAGGTAGCATGAATTTTATGAAATGTCATAATTTTATTAAAAGTCAAATGGTTAGCAACAACAACGAATGTCATTAAATGGAACTACCTTCTTTTTTGTATCATGGGTGCAAACCAAAAGGAGAACCCTATTTGGTAAGGATTATCACAGCGCACGGCAGTGCGCGCGAGTGACGAAACGGGGGGAGTATTTACATATGGATGTGTGCGGTCCCATGGAAGAGAGTGGAATTGGCGGCTACAATTATTATTTTTTTATTAAAGACGAAGCAACAACCTTTCGATTTACGTATTTGCTGAAGACCAAGGATGAGGTATATGAATGTTTGAAATCGTTCATCCCCATGGCTCGCAATATGAATGGTGCTCAAATTAAATTCGTTCGTTTTGATAATGGGACGGAATTTGTGAATCAAAGGGTCAAGAAATTACTCAGCGATGAAGGCATTAAAATTGAATACATCACACCATATACCCCGGAACAGAGTGGTCTAGTTGAACGAGAAAATATAATCCATCATTGTCCAAGTTTTTATGGCCTGAGGCGGTACGAACAGCCACATACTTGTTGAACCGTACAACAAATAGCAAGTGTATTGGCAGCACACCATACGAAAAGTGGTTTGGTCGAAAACCATACTTGGGTCATATCAAGATCTTTGGAACTGAATGTTTTGTACAAGTTCCAGTACAAAAGGGTCGGAAGAAGTGGGATCCAAAGGCAAAAAAAGGTGCTTTAGTTGGTTTTGAGCCCACTATCAAGAATTTTCGCTTATATGATCCAGAGAACCAAAAGATCTTTCTCAGCTGTGATGTTCGTTTCCATGAAGTTGATTCAAAAAGGTTCGTAATTCGGGACAGCTCCGATAGTGAAGAGGAGGTAATTGTTCAGCATCAAGCACCAAATAGTGAAGCTGTTACCAGCGATGATGATCATTTTGAAGACGCACAAGAAGACAACGTAGGCCAAAGAAACAGCCAAAGGTATGAATTACGACAAGAAATCAAGCCACCAGAGCGTTTGATTGAAACTGTATGTTCTGCGACCGTGATTGAGCCGGTAACATATGAAGAGGCAATGCAATCGACAAATGCAGAGCAGTGGAAGCGACAGCCGGTTCTACGTACCGGAATGACTCGGGTTTCACCCGACCAAGGGCTGTTGTTTCGGCGATCTAACCCCGTTTACCACCACAGACCGTACCATAGCCACCACAGACCACATAACACACACAACTGCACCACCACCCACACGCCGCCGCCAACAACTCCTGGTTCCCCCTACAATCTGCACGGTATGTCAGACCAGAATATTCCGTAATGTGACATCAGTCAAGTGCAACACCTGCCTTGGCTGGTGCCACTTTAGGGCATGTTCAGGTCTGCGTACCACGCGAGATTGGACGGGGAATTTCGAGGGCCCGTGTTGCGCTGCTCGGTCGCAGACGTCAATTGCGACGCCCCCCCACCACCACCACAGGGCGGCAACCATCTCAGCAGCACACACAGCCAACGGCGGCAAGAACATACACCTCACTCACACCCCACATCACGACACGTCTCCCGAACCACATGAAGCTCCTCCAATTCAACTGCAACGGGCTACAGAGCAAGATTGAGGAGATAACCGTCTTCATGTGTCGGCATGGTATATTAATAGCTGCGGTCCAAGAGACGAAGCTGCACAGCAATTCAACTTTGTTGAATTGCGCCGGGTACAATGTGCACCGTCGAGATCGCGAGCGAGATAATGGTGGTGGCTTAGCGTTCATCACGCACCACACCGTGCAGTATCGTCTTATCGAAGCAGACATCGACCCCAGGGATACCACCCTAGAATGTCAGGGCATCGCTATCCGGTCAGGCGATGTCGAGCTCAAAATATTTAACATTTACATACCCCCTGTCACCTGCTGCCCGGCAGGATATCACCCTGATATAGGTGCGCTCCTCAGAGGTGAAAACCGTATGGTAGTAGGTGACTTTAATGCGCACCACGATCTTTGGCACTCAAGCCTGTCAAACGATCATAGGGGAACAGACTTGGCTGAGCAGATAGACGATTCGACATTCTGCACAATGAACGACGACGCACCCACCAGGATTATGGGTAACTGCAGTAGCTCGCCAGACATAACAATAGTCAGCGCTGGTCTGATAAACAACCGATCTGGGCGGGGTTGTTGTAGCCGCTACAACAACAACAACAACAGTGGAAGCGTGCAATTGAGGAAGAGTACAATTCGTTAATCAAGAACAACACCTGGGATCGCTGGGTATTCAAAATGAAAGAGAATACAGATGGTTCAATCGAAAGATACAAAGCTCGTTTGGTAAATCGTGGCTTCACGCAACAATTGGTGTGGACTATGAGGACACATTCAGCCCCGTAGTTAAGTACACATCGATTCGCGCAATTTTATCATTGGCAGCAATGAATAAAATGCAGTTAAAGCAGTTTGACGTCAAGACTGCATTCCTGTATGGAAACCTGAAAGAACATATTTCCATGAGACAACCGGTCGGATATAACGATGGCAGTGGGCGTGTATGTAAATTGAATAAAAGTTTGTATGGTCTGAAGCAGGCGTCACGGTGCTGGAACGGGGAATTTACGTCGTTTCTCCGTAAATACAACTTCAAAGTTAGCAATTTGGACGCATGTGTATTCACTCGCTACAAAGATAGTGCAATGACAGTAATTGCAATTTACGTGGATGATGGTTTAATAGTAACCAACGACAAAGGTGAAGTCGATGCAATTATTTCACATCTACGCGAAAGGTTCGAGATAAAAGTTTCGGATGTAAATCGTTTTTTTGGGTCTCGAGGTTCAACAGCTTCAAGATGGATCAATACATATACACCAGGGTGATTATGCCAAGAAAATATTGAATCGGTTTGGCATGATGGAATGTAAAATTGTGTCAACACCAATGGATCACAATCAGAATCTTGGCGATTTCGTAAATGACGAGTTAGACACAGCCTACCCCTACCGAGAAGCAGTAGGAAGCTTAATGTATTTGGCAACCGGGACACGTCCAGATATAAGTTATGCCGTCGGCGTTGTAAGTCGGTATCTCGAGAAGCCAACTTCAGCTCATGTGAATGCAGTCAAGCGCATTCTGAGGTATGTGAGGGGCACAATCCAAATGGGTATCCTTTATAAAAGCGATACTCAACTGAATCTGATTGGATATAGCGTTGCTGACTACGCTGGAGATAGTGCAACAAGAAGATCAACAAGCGGTTATGTTTTCAGCATTGGCTGCGGTGTCATTAGTTGGGCATCAATGAGGCAACAATCTGTTTCAACATCTTCAACAGAATCTGAGTATATTGCGGCATGTCAAGCCGCAAAAGGGTTAAAGGGCCTCGTGGCTGTACTGTTATTGAGATCAGATTTGGATGCAAAATTGTATATGGATAATCAGAGCGCAATACATCTGATTAAAAATCCGGTGTTCCACAAAAGAACAAAACACATCGATGTTCAATACCATTTCATCAGAGAAAGGTATCAAGATGGTTGCTTCGACTTGGGATATGTTAGCACTGATGAACAAATAGCGGACATTCTTACCAAGCCGTTGAATAAGAGTCGACATAAATATCTCTGTGGTTTGATGGAGTTGACATCATAAGTTTTCGTTTTGTTTGCAACAATGAGTGGGAGTGTTGAAATATACATTGTACCAAACAAAGTCGATACATTGGACAACACTGGTTTGTGAGCGCACTCACTCACTGAACGTCCCTTTTTCTTTTGTAAACTTCATTTTTTATTAGCATACTGTTTTCTTCATTCAGCGACAATTCTTCAAGCGGTTAACACCAAATAAAGAAACGTTCCATAAAAGCGAACTATATTTTCTCAAATAAAAAGTCTACAATTTTATTTCGATTATCATTTATCTATTGGCTTAATCTGCGCTATTCTCAATAATCTACAACACTTATATACATATACGCGAGATTTGGAAGTTTTTATCCAGACGTCCAATCGACATGTCTGAGGTATCGTTGGAAAAGTCTTGTAGAGTGCGTCAAGAAAATGTATTCAAGTTTCTTAAAAGGTTATCCGAATTCTTAAAAATTTGGCTAAAGTGTTGCGAATCAAAAAAACGTTTTTTTGCTTTTGCCGGTTTAAGGGGGTATGAGGGTACATCCGACATATTTAGTGTTATGCTATAGGCCAATACCTTTCAAACGATACCTTATATATTGAGTTCCGGCATTCTAGTTGGAAAGATATAGGGCTAAGTGTGTTTTGGTTCCTGTCTCCTCTACGAGATGCTTTGCGATGTGTGTAGCGTCTGTACGTACCTTCATTTAATTTTTTTCTAACTTTCAGGAATTAAAGTACCAAAAAAAACTAGGAAGGTTTTGTTCCAGGATGTTTCGATTCGTATGCCTTTGTGGACGTGGCTGGTTCGAAAAAGGCAGTTTTTTACACTACCACTGAGGCCATACTACTCATTCCATACCATTCAGGTCGATATCAATAGAAGGGCCTTAAAACAAGCTATCTAATACAGTATTCTGCGTTTATGAAATATAAATATGTCATAACGTTATCGCCTAAAAACTAAAAATCGGGCTGCTGAAAATATAGATTTCGAGAATTTTCTCAAAAACTGGTCAGTCGATTTTATTCTAAGTTTCCTCAAGTCTTGCCCAAAACCTTAGTTTTCATCTGGTATACAGCTTATATCTGGGAAAACTCTTGTGGAGATATCACGATTCAAATTGAAAAAAATGTCGCTCCAAATAGCGAAAAAGGCTAAAAGTTAACATATTCGTCTAATTTGGTTACATTATTATAGACTGCCACTGAGCAAAAACGCATCAGTAAAACATATGATGGATTTCGCCGACAGCCGGTTCTACGTACCGGAATGACTCGGGTTTTACCCGACCAAGGGCTGTTGTTTCGGCGATCTAACCCCGTTTAGGTCGGCGAAGTATCTCAGAAGTTGTTCGTCCATAGGGCTACATTCACTACGTATTCTTCTACTCAGGGCTGGCATCGAGTCAAACCCAGGGCCAGAAACCTACACCTGCTGTGTATGCCGATGATGACTACACCACAACTCCACCTCAGTCAAGTGTAATGCCTGCGAGGGGTGGAGTCACCTCAGAGTCTGCTCGGGACTACGGACACATCGACAGTGGACCACGTCGTACGTGGCCCCCTGTTGCTCAAACAGGGCAGCCTCCACGGCTAACCTCAGTCCACCCGAGCAGCCTCACAGTCACCACAACACAACAACATAATAACACCACAGACCATACCACAGCCACGACCACATAACACACACAACCGCACCACCACCCACACGCCGCCGCCAACAACTCCTGGTTCCCCCTACAATCTGCACGGTATGTCAGACCAGGATATTCCGTAATGTGACATCAGTCAAGTGCAACACCTGCCTTGGCTGGTGCCACTTTAGGGCATGCTCAGGTCTGCGTACCACGCGAGATTGGACTGGGAACTTCGAGGGCCCGTGTTGCGCTGCTCGGTCGCAGACCTCAATTGCGACGCCTCCCGCCACCACCACAGGGCGGCAATCATCACAGCAGCGCACACAGCCAACGGCGGTAAGAACACACACATCACTTACACCCCACATCACGACACGTCTCCCGAACCACATGAAGCTCCTTCAATTTAACTGCAACGGGCTACAGAGCAAGATTGAGGAGATAACCGTCTTCATGTGTCGGCATGGTATATTGATAGCTGCGGTCCAAGAGACGAAGTTGCACAGCAATTTAACTTTGTTGAATTGCGCCGGGTACAACGTGCACCGTCGAGATCGCGAGCGAGATAATGGTGGTGGCTTAGCGTTCATCACGCACCACACCGTGCAGTATCGTCTAATCGAAGCAGACATCGACCGCAGGGATACCACCCTAGAATGTCAGGGTATCGCTATCCGGTCAGGCGATTTCGAGCTCGAAATATTTAACATATACATACCCCCTGTCACCTGCTGCCCGGCAGGATATCACCCTGATATAGGTGCGCTCCTCAGAGGTGAAAACCGTATGGTAGTAGGTCACTTTAATGCGCACCACGATCTTTGGCACTCAAGCCTGTCAAACGATCGTAGGGGAACAGACTTGGCTGAGCAGATAGACGATTCGACATTCTGCACAATGAACGACGACGCACCCACCAGGATTATGGGTAACTGCAGTAGCTCGCCAGACATCACCATAGGCAGCGCTGGTCTGAAAAACAGCATAACATGGCGACCTATGCTGACTAGCATCAGACCACCTGCCCATAGTCATCTCCATATATAAACCAACCGACTTTGCCTCCGCCAAACACCGGACCTATATCAACTTTTCTAAAGCTGATTGGAAAGGTTACGCGGAGTTTACCGAAAACACCTTCACAGCGCTCCCCACCCCAACCGACGTCCATCTCGGTGAACGTAAGTTCCGCAGGGCTGTCACTGCTGCTGCAGCTCGCTTCATACCGGCAGGATGTATAACGGACCCACGTCCAAACTTCCCTGCCGAAGCGGCACTTCTAGCCGATAAGCGTGATAGCCTTCGTCAGGCCGATCCCGGAGATCCCCGTATCAGGGATCTCAACGCGGAGATTCGGCAACTAGTAAACGTACATAAGCGGAAGAAGTGGGAGGAGCATCTGAAGACCTGTAACTTCACCTCTGGTGTGAGCAAGCTTTGGTCAACCGTGAGGTCGCTGTCCAATCCGACGAAACACGACGACAGAGTCGAAATTTCCTTCGGCGACCATGCTTCGTCGGACCCGGAGCGATGCGCGAGCTATTTTAGCCGGCAGTTCATACTGCATCCTCCGGTGGACAAAGCCAAGCGTCGAGTGACCAGAAGGCTGCACAAACTGCCAACAACCTGTGCCCCCCCTTGCTTTCACTTGCGGTGAAGTTCAAGTGGCCATCGGGAAGGCGAAAGCCTCCAAAGCCATGGGTCCCGACGGAATATGCATGCTGATGCTGAAAAATTTGGGTCCTGCGGGGGTAGCGTACCTAACGGAGGTCCTCAACTTGTCTATGGCCACTCTCATCATCCCAGACATCTGTAAAATGGGGAGAGTGGTCCCACTGCTCAAACCGGGGAAACCTGCCAGCAAAGGAGATTCTTATCGTCCGATAACACTCCTTTCCCCGGTAGCGAATACACTCGAGGCCTTGCTACTCCCGTACTTCACAAACCACTTGACCCCAGCGAAGCATCAGCATGGTTTCCGTAAAGTGCACAGTACAGCAACAGCACTTAACACCATAAACACTCAGATAACTCGTGGCCTTAACCGAAACCGTCCCTGTGAGAGAACGATTCTAGTAGCGTTGGACTTGTCAAAGGCGTTTGATACCGTCTGCCATTCCACGCTACTAGAAGATATAGAGGCCTCCTCTCTCCCACAGAGTCTCAAACGGTGGTCGGCAAATTATCTGAGTGGTCGACATTCGTCGGTAATGTTTAGAGACAACGGGTAAACAGAGAAAAATAAAACAGGGGGTTCCACAGGGTGGTGTCCTTTCCCCGCTACTGTTTAACTTTTACATTTCAAAGCGCCCTCAACCACCAGAGGGAGTCTCGATTTTCTCTTATGCCGACGATTGTTCGATTATGGCGACTGGGAATGGAATTGATAACCTGTGTTCGAAAGTAAACGGATATCTCTCGGAACTTTCTCGCTTCTTCACTGCAAAGTGTCCAGCCCTCTCCCCTACGAAATCCTCCGCGACCCTGTTCACAACCTGGACGAAGGAGGTCAGGCTACCGCTGGGACGGTGAATAACCCCAAAATACTCGGAGTAATCATCGTCAGCGTGCTCTCCTTCTCTGCGCACGCAACCGCTATTGTCAATAAAGTACAGAGCCGCAACAAGGTCCTCAAGTCACTAGCCGGCAGTACTTGGGGCAAAGGCAAAGAAACGTTGCTGGCAACATACAAGGCAATAGGCCGGCCGGTTTTGAACTACGCAGCGCCAGTGTGGTCGCCGGGGACTAGTAGGACGCAGTAGACGAAGCTTCAGACGGCGCAAATGCTCCCCGTAAAGGAGCACAATATAATGCTCTGCAAGCAGTTCCTGGTCGAGAGCCACAGAAGTGGCCACCCAAACAGACAGCTGCTTGCAGAGGAGCCCTCTCCTAGGCATGTCAGGAGGCATCTATATGAACTGACGGACGAAGTCCAGAGGTTCATCAAGCAACCTCTGGACCCGACTGCTTACCGACAGGCCCTGAACGGCATTCACAGCGAGTCAGTCTCGAGTTATGTAGTTTCCAGGCCTGTGAATTCCGTTCTAGGCATACAGCCCCCGGACACAGACGAGACGGAGCTTCATCTGCCTCGGGAGACGCGCACAACACTAACACAACTTCGCTCCGGCTACTGCAACAGGTTAAACTCCTACCTGAGTAGATTGAATGAGGATGTGCCGAATGAGTGTCAGGCATGCGGCATGTGTCCACATGACTCGAAACATCTCTTCGCATGCCCGGAAAACCCGACAACCCTAACGGCCTTGTCCCTGTGGACCAACCCCACAGAAGCCGCACGCTTCCTAGGGTTGCCGTTAGTGGAACTTGACGACAACGACTGAGATACTAATCGTCCTGGGCGGGGTTGTTGTAGCCGCTACAACAACAACAACAACGACATGGATTTCGCCGACCTAAACGGAGTTAGATCGCCGAAACAACAGCCCTTGGTCGGGTAAAACTCGAGTCATTCCGGTACGTAGAACCGGCTGTCGTGGGAATGACGTAAAGTGCATACCACAACAACAGCACTTAACGCCATAAACACTCAGATAACTCGTGGCCTAAACCGAAACCGCCCCTGTGAGGGAACTATTCTAGTAGCGTTGGACCTGTCCAAGGCGTTCGACACTGTCAGTCATTCAACTACTAGAAGATATAGAGGCCTCCTCACTCCCACAGGGACTCAAATGGTGGTCGGCGAATTACCTGAGTGGTCGACACTCGTCAGTAATTTTCAGAGACAAAACTAGCAAGCCACGTAAAATTAAACTGGGGGTACCACCACGGGGTGGTGCCCTGTCCCCGCTACTGTTTAGTTTAGTAGTAGTAGTAGTAGATTCTTTATTTAGCCGTAGCTATTTAAAACTTTCAGGTACAGTTTAGAAATACAAAATGTATCTTAAGAATAGTTAATTGACTTATTGTGAGCTATAATGTTCTCTAATATGATATATTATCAGTCTTTTAAATACATTAATATTTCTTTCGTTTTTTATATTGCTTGGCAATTCATTGAATAGTTTTAGACCTTTATACATTAAAACATTTTGTGCCTTATTGGATTTATGAAATTTGATTCTAAAATCATTCTTGTTTCTTAAGCTGTAGGGTTGCGCATCTCCCACATATGTTATTTGACTCGTTAAGTACTTTGGTAATAGATGATATTTCATTTTAAACACAAAAAGGAGTACGTTCATAGTGGTTCTTTGATTAATATTCAACCATTGCAGTGTGTCTAGCATATAGGTGATTGGCGTCAGCCTGCTACATAGTAGTATACACCGCATCCCTTTGTTTTGTAGTTTTTGCAGCCTGTTTTTCATCTGTGTTGATCCCAGGAATAAAATGGTTGAACAGTAATCAAAGTGTGGCTTGATCATTACATTAAATATCTTCACGGCGCTGCTGACAGATATATTTTTGCGAATTCTTCGAAAAAATCCAATTTTTTTTTGAGATTTTCCTGCAGATGTAATCTATGTGTTTATCAAAATTTAGCTTTTTGTCAATGACAATGCCGAGATATTTTATTTCATCAACTTTATCTATTATTTCATCGTTAACTATAATATTATCTTCAGATTCGCCATTGATCACAATTGCTTTCGTTTTTTTTTTACGTTGAGTTTTAGCTTGTTCATATTAACGTAGTTATAGACAAATTTCAAATTATAATTCAATCTAGCTATACACTCCTGACTTGATTTTCCAGACGTATATAATAGTGTGTCATCTGCAAACTGACAGATTTTAACTCCTTGTAGTATATTTTCCATATCATTAATGTATATTAAGAACAGAAGAGTACCAAGCACGGCACCCTGTGGCACGCCTAGTGTTATTTGTGCAGGCTCTAAGATGCCCTCTGCGACTTTCGTGCGTTGCCACCGGTTACTCAAGTAGCTTCCGAACCACTGATTTTCCACACCATCAATTCCGTACCTTTTCATTTTCTCTATCAGAATAGACCTGTCTATTGTTTCGAAGGCTCGCTTGAAGTCCAGAAATACAGCGGCTATGCAGTTTCCTTCGTTCATTTCTGACTTCCAGTGCGAAATTACCAAATTTAACGCTGTCTCACAGCTATGTCGCTGCCTGAATCCTGACTGGTTTTCGGATATCAGTTGATTCTCCTCCATATAGTCTTCCAGTTGCTTGTGTACGACTTTCTCAAGTATTTTACTCTCGGTCATTAACATGTTGATTGGACGGAACTCTTCTGGATTAACCGCGTTTTTTACTTTTTCCACTGGTACCACCATGGACATTTTCCAGCTGCTGGGGAATTCACCACTCATTAGAGAATTATTAATAATTTTCAAGAGGATTGGCCCTATAATTTCGAAGGCGCACAGAATCATTTTAGTTGAGACGCGATTGTAGTCTTTTTTATTATTCATGGCTTTAATAACGCTAATAAGATCATTTAATTCCAATGTTTTAAATTTAAATTGGGTAACACATGGCTTTACATAATTATTATATGGCACTTGGGGAATATCTTTATTAAGCTCTTCAACACTTTCAATAAAAAATGTATTAAGCTCATTCGCTATTTCCACTTTATTTTTTAGTTCACGGCCATTCACAATTATTTTGTCTATTTCAGCTCTTTCTTCGTTTAGTACGAGGTTTTTTATTGTTTTCCACATTGCTTTTTGGTCTTCTGAAGTATCAATTTTACCAGTTATATATTTGCTTCGCGCACTTTGCAGCTCTTTAGTATAGTAGTTTCTATAATCTTTATAATTTTGCCAATCAGTAATCGAATTGTTCCACCTGGCTAATTTGTATAATTGAATTTTAGTACGTCTCATTATGCGTAGATTGCTTCCGAACCATCCATCAAACTTACTCTTCTTTGTAACCGTTTTGGTCGTGACCATATTATCAATGGACTCTTTTAGTTTATTACTTAAAATACTAGCCATGTCGCTTAAGCCGCTATTGCTTCTCAGACTATTTTGGACATTTGTATTTTGCAGATGTCTTATCAAAAGATTCCTATCGAATTTAAATTTTTGAAACGTAATTTTGGTTTTATCACGGTTTATATGCCGGTTTTTTAGATTTACCTCAATCGATTCGTGATCACTTATTTTATAGTTCATGTTCACCTTAGCTTCAACATCGGGCATATTAGTCACTACATAGTCGAGCAATGTAGCACTAGTGTTTGTAACTCTTGTTGGTTCTGACACTACTTGCGTGAACGCATTGTCTGAAACTGCTTGTAAAATTTGCTGCTTGTATGTGTTATTTACAAGCCAATCTATATTAAAATCACCCATTATTAGCGTTTCACCAGCGGTATCACTCCATTGATCTATTTTTTCGTTGAAAAAATCACAAAATACTCTTTCTGGGCAACTTTGCCTATCTGGCGATCTGTACAGACCAACCAATGTCAATTTTATATTTTTACAAGTTACTTTTATAGTCAGACACCATATACTTTTTCCGATTGCAATTTCTTCTATTATTTCAAATTGCCACTTCGTGCTTACATAAAAAAGTACTCCTCCTGTATGGTTCGATATACTATCACATCTCACTAATTTATAGTCACTGAGTTCTATTTCATTATTTTGCACACTATTTGTCACATGGGATTCAGTTACACAAATAAAATCGAATTGTTCATCAAATGAGATGGCTTCGAGCTGGTTGAAGTGCGCCCTGATACCGCCAATGTTCAAATACAAACAATTTATATTAGACTTTAATTGCTAATACTGAATCCTTTCAGATTCAATTTTTAATTTTTTTTTATTACATCTCAAAGCTTGCTCAGCCACCAGAGGGTGTTAATATAGTCTCCTATGCTGACAATTGTTCGATCATGGCGTCTGGGAATGGAATTGATGACTTGTGCTCGAAAGTAAACGGTTACCTCGCCGAACTTTCTCGCTTCTTCACTGCAAGGAGCCTTGCCCTATCCCCTGCGAAATCCTCGGCAACCCTTTTCACCATCTGGACGAAGGAGGTCAGACTGCAACTAGGTATTCACGTCGATGGCGTAACAATACCGACGGTGAATAACCCGAAAATCCTTGGAGTTACCTTCGACAGTCTGCTCTCCTGTCTGATGACGCCACGACGAAGTCCAGAGGTTTATCAAACAACCTCTGGACCCTTCAACCTAACGACAGGCCCTGAACGGCATTCACAGGGAATCAGTCTCAAGTTATGTAGACTCCCGCCCTGTGAATGCCGTTCTAGGCACACAACCACCGGACGTGGACGGGACAGAACTTTGTCTGCCTTGGGAGATCCGCACTACAATAGCCCAACTTCGCTCTGGCTATTGCAGCGGGCTCAACTCTTACTTGAGTAGACTCAACGAGGATGTGCACAACCAATGCCCGGCATGTGGAGAGTCGCCACATGACTCCCGGCACCTCTTCACATGCCCTGAGAACCCCACTCAGCTAACGCCCCTGTCCCTATGGACAGCCCCTGTGGAAGTCGCACACTTCCTGGGCCTCCCCCTAGCTGAAATTGACGACAACGTTGATGGATGAACCGCCCTGAACGGGGCTTAGTAGCCGCTACAACAACAACAACAACAACAGTAAAACATATGTTACAAAAGTGTTCAATATTTGAATAAATCATTTAGATTTAGATAGGGTTTTTAGCCATTTATTTGGGAAAAATTAAACATTTAGATTTTTGTTTGGATTTTCGTTGATTTTAAATTTGCTATCCTAAAACAATTGATATCAAATAAAAAACCTCTTTGAGGTAAAATTTTCGAGTGACGAAAGCTGAACTAGAAACACAAAATTTATGATATCAATTTTGTGATGAAAATTATACTCAAAATAGTATTATTTATTCGGACCGCTGCGAAGTTCTGTCTACTCTTAGAAACACACCACAAAAATCAGAACTTTAGCAACGATTCGTATGAATAATACTCAGGGCTATCACAGAATCCATCGTAGCGTCGATTTTCGTGAAACCTACGAAAGTGCTATCACTGAATCCGAATGGCTACGAACGTAAATTCGAAATTCGTAGAGAGCATTCATTGAATCCGTTCGTAATGAAGATTCGTACAGATACACTACGACGAGTTTATCCTGTCGGAACAAAATTTAAAATCACTGAATCTTAAAAATAACGGAGAAAAGCTGCATTATTGTTAATAATAAATATTTATTATACTCCATATTTGTTATAGTTTGATATAATTCCATATATTTGTGTAAAGTAGACGTAAAATATAAATGGCATACATACCTACATATGTACTGCTAGACGCTATTTAATGAATGTTTTTTTTTTTTTGAAGCGAGGAAATAATAGTTTAACAACAATTTATTAGGAAATCTAATTATTTTAATATCATATAAATTTATTTAAAAAAATACAAATTTAAATTAATTTAAAAAAATAGTTTTCTCTTTAAAAGAATAAAATCTAAACTAAAAAAAATAATAAAAAAAAAAAACAAAAATGAAATAAAAAAAGAAAAAAGCTCCACTGCCGACCACTCATACTCGAACTCGGATCTCTCAATTGGCAGTCTAGTGCTTTGCTCACTCGGCCATTGCGACTGCTGGGGCAGCGTGAGCAAAATGGCATACATAAATGTCTATTGTTTCCTATGCACTAGCTGATTTCGAATCAACATTCGAAGCTGGCAACGATATTTTCGAGTTGACTCGGAATCAGTGATAGCAAATTTTTCGTATTCGTAGCAGGCATTCGAATTCGTAGATTTTCTACGATGGATTCCGTGATAGCCCTGACTATTTTGCGTCAGTTTCCAAGGCAGTTAAAAAATGCGTATAATTTTCATTACAAAATTGATATCATACATTTTGTGTTTCTAGTTCAGCTTTCGTCACTCGAAAATTTCACCTCAAAGAGGTGTTTTATTTGATAATCCTAAATTGCGGCCGAAGGCGGCCTACGCAGAAAGGTGTCCTCTGCGAAAGGTGTTCAACTCTTTCGCCTGATAACCACCTTGGGATAATTTATATTATTTAAAAACCCCACAGTTTCTGTTAGTTAGGTTATTCCACTTCAAACTGCTCAATTCGCCGCGATAAATGCCGTTTTTTCGCCCATGCGGCTGCGGGTGCGGCTTTTCGTAAAGTGGGGACTGTCCCCTTTCGAATGAGGGGGCAGATTTAGGGGGCCAGGCCCCCTCCCTCTCCTCCCCCACCCCAAAAACGTAAAGCAAATAACTAAACATTTCCCAGAATCGACATCAATAGAAGGGCCTTAAAACAAGTTATCTAATACTGTGGGGCGTATTCTGGTTTCGTACGAATCGAAAATTTGAAATTTTTGTATAGAAAATGATAGGAAAATTTCATGATTTTCGATTCGTACGAAAACAAGAATACGGCCCTGTATTCTGCGTTTATGAAATATAAATATGTCATAACTGCTGCTGAAAATATAGATTTCGAGAATTTTCTCAAAAACTGGTCAGTCGATTTTATTCTAAGTTTCCTCAAGTCTAGCCCAAAACCTTAGCTTTCATCTGGTATACAGCTTTTATCTGGGAAAAGTCTTGTGGAAATATCACTATTCAAATTGAAAAAATGTCGCTCCAAATAGCGAAAAAAGGCTAAAAGTTAACATATTCGTCTAATTTGGTTACTTTAAGTTATAAACGTAACATATGCAATTTCCCGCAAAAAAAATGTCCGTTCCCTGATGCCACCTATACTGAAATTCCCTGCAAATCGGGGGAATTTCCCGCGAGTTGACTTTCCTGTATGCGATACATAATTAAATAAATAAGAAATCTTTTTATTTTTGCTGGTTTCTTTGTTTTCTTGTACATACGTATCCATACATGTTTGTACACATTCAGTGTAGATGCAATGATATCGTGGGCGTGATATTTGATGTACACAGTATGCAACTAAACCCGCACTTAACCAACCTGGGAAGACGCTTACATTATTACCTACATTTGTAAATACATATTTACTTATGTATGAATGCATTTATTTCACTTTATGTGCCGCTACTAATTATTTACAGATTGCCACCGAGCAAAAACGCATCAGTAAAACATATGTTTCAATGGAATTGAATTCAGTGTTAAATATTTGAATACATTATTTAGATTTAGATAGGGTTTTGAGCCATTTATTTTGGAAAAATAAAACATTTAGATTTTTGTTTGGATTTTCGTTGATTTTAAATTTGCTATCCTACAATTGTTTTATTAGATAAAACACCTCTTTGAGGTAAAATTTTTGAGTGACGAAAGCTGAACTAGAATCACAAAATTTATGATATCTGTTAAGTTATTACGAGATTGCGATGTAGGTTTTCAAAGTAAGGTTTTAATTCAACTT
>NW_023458556.1:99229021-99231701 GCF_013731165.1 Rhagoletis pomonella | reverse complement strand
TGTCTGGCGGTTCGGATCATTAGTTGATGTTCAGCGTGCATCAGCAAATTGTGTATAAATAGCAGAAATAGGTGGCAGAATCTGGAAGAGGGTGGGATGATGATCGGATATCTCTCATTGTAAGAGAGTGACGAATTTGGCAGACGGCCATTTACTCGGCCGTTTAAAGTCAAAAGGGAACTCCTTTTGGAAATGAGTTGTTTGTTAGAGAGTTTCGCGTATTCATTGGGATAATACCTTTCTTGGGCGAGTTTAATGAGACGAGATTTAACCCAATGAATTTCCCTTTGATTAATTACCGTTGTTTCATGATGGATAATCGAAGTGGACTGTATGCGATTTTGAGTGGTTCGATGAAAGAAACGAAAAATGTGGCATATTACTCTCAAGGCTTTTGACCAGGATGAGAAACGGTTTAAGAGATCAGGTTCATCTTCTAGCGTATGAAGAGCTCCAACTTTTCGTTCTTCAAGTGGAGCCACGTTTTGACGAAATGATGTTGGCCATTGATCGGAAGGTTTCTTGAGCCAGACCGGTCCCTGCCACCAAATGGATTGTTGAATTAAGTCCTGTGGTCTGCAGCCCCGCGTTCCTAGGTTAGCAGGATTATGTTGGGTTGATACGCGTCTCCATTTGATGTTTCCAACGTTTGTGATGATTTGAGAGGTGCGGTTAGCTACATATACCTTCCATGCGCATGGAGGTTTTTCGAGCCACGAGAGAACTATGGACGAATCTGACCATAAGAATATTTCTGTTTCCCCTAGAGGAAGTTGATTTATAACGTTTTTGATACATTTGGACAGCAGCACTGCACCGCAAAGTTCCAGACGTGGAAGGCTTACTGTTTGTAATGGTGCGACTTTAGTCTTAGAGAAAAGTAGGTGAGATGCAATAGTATTGTCGGTCTGAGTTCTTATGTAGATGGATGCGCAGAATGCCTTCTCCGACGCATCACAGAAGCCATGAATTTGAACTATTTGATTTGGTGAAAATTGCGTCCATCTGGGTATTTGGATTTGCTCGATACTGGGAAGATCCGAAATGAATTGGTTCCACTTTTGCAGTGAAAGTGGTTTAACGCATTCGTCCCACGCAGTGCCATCCAACCATATCTGCAGCAAGATGACGGAGTGATGGGGTAGATAGTAGGAGTGGTAATTACCATTTTGGTAAATTTCATCAGAAGTGATAGGTTTCATGTGGTCCATTGTCAGATATTCGTCTAAGACCCGATTATACTCCTTCTTGAGATCGGGTTTCTTATTGAGCATGATCGCTTGCTTCATCGCTTGTGCACGAGACGGACCTAGAGACAGCTTAGACGGAAAAAGAGATTTAAAAGGTAGACGGACTACATATCGTCCATCACTCTGCCGATAGGTGGTGTCTTGAAACGGCTTTTCGCAATACGCATCTGCTGCTGAAGCAGGATGTGATTCAGCGATCTCCTCTACTTCCCAGAACCGCTTAAGTTGAGAATCAAGACTTTCGCTCAAATCCTCTGCAACATAAGTGTGAAAAGTTAAGCAGTTTGTTGCTTGTAATGGTCCGCTCAAGTACCATCCAAAAATTGTATTTTGCGCAAGAAGGCTGCCAAGAACTTTGTGTTGGACTCCTTCGAGAAGAATTTCAGGTATTAGGTCGCTACCTATTACCAAGTCGATCTGAGCGGGAGTATAGAAGTGTGGGTCAGCGAGGTCCAGACCTTTTATATCTGAAAGTGGGGGTTTTTTGATTTGGGAAGTGGGTAAGAAGCTAGTCAATTTGTGGAGAACAATAGCCTTGGTATCGATGCGAATGTCATGACGTTTGGCTACAAGACGAGTGTTGCAGACCCGTGTTGCGTTTTCCACAATCTTTCCACCCATGCCGGTAACTGAAAAATTTTGTCGATTAGTTGGGAGTCTTAGATGATTTTGAACCCTTTCCGCGATGATCTATTAAAGCTCTTAACGGGAAAAGTTGGCCCAAATGCTCGATGTGTACTTGGGCTGTGGGAAGCAATGTCTTTTCGTTGTTGGTTGAAAAGTTGGCTTGGATATGAGAATCACTGTCGGTCGAAGAAATAGATGCCTCCTCGCAGAAAACCTTTCCTTCAGTGATGTCGAAAATTGGATGCCGGGTTTGACTGGAGGTAGGTGCAGTTGATTGGGTATGCAACAAGGTTGTTGCATTTGGATTTGGTTTAGATCTCTGATTCCGTACTGGTGCTTCGGGAATCGGCTTGGTGGTGGAGGGGGGATGTAACATTGTATGATGATTTTTTTTGCAATGATAACATCGGAAGACACTTGAACAACTGCTCAGAATGTGATTGTAAGCTAAGCAATTAGAACAATAGCCGTTTTGTTTGACGAACTTGGTTCGCTCAGGGATGTTTAGTTTACGAAATTCAGGGCAAGATTTCAATGCATGATTCTCGTGGCATAGTTTGCATTTGAACGAAATTCGTTCTTGGGAGTGATACGATTGAATCTTCGGTGAGGTTTTTTGAGGAAGAGAACTCCGTGCTTTGGTAGATTTGTAATTATGCAAACGCTCAACCATTTCGTACCGACTGGTCAGGAACTCATCCATTTGGGCCCAGTTGGGTAAGTCCTTCCTGGATTTGAGGGATTGCTCCCAGAGGGAGAGGGTTTCCTCTGGAAGTTGGTGGAGCAAAGATAGATAAGAATAG
>NW_023458556.1:99227541-99228921 GCF_013731165.1 Rhagoletis pomonella | reverse complement strand
AAATTATTGCTAGAGACCTGTGCAACAATTAAAATTAAAAAAAAAAAAAATTGATTTAGAAAATTTTTGTAGTGCTTATGAAGCAAAATGTTGGAATTTTTTTTTCACGCTTTTTGAACATATTTTCCACAAAACTAAGTATTTTTTGCTCTCTGTTTGATCTATAATATGCTTCTCAGTTTCTTCAATAAATTTCATTTGAAAAGAAAACAATCATAATACAAAACTTGCGTTTTCCAGCTTAATATTAATTTACTTCTCATTTCTTATGTACCAATTTTTTCAGTGTTGGTTTTGAAGAAACATTGAAAAAGAAATTATAAAAATATGGAAAAAAATATAATTTTGAAATGATATTTATGAAAAGTTTTGAAATGTATCGCAAAAAGACCAGCAGTATTCAACCGTTTAAAAGACATTTTCCCAAGACTAAGTAACGCCAAAATTCAGGAAGGGGTTGTTAATGGTCACGACATACGGAAACTAATGAGTCGTCAAGATTTTGACCAAGTTCTGACAGACCGAGAATTAAATGCATGGTTCGCATTGAAAGCAGTCATTAAAGGACTTTTGGGTAAAGAACGCAAAGACAACTACAGGCAATCTGCTGCAAACATGTTGGCAGCTTTCGATGAAATTGGGGTTAATATGTCGTACAAAATTCATCTCTTGCATCAGCATCTTGATCAACTCGCTCAACAGTTGGCAACTGAATCTGATGAGCAAGGCGAACGTTATCACCAAACTGCGCTTCCATTTGAAATAAGGTAACTATAGAGTGTGCTTATTTTGAATTCCTAGATTTTTCTAATATCTTTGTCAGAGTGCACAATTTAAACATGTTAACGATTGAAAACTATTTTCGTTTCAGGTACAGAGGAAAGAAATCTCCAGATGCAATACTCGCTGAAATTTGTTGGTGGTATAAAAACACCTTTGAAGAAGAGGAAGACGAGGAAAAAGAGGAAAAAGAGGAAGAAGGGGAAGACAAAGATGAAATTCCAGAATATCTGTTGGACGAAATTATCGACCTTTCTGATGATGATGACGATGACCAAGATATTAGAGAGAGCAGTGATGTTGATCTACAGCCGCCTGCTAAACGACAACTGGCCAAATCATTACTTTAATTAATTTAATTTTTTGACTTAAAACTTTTCACAACTATCATTTCAAAATTATATTTTTTTCCATATTTTTATAATTTCTTTTCCAATGTTTCTTCAAACCCAACACTGAAAAAATTGGTACATAAGAAATGAGAAGTAAATTAATATTAAGCTGGAAAACGCAATTTTTTTATTATGATTGTTTTCTTTTCAAATGAAATTTATTGAAGAAACTGAGAAGCATATTATAGATCAAACAGAGAGCAAAAAA
>NW_023458556.1:99226054-99227441 GCF_013731165.1 Rhagoletis pomonella | reverse complement strand
ACGAGTCGGAAACGACGTCGTTACGACGTCGTTTGGCACATTGGGATTGTAAACCGTATAAACTTATAATTGTGTAAACCTTATAAATGAACTGTCAAAATTTGTATGGAAACTCGTTTACACATTTCTGATAAATTTATCCAGCGATTTCACTGAATAAACTTGATAAACTGAAGACAATGCAACTCTGTCGCAACTCTAGCTATGTTTTCTTAGGCAATAATCGGGATCCGCATACAAATTTTGCACGCAAATTCAACAACGATATGATCCTGATAGAGATCTGGTTCAATTATTATCCCGTCTGTTTGTTTTGTTTCACTGATAATTCGCAAAGTTTGGTAGCCGTGACAAATGAATTCATACACAAACAGACATTCTGACATTGTTTCTTATAACTTGCTTCAAAAAAATAGCCTTTATGTTATACCCTGCAAAAATCGCGACTACTCCATGCATGCATGTAAAGAGTACTCCCTAAGGGTCACGGAGTACTCCAAAATTAACCACAATTCATATAAAAAATAAGGTCCAATTAACATTGCGATGTCCTAGGGCAGGACCATATACTCCATCTCTGCATTACATCAGAGTAGCACAAAACTACTCCAACATATTAACAATGACGTTGTTGATTTGCTTTTTCGTTTGTACACGCTTTTGTTCTTCATTTCACAGATGCTTTTTCGCAATTAATAAAAACCAAAAACAAAAATAATGCCCTTTGTGCGAATGGAGATGAATAGGGATGTGTGTAAGTGTCCGAATTTGCTGCCTTGCCCGCTTTTGGGCTAACTCCTCGATGAAAGATGAAATTCCCGCGGTGGGCGCCTGTGATTTCTGTGAGTCCAACGTTGGACGCCTGCTACTGCCACAAAAATGAAATGGGTCCCGCGTTGGGCGCAAGATTTACCCGATTGCGATATCACTTTCCGAGCCGAACAAAACTGCACTTGTTAGCTAAGAGCTTACCTTTTTGCACTTTAACTCACGGTTTTTTAGTTATTGACGAAAATGGAAACCCGCGTTGAACACTTTTAAATTTTAATTTTCTCGCTGTATTGCTGCTGCGCCTAGAGATGTCAATTGAATGTGAGAGAAAAATAGAAATATGGGAAATTTGCATGATTCAATAATAGAAAGGTTTTGTAATAAAACAGTCTTCTCGCTTCCACACATAAAATCGGCTCCTTTACTTGTGCAGAATGTTGCTGTAGAGTTTCTAGTGATATTAGTAGTAAAACCAAAAATTCTTCATACTAAATATTCCTTGGCATCACCTTCGTTTGCGTAATTTTCTAGAACAAGTGTAGAATAGCGACCGTTTAGCTATAAAATAACCAAAAATGCCGATTGATAGAACTTTTTACGCAGATTTCAACGATAC
>NW_023458556.1:99222987-99225954 GCF_013731165.1 Rhagoletis pomonella | reverse complement strand
AATTATCGATGAAAGCCATCGACTGGCGGGAAGTGGAACTTTTGTCGGTTGGGCTGCCCTGGAAAAGCTTGAGTTGATCTAGGATATGGGATTTGCAAATATAAAAACTATCGGTGCACAGTTGAAATTTGGCATGGGCCTCCTCCTTAAATTCGGCAGAAATTGAAGTCTCTTCGGCAAGGCAGACTTTTTCATAGGATAGTCTCAACATGTCCCAACGGGAATTAAGGTCTTGCAACTTTACATCGAGTAAAGAATCGGTATGATCTTCCGGATCTTCTTTTTCGAAGTTGGTGCAGAAATTCACCACATTGTTAGAATCGAAGATAAACTTCGACATTAATGCGGAAGCTACCGACATACTGGATATTAATGAGGGCTATTAGAATCGAGACTGAAAGAAGTTACTTTTAGAAGTGTAAACTGGAGCTTTCTCCAATATTCGGGAAACTGATTGTAAATTCAAGGCACTACTCTCACAAGATGAGCCTATTCGCAAGGGATTTTGTATGCCTCTAGTATTTCCAAAAGTTGATCACTTTACAACGATCTTATCGGCCTTAATATTGTGGAAATATGGAGAATATACACAGCCTTTTCACTTATACGCCTAACAATGAGAATTAAGTACACTGGAACACCGCTTTTTATTTTGGAATGTAAATAAAAAATTATAATTTTAATGGGAAATTAATTTGGTTATATGGGTGTACGAATGCAAATCCAGACATACATACGTCTGAAGTAATGAAAATGTTTTCCTATATTTTCTCGCAGTATTATATACGTAGTATAATTTGAGTGATTAATAAAGATGGGGATTGTTACTAAAATGATTTTATATTTCGATGTTGGGTATAAGTCGAATGTACTCAGACTTTCACAAGTCACAAGTGCTTGTAGGATTTCCTACTGGGTTGACACACTTCTTGTATTAATTGCAATTTGATACATATGTACATGTGCATAGAAATTCTTATAAGAAAATGAAAACTGGATCAACGAATAATTTGGCTAAACGCAATAAATTTTTTATGCACGTATGTATGTATGTATGTATGTAGCGCAACGACATATTTATGTACATCAGAATCCAGACGTTCGCAAGTTCCGAGTGCTTATAGGATTTTTTACCGACTTAAACACTTGTCCACTGAGTTTACAACTTTGTATGTCCATACATACGCCCAGAGATTCTGATTAGAAAAGCAAACGGGAGAAGGGAAATATTTGTTTTCTTTTGGGATATATTTATGTGCTCATGTACATATGAAAGCAACTACATAAAAATGCAAGCCCGAAAATGTCGATGATGATCGCTGCGGGCGCCGGAGCAAGCAGCGGAGCACCAAATATTTTGAGGGTTGAATAGGAATAGGGAAGTGAAACTAGTTGACTGCGTGTATATACGTTGACATACATATATACGTACATACGTATGTACATACATATGCTTGGGAACTGGCGAGTGAAAGATTTTTGGCAACGGGTAGATGTATGTATATCACTAGATATAGTATGTAGAAAACCGTTTTTTTCTTTTTTCTTCGAGTAACGGTAACTGCTAATGGTACGGTTTATAAGCAGTTATGTATATTGCCGTTATTTATGTATATTGCAAAGTCGCGTATATGTAAAAATATTATTTACGAACTCTGCTTGGTACTTCTCATGATTTGGAGTTTTCCACCGATGCGCGCAAATTGAAGACGGTGATTTGCTGGTACGCAAACGCAGCTTGCCCTTTGTGCGAATAGATATGAATAGGGATGTGTGTAAGTGTCCGAATTTGCTGCCTTGCAAGCTTTTGGGCTCACTCCTCGAAGAAAGATAAAATTCCCGCGGTGGGCGCCTGTGATTTCTGTGAGTCCAACGTTGGACGCCTGCTACTGCCACAAAAATGAACTGGGTCCCGCGTTGGGCGCAAGATTTACCCGATTGCGATATCACTTTCCGAGCCGAACAAAACTGCACTTGTAAGCTAACTTTAACTCACGGTTTTTTAGTTATTGACGAAAATGGAATCCCGCGTTGAACACTTTTAAATTTTAATTTTCTCGCTGTATTGCTGCTGCGCCTAGAGATGTCAATTGAATGTGAGAGCAAAATAGAAATATGGGAAATTTGGGAAAATGACAGCTGCCGCTCAGTGTTGAGCAGCGCAATTTCAACTGTCCGAATGGTTGCGTTGCCACTGTTTCAAATTTGGCTCGCAAGGACCATGTTAAATTAATACGAGATTGCGATGCAGGTTTTCAAAGTAAGGTTTTAATTCAACTTTTAGCTTATGAACTAATTAACAAGGTTGATGAATTCATTTCTTATTTAATGCAAATGCGATGTATGTATATGAAATATGAAAAGATGTTTGAAAAGCAATTATCGTCGTTTGTAGTGACAGAGTGTATCGCAAATTAAAGTTACAATTGCAATGGGATATGAAAATATAATATTATACTGATAAATTTATGATGTTACGCTTGCTGGTGGAATCCCGCGTAGATGTATAGTATATAGATGTTCACAATGTTTGATGAGGTACAAAATAAACGGCTTCTGGATGTCCACTGGTCGTAAGTCGATGTAGAAAAGAGAGCGATGGAACGGTCGCAATCCCCTTTTATAGGCAACACTGGAAGGGGATTCCAGTGCCCCTATGGGAAGCGGTTCCCTTGCAATTTGCGGACTTCCAACTACCGCAGGGATGCATGTAGTGGAAGCCGCAGGGATGTAATTGGGGATTTACGGGATGAGAAGATGACATGCGGGATAGTTATGTTAAGGGAGCGCAAGTCCCTTAAACAATATCAATTTTGTGATGAAAATTGTACGCAAAATAGTATTATTTATTCGGAACGTTGCGAAGTTCTGTCTACTCTTAGAAACACAACACAAAAAATCAGAACTTTAGCAACGATTCGTATGCATAATACTATTTTGCGTCAGCTTCCAAGGCAGTTAAAAAAA
>NW_023458556.1:99218787-99222977 GCF_013731165.1 Rhagoletis pomonella | reverse complement strand
CCCCCCCTTCTTCGCCTCAAAATCACCTTGGGATAATTTCTTTTATTTAAAAACCCCACAGATTCTGTTAGTCGGGTTATATTCCACTTCAAACTGCTCAATTTGCCTCGGTAAATGTCGTTTTTCGCCCATTTTCAAACGGTTCCCTAGGGGTCTTTGGGTGGCCCCGAAGAGGGGGGGAGGGGGGGTGCGGCTTTTCATAAAGTGGGGACTGTCTCCTTTCGAATGAGGGGAGAATATTTAGGGGGCCACGCCCTCCCTCTCCGCGCCCACCCCAAACACGTAAAGCAAATAACTAAACATTTCCCAGAATCGATATCAAAAGAAGGGCCTTAAAACAAGCTATCTAATACTTTGGGGCGTATTCTGGTTTTCGTACGAATCGAAAATTTTAAATTTTTGTATAGAAACTGATGGGAAAATTTCATGATTTTCGATTCGTACGAAAACAAGAATACGCTCCTGTATTCTGCGTTTATGAAATATAAATATGTCATAACGTTATCGCCTGAAAACTAAAAATCGGGCTGCTCAAAATATAGATTTCGAGAATTTTCTCAAAAACTGGTCAGTCGATTTTATTCTAAGTTTCCTCAAGTCTAGCCCAAAACCTTAGCTTTCATCTGGTATACAGCTTATATCTGGGAAAACTCTTGTGGAGATATCACGATTCAAATTGAAAAATTGTCGCTCCAAATAGCGAAAAAAGGCTAAAAGTTAACATATTCGTCTAATTTGGTTACTTTAAGTTATAAACGTATCATATCCAATTTCCCGCAAAAAAATGTCCGTTCCCCTGATGCCACCTAAACTGAAATTCCCTGCAAATCGGGGGAATTTCCCGCGAGTTGACTTCCCTGTATGCGATACATAATTAAATTAATAAGAAAACTTTTTATTTTTGCTGGTTTCTTTGTTTTCTTGTACATACGTCGCCATACATGTATGTACACATTCAGTGTGAATGCAATGATATCGTGGGCGTGATATTTGATGTACACAGTATGCAACTAAACCCGCACTTAACCAACCTGGAAATACGCTTACATTATTACCTACATTTGTAAATACATATGTACTTATGTATGAATGCATTTATTTCACTTTATGTGCCGCTACTAATTATGTATAGATTGCCACTGAGCAAAAACGCATCAGTAAATCATATGTTTCAATGGAATTGAATTCAGTGTTAAATATTTGAATAAATCATTTATATTTAGATAGGGTTTTGAGCCATTTATTTGGGAAAAATAAAACATTTAGCTTTTTGTTTGGATTTTCGTTGATTTTAAATTTGCTATCCTAAAACAATTGATATCAAATAAAACACTTCTTTGAGGTAAAATTTTCGAGTGATATTTTTTGTTTGAGTGGGGTTGCCACCTTTTTAAATATTATGTATGTATAATACGCAAGGGCATTTTTTGATAGTGACTTTAGATTTGCGAAAGTTCATTCGATTTAAAAACATGAAGAGTCAAAGGAAAAGGCTTGACCTTCCGATTTGCAGTAAGGTTTTATTTTTCGAAGAGGGTTGCATGATGAGCAGAGAATAAAATCCTTACGCGCAGTGTGAAGATAGAATAGCAACTGAACTACTTTATTCAATGTACATATGTATAACAAGAGAATACAAAAGTAAAAGGAATGAAAATAATGTTGCCAGATTGATATTATTTAACAACACTCGCCTTTAATACCATATCTGCCAGCATCAAGATACAAAGATACATACTTCAATTATTTAATTGACGTTAGCCCCAGCTTCTCATATAAATATTGATTTTTGACAGCTGGAAAGCCTTTAGTTAGAGCATCTGCTAACATCTCTCCGGTGGATATATTCTCAAGTTTTATTGAACCATCTTCTAGCTTCTCTCGCGTGAAGTTTATTTTAATGTCCACATGCTTTGTGCGTGGCGAAAGTTATTATTTCGTACAATGTTAATTGCGCTTTTGTTGTGGCTTCATTGCAAGCAGGAATGAGTTCCGATCTTAACCGCCGTAACCCCATCATCTCCTGCATTGCACCTACAACTGACATCAGCTCGGCTTCTGTAGAAGATAGTGCCACGGTGCGTTGTCGATGTTTTGACCACGAAATTGCCCTACCTTGCATGGTGAAGACGTAGCCAGAACTCGAACGTCTTTCATCGACGTCTGCTGCCCAATCGGAGTCACAATAACCAACAAGACCTGCACTGCTCTTCGTGTATACCATGCCTCTTCTGATAGTACCCTTAAGGTACCTCGTGATGCGTTTGACGGCCAACCAATGACCCTGACCAGGATTTTGCGAAAATCGGCTCAACAAATTTACAGCATAACTTATCGCCTGATAACCACCTTGGGATAATTTCTTTTTATTTAAAAACCCCACAGATTCTATTAGTTGGGTTGTTTTCCACTTCCAACTGCTCAATTTGCCTCGGTAAATGCCGTTTTTCGCCCATTTTCAAACGGTTCCCTAGGGGTCTGTGGGATGCCCCGAAGGAGGGGTGGGTGCAGCTTTTCGCCCACTCCCTCCGCCCCCACCCCAGAAACGTAAAGCAAATAACCAAACATTTCCCAGAATCGATATCAATAGAAGGGCCTTAAAACAAGCTATCTAATACTGTATTCTGCGTTTATGAAATATAAATATGTCATAACCTTATCGCCTAAAAACTAAAAATCCGGCTGCTGAAAATATAATTTCGAGAATTTTCTCAAAAACTGGTCAGTTGATTTTATTCTAAGTTTCCTCAAGTCTAGCCCACAACCTTAGCTTTTATCTGGGAAAACTCTTGGGGAAATATCACGATTCAAATTGAAAAAATGTCGCTCCAAATAGCGAAAAAAGGCTAAAAGTTCACATATTCGTCTAATTTGGTTACTTTAAGTTATAAACGTAAGATCTAATTTCCCGCAAAAAAATGTCCGTTCCTTGATGCCACCTAAATTGAAATTCCCTGCAAATCGGGGGAATTTTCCTCGAGTTGACTTCCCTGTACGCGATACATAAATAAATAAGAAATCTTTTTATTTTTGCTGGTTTCTTTGTTTTCTTGTACATACGTAAGCATACAGGTATGTACACATTCAGTGTGAATGCAATGATATCGTGGGCTGGATATTTGATGTACACAGTATGCAACTAAACCCGCACTTAGCCAACCGGGGAAGACGCTTACATTATTACCTACATTTGTAAATACATATGTACTTATGTATGAATGCGTTTATTTCACTTTATGTGCCGCTACTAATTATGTATAGATTGCCACTGACAAAAACGCATCAGTAAAACATATGTTTCAATGGAATTGAATTCAGTGTTAAATATTTGAGTAAATAATTTATATTTAGATAGGGTTTTTAGCCATTTATGTGGAAAAAATAAAACATTTAGATTTTTGTTTGGATTTTAGTTGATTTTAAATTTGCTATCCTAAAACAATTGATATCAAATAAAACACCCCTTTGAGGTAAAATTTTCGAGTGATATTTTTTGTTTGAGTGGGGTTGCCACCTATTTAAATATTATGTATGTATAATACGCAAGGGCATTTTTTGATAGTGACTTTAGATTTGCGAAAGTTCATTCGATTTAAAAACATGAAGAGTCAAAGGAAAAGGCTTGACCTTCCGATTTGCAGTAAGGTTTTATTTTTCGAAGAGGGTTGCATGATGAGCAGAGTATAAAATCCTTACGCGCAGTGTGAAGATAGAATAGCAACTGAACTACTTTATTCAATGTACATATGTATAACAAGAGAATACAAAAGTAAAAGGAATGAAAATAATATTGCCAGATTGATATTATTTAACAATACTCGCCTTTAATACCATATCTGCCAGCATCAAGATACAAAGATACACACTTAAATTATTTAATTGACGTTAGCCGCAGATTCTCATTTAAATATTGATTTTTGACAGCTGGAATGCCTTTAGTTAGAGCATCTGCTAACATCTCTCCGGTGGATATATTCTCAAGTTTTATTGAACCATCTTCTAGCTTCTCTCGCGTGAAGTTTATTTTAATGTCCACATGCTTTGTGCGTGGCGAAAAGTTATTATTTCGTACAATGTTAATTGCGCTTTTGTTGTGGCTTCATTGCAAGCAGGAATGAGTTCCGATCTTAACCGCCGTAACCACATCATCTCCTGCATTGCACCTACAACTGACATCAGCTCGGCTTCTG
>NW_023458556.1:99212219-99218687 GCF_013731165.1 Rhagoletis pomonella | reverse complement strand
TTTTTTTTTTAATTTTAATTGTTGCACAGGTCTCTAGCAATAATTTGGCTTTAACAGATTGAAAAAATATCAATTAGTCGACGAGTTATAGCCAAAAAACCATATAAACAATATGCTGAAAATCGGCATTTGACTGCAAAGTTCGAAGGTCGATTAAAAAAAATTCAAACTAACATAAACAAACGCCGCGATACGGGTCTTCTAATTTAGCCTCTATTTTCACCCCTCACTCTCAGAATCGACCTAACTTTTGTTAACCTGAATTTGTTCCACAGTGTTATCTTATCCCTTCAATTTAAGTTGAATTTAGTTTTTAAACAGTTGGCAACTTTCCTACATGCAGTTTAGAAATAAAGTTTGACTTATATCCAAATTGTAGTGACTCATTTTACCTATTTTATACATTAAACTTAACTTTGTAAACAGGTGGTTACCCTGTTCAAAATATTTTCAAACTTTATATTTTTTTCGTGTGACACCTGTATTAAGATACATATTTAAATTATCTAATTTCATTAATTCAAGTTGAATTTAATTTTTAAATCAGGTGGCAACTCTTTTAGATGTAGTTTGGAAATAAAGTTTCAGCAATTTTGATTGATATTCATATTGAAGTAATTTATCCTTGTACCTAGTGAATAGCAATCCGGCACGAACGAATAGACAAGTAGTCAGTAGCAGTTAAGCAGTGAGCAGCAGCAGTCGGTTTGATAATTTTCTAATTATATATGTTTCTTTTTTCGTATTTTTGCCATCACAATTTAAAATTGTCACACTTAAATAATTAATAAATTGAACTCGTTAATGTTCGCATGGGGGCTCAACCGAAGGGCGAAAATTAGCTTGAGATGATACACTCAAGTAAGAGGAAAAATAAAGCCGCGAAAAGCAGAAATACGCAAAAGGAAAAAAACGAAAATACGTCCAAACGAGGTGCAACAGTGGTTGTCAGCAGAAAATTCGAGGAAGAGTACAGCAGTGAGGACGAAGCAGAAAATAGTAGAGTTGGTACTTACGAGCAAATAAAGAGCATTGTAGAATTTACCGGAGAAGAAGACAGACAAACAGAAGTTAGAAGTGAAACACCCACCATGTGTAGCAGCAATGACGTTGGCGAATTAATAAAAGCAGCGAGACAGATAGTGACGCCACTTCTACCAAAGTCAACAAAAGTAAGTAAAACTAATAATATAATGAAAAATCTTGACCTAGTTTAGTTTAGGTTTATTGGAATAAAAGTCAGATAAGGAAATAACATTTTTTATTACAATAAATGTTCAAACTGTTTATCATCAGCCTCAATACACGCCCTTCATCTTAAAAAAGATCTACTTATTAGCCGGGCATATCTTCGAGAGTGGATGTCCTCAGCAGCTTGAGAAATTCGTTCACGCAGCTCGGCTACGCTCTCAATAAGCTTTGAATAAACTTTTTCTTTGAGAACGCCCCAATAAAACCAAATCCAGGGGGTTTACATCTGGGGAACGGGCTGGCCACGAGATAGTGCCTGAACGTCCAATCCACCTTCCCGGATATTCCCGGTCAAGGATATCCCTTACTTGCACTGCGTAATGTGCTGGGCAGCCATCTTGTTGATACCACATGTGGCGACGATCTGTTAGTGGTATGTCCTCTAACAAAGTTGGTAAATTTTCTCGTAAAAAATGTAGGTAATTCGTGCCATTCAAGTTCTCAGGCAGGTCTAAAGGTCCAATAATTTTGCCGTTTAAAATTCCGGTCCACAGGTTTGCTTTAAAGCGATACTGGGATCTGTCTTTAATAATAATATCCCAACGGTTTTTACCCTCCATTCCCGCCCATCCGCACGAGGGGCGCAGACCGCATGACGTACGGTACCAGTATTTTCAATTTTTGCGCCGAGTCACGATAAGCATTAAATGTGGATTCGCCACATGCCACTCGTGAAAATTGTGTAAGTTTATGTAACCATCTTTTTTAAATGTAGATTCATCTGACCAGAGAATTTTTTGGATGAATTGGGGATTTTCATTATGCCTATGTAGCATTCTTCTACAAGATGAAATCCTTTCAGGATAATCTCGAGGAAGAAGACTTTGAACTCGTTGTACGTGAAACGGATGCATTTCGGCTCTGTAAAATACGATGTGCTGTGCTTTTGAGTATTCCCGTTCTTTCTTCAATTCCACGAACGGAAATACTTGGGTCATCTGCGACCTCTTGCAACACTTCTTCCTCGTAAGGAAAGCGAGCTGTACCTCCAGTCCGTACTTGATTCGGTAAATGGCCGCCCTCTGCGAGTGAACGGTGCACATTAACAAACACGCGGTGATCCGGATAGCGCTCTAAATTTGGATATCTTTCCCGATAAAGTCTAGCGGCGGCACTTGCGTTGCATCTGCATTCTCCATAAATGAGGTGCACGTTCGCATATTCTTGTGAAGTGTAGCGCGTAGGCATGGTAGATAGCAAGGATGCCAACACAAAAGTCCAATTCCAAAAGAGAGAAGCCAAAGTTGCCGGTACGTAATCAACAAGTCCAATTCACAAAAAGCCAAAGTTGTCAGTACTAAATCAACACAAGCGAATACGGAAAGGTGCGCTGTAGACGAATGAGCGAAACGTACTAACTGCAGTGTTGCCGTTACAGCGTCAGACTGGTGTCAGACTGGTAGCGTAGCCATTTGCTTGGTATGGCGACTGAGTCTGTTTCATTCGCACGCGTTTAAACGACGCATCTCCGTCTCACTGCGTGGCGTCACTATCTGTCTCGCTCGCTCATGGTAAACATGTCCACTATCCATCTCTCTCATCATTTTGCCGTAAAATTAAGAACCTACCAAGAGCTTGTGCGAATAAAAAACATTTGAACTGAGTAAAATGGGTTAGCAAAAATCGGGTTACTTGAGGTTTTTATTTTTTTATTCGTTTTTTTTTTTAGTATGAAACTAACAAGTATTGTACCATTTTACAATCCTGATTAAATGCGCGAACTTCTAATGGCACTTGCCAACGCACTTTAGTACATTTTTTTTAAAGGAGGGCCTTTCAAAGTCGACAAATTATAAAAATTTTAAATTCATAGTTTAACAGATAGTCTTAATTCTAGAAAACTTGGGGCAATTGTGTCATTATTTTTTACTTAGGTTCTAGAAATGTTATTTAGGGTTAAGGTTCCAAAGTTTAAATGAACAAAATAATAAAAATTAACCACAATAACCGAAAAAATGGTTACAGTTTGACCAAATTTCTAGGATTTTCTTAAATGTCCATAATTTTCAGACTGCATGGGATAGATTTTTTTTCTGATTTTTCTCATGATGGTTACAATCAATCCTGTCCCCCCGTTTCTGCTTGACGTTGAGTTCTGGCACACCCTGTATATTAGATTTTAAATACATTTTTTATCAGGTGGCAACTTTTTTGAAAAATTAAAACGTTATTGCACACCTACCCTTTAATTTGATACCTCATTTTGTAAAATTGAACGAACGGTACAAATCTGATGATATGGCAAAAAAGTGTTCGCGTTTTATGCATTGACAAGCGAACCCGCATGGCGTTAAAACGATAAAAATTGAATTTCAAATATTTAAAAAATATTCCAAATTTCAGTCAGAGTTTTAAGAGATCCGAGTTCCAGTGAAGAGCAGTGTCGCGTAGTGTATGTTTTTAGTTTTATCAAATTTCAAATCTCCCTATACCGATGAAAAAAGTTGTTAATTAAAACAATCCCTATAAACATTTTGGCGAACGTTCGAAAATGCCCTTCGATATTCAGTATGCATATCGGACTGAGAGCGAACTCATAACCAACCTTAGTTTTCCAACGTTCATAGTATATTGGAAATACACTCGAGATGGGTTCGAAAAAAATGGAAACCATAGTAACAAGAGAGATAGTGAAATCTAGCTCATTCTCCAAGGGAGAGGGCTGGATTTCGAATTCATAGCGAAAGGAAAATACATTGGATAACGAGGGTTCCGTTTTGCTGGAGAATGGCCTTGCTCTGGAATCGAATACTAACCTATTGCACATTCGTTATCGAAAGTGAGACTCGAAAAAATGTTAGTTCTCCAATCATTTTCGAATTGCTAACCAAGCCCAATGTTTATTGGGATACAACTTTTTCACACATCTTCAGGCTAAGGTCTTTAATTTGACCTCTCATTTTTGAAGTTCCTTTTCAAAAGTATTCTCAAACTAAAATCTTCTTAAATCTCCATCGTCTGACATTGTGATAGACATGTTTTTCAATAAGCTGATGTACTAATTTGAACTTGGTTGTCCGAACAAATGGCAACCCTCCTGAATAGACGTTCTGGAATAAAGCCTTTTCAAACCCATTTCGATTGATACCCATCTTTTAATAATTCGCCCAACTTATTTGGGAAAACACTGGTGGTCAAAATTGAGTTGATTAAGTAAGTAACGTGCGGTAGGATTTTAGGTAGTATTATTTTCAGAAAATTTGAACTCCGTAAAATCCCACGGCTTTAGATTTAATGGATAGTATGGCTTTCACATCCCAGTCATCCACACAAACAAACTCAAAAGGACTGATACTAACATTTACACGTGCACTGTAGTTGTCAAGACATGTATTAGCTAAAAAACTGGGTGAACCAACAAAGTTCCCATTTAATTCGTCTAAATTTAGACGAGATAAACTTTGATTTAATTTTCCCATCCCAATTGATTGAATTCATTGCTGAGCTGAACAGCCCAGCTTTTTTAAATCGGCTTTATGCTGCAGGGCTTCTGTTCCGCTTCCACCTCACGTAGGTTTGATTGCGAGTAGCAATAAGGTCTTTTAATTTAGAATTGATCCAAGGCCTGCTGTTTTATTTTGCTTTTTTGCGTCTGAGTGGAACGAAGTCATCAAAGAGCCTATTTATATGTTCTTGAAGAAATTTTGTTTGTCGTCAATAGTTACCAGCGTTCGAATCAGATTCCATTCCACTCACTCCACCGCATCAGTGACAGGAGTATAGTTGATGTTCTTGAAGTCTCGGTATGTGAAGCATATTTGTATTCTGATTGTTCGAAAATCAAAAATCAAGAAAATCAAGTCGTGTTTCGAAAAGTTAGATGCAGACAGTTGGCTACAGAGGAGGGATTAAGGTCATTCACAAAAAATAGATCAAGCAAAGTGCTGTTGGTGTTAGTAAAATGTGTTGAGTCCTAGAGACTCCATACTAACTTTTAAGCTGCAATCGACAAACAGGCTGCTGTTGAAATCACCCGCTACCACAGCGTTGTTGTAGTTGTCGAGTAACCGTTGAAGAAATTCTGTGAAATTGGAGAAGTTAATATGATAGTCCGGAAGCCAGCGACAGTTTCGGGCAGTGATGCCAGATATTCTCTGTTAAAAATCCCACGAAAATGGGGAAAAAATTCCTCAATTACCCACATCTTAAAAATTTATCCCACAAAATTCCCAACGAATTTAAATATACACATGTTTCAGTAGTAAAGAAGTAAAATTCATATAAAATAATAATAATAGATTGGCGCTTACACATATTATGTGCTTCTCCTCCAATTTGTGGCGTGCCCCTTGATGTTGTCACACAAATGGGAGGGACCTACAGTTTTACGCCGACTCCGAATGGCGAGTGTATTTTTATGAGAAGCTGTTTTTCATGGCAGGAATACACTCGGAGGTTTGCCATTGCCTGCCGCGGGCCGACCGCTGTTAAGAAAAAACACCTTTTCCTGCATTTTTTTCACTCATTCATTTTTTCACTTTCATTTTTTGCTCACTCACTAAGGGCATAAAAGAATTTTTTGGTGACTTAAAAATTGAAGCACATTCATGTGCAATTTGACATTTCATCAGATAATTTGTTCCGCTTTTTACATGAAACACCAGTTACAAATGAAAAGGGTCTTTCTTACTCAGCACTTGAATTGGTTAACGTAAGAAAATTTTCGAAATTGTCCTTATACTTTTTAACAATTATATACCATTTCATTCCACATCACATCTTCAGAAAGATTAATTACGTAAGAATGTCGAATATTCTTAAATTTGGATCAATTATGCAACAATAACTGCATCAAAAGAAACTCCCTTATTTATTTGAAATGTCTCTTTTTTCCCTTTTAATAATTTTTGTTGCAAAATATCCCTCAAATAGGGAAATTACCAACAATCTGGCATCACTGGTTTCGAGTTAGTCATTTCACAAAAGCTGAAAATTTTACATACGCTTTGTTTTGCTTACGCCCATGCGAGGGGTATGGCTTTGGCACTCTCCCACACATGTAATAAAATGATACAGAAAAACTAATACAATAAAAGCTGAAACTTTTTCGACGTGTTTATGATGTTAAAAAATACCCAAAGAACATAATCAGCTGCCCTTAGTGCGGGAGAGTATGCGTCAGCTCTCCACATAAATATTCCGCTTCATATAAAGCGAGGGAAAAGTGCTGAGCTGACGAGCTAAAGGCTCGTTAACCGCGTGGGGGCCTCATATCTT